>NC_041387.1:118681979-118742520 GCF_002162155.2 Triticum dicoccoides | reverse complement strand
TCGTTTCTCCACTGACGTACTTGTTCCTCCTATATATACCTACATACCCCCAAACTACCAGATACGGAGCCAAAAACCTAATTCCACCGCCGCAACTTTCTGTACCTGAGAGATCCCATCTCAGGGCCTTCTCCGGAGCTCCGTCGGAGGGGGCATTGATCACGAAGGGCCTCTACATCATCTCCATGGCCTCTCCGATGTAGTGTGAGTAGTTTACTACAGACCTTCGGGTCCATAGTTATTAGTTAGATGGATTCTTCTCTCTTTTTGGATCTCAATACAATGTTCTCCCCCTCTCTTGTGGAGATCTATTTGATGTAATCTTCTTTTGTGATGTGTTTGTCAAGATCCGATGAATTGTGGGTTTATGATCAAGATTATCTATGAACAATATTTGAGTCTAATCTAAATTCTTTTATGTATTATTGGTTATCTTTGCAAGTCTCTTTGAATTTTCAGTTTGGTTTGGCCTACTAGATTGATCTTTCTTGCAATGGGAGAAGTGCTTAGCTTTGGGTTCAATCTTGCGGTGTCCTTTCCTATTGTATTGTTGCCATCGAGGATAAAAAGATGGGGTTTATATCATATTGCATGAGTTTATCCCTCTACATCATGTCATCTTTCTTAAAGCGTTACTCCGTTCTTATGAACTTAATACTCTAGATGCATGCTGGATAGCGGTCGATGTGTGGAGTAATAGTAGTAGATGCAGAATCATTTCGGTCTACTTGTTTCGGACATGATGCCTATATACATGATCATACCTAGATATTCTCATAACTATGCTCAATTCTATCAATTGCTCGACAGTAATTCGTTTACCCATCGCAAATACTTATGCTATCTTGAGAGAAGCCACTAGTGAAACCTATGGCCCCCAGGTCTATTTTCCATCATATTAATCTTCCAATACATTGCTATTTCCTTTGCCATTTATTTTACTTTGCATCTTTATCATAAAAATACCAAAAATATTATCTTATTATCTCTATCAGATCTCACTCTCGTGAGTGACCGTGAAGGGATTGACAACCCCTTTATCTCATTGGTTGCGAGGTTCTTGTTTGTTTGTGTAGGTGCGAGGGACTCGTGCGTGGCCTCCTACTGGATTGATACCTTGGTTCTAAAAAACTGAGGGAAATACTTACGCTGCTTTACTGCATCACCCTTTCATCTTCAAGGGAAAACCAACGCAGTGCTCAAGAGGTAGCAAGAAGGATTTCTGGCGCCATTGCCGGGGAGTCTACGCAAAAGTCAAGCCATACCAAGTATCCATCACAAACTCATCTCCCTCGCACTACATTATTTTCCATTTTCCTCTCGTTTTCCTCTCCCCCACTTCTCCCTTTCCGTTTTATTCGCCCTCTCTTTTCCGTTCGCCTCTTTCCGTTTGATCGTCGTTATGGCTAGTCCTTTATCCACTCCCTTGTCTCCTGAGTTTGAAGTTTTCCACTTCAAGAAAAGGCAGGGAGAAAACTTAAAAGATGCTTGGTTTAGAATGATGGAGTCTTATCATAATTGTACTCTAGAGGTTAACTTTAGAATTTTACTTTGTAATTTTTATGATGGGCTGAATATATATCATAGACAACTTTTGGATTGCGTTTCCAAAGGAAATTTTATTAAAATTGATCCTAGTATTGCTCATGAAATTATAGAAGGTATAGTGGGAACTTTACCTCAACAAAAGGGGCCTCATCATACCCAGGAGGAAACACAAGTTTTTGAGAAAATTTGCGAAGTAACGAAAATATTACAAAAGTCTCTTGAACCTCTTAAGAGTGTTAGCAGGAATCTCCACCTCATGAATATGTTGATTACCCTTTGCAATAAGCGGTTCGATTCATTAGAACTAAAAATTTCTGAATATGAAGGGAAACGTAAGGAACCTCCCGGATTCGAGCATAATTCCGCTAAAAAAAATCCAAAGATGGCAACACCTAGATCTATCCTTGCTTTTATGCCTAGCTAGGGGCGTTAAATGATAGCGCTTGTTGGGAGGCAACCCAACTTTATTTTAGTTTTTTGCTTTTTGCTTCTATTTAGGAATGAATAATTTGTCTAGCCTCTGGTTAGATTCGTTTTTGTGTTTTAGTTAGTGTTTGTGCCAAGTAAAACCGTTAGGATAACCTACAGTGATAGTTATTTGATTCTGCTGCAGAAAACAGAAACTTTGTGTGCACGAGATTAGTTTTCATAAATCACCGGAATGTGATTTTTAGTTGATTCTTTTTAGTGTAGATCAATAAAAAAATTATCTAGAACTTTCTAATTTGGTTGATTTTTCACATTCCAGAAGTTTGCGTTAGTTACAGATTACTACAGACTGTTCTGTTTTTGACAGATTCTGTTTTTCGTGTGTTGTTTGCTTATTTTGATGATTCTATGGCTAGTAAGACAGTTTATGAACCATAGGGAAGTTGGAATACAGTAAGTTTAACACCAATATAAATAAAGAATAAGCTCATTACAGTACCTTGAAGTGGTGTTTTGTTTTCTTCCGCTAACGGAGCTTATGAGATTTTCTGTTGAGTTTTGTGTTGTGAAGTTTTCAAGTTTTGGGTAGAGATTTGATGGATTATGGAACAAGGAGTGGCAAGAGCCAAAGCTTGGGGATGCCCAAGGCACCCCAAGATAATCTAAGGACACCTAAAAGCCGAGGCTTGGGGATGCCCCGGAAGACATCCCCTCTTTCGTCTACTTCCATCAGTAACTTTACTTGGAGCTATATTTTTATTCACCACATGATATGTGTTTTGCTTGGAGCGTCTTGTATTATTTGAATGAGTCTTTGCTTTTTAGTTTACCACAAGCATCCTTGCTGTACACACCTTTTGAGAGAGTCACACATGATTTGGAATTTATTAGAATACTCTATGTGCTTCACTTATATCTTTTGAGTTATATAGTTTTTGCTCTAGTGCTTCACTTAAATCTTTTAGAGGATGGTGGTGGATTTGTTTTATAGAAACTATTGATCTCTCATGATTCACTTAGATTATTTTGAGAGTCTTAAATAGCATGGTAATTTGTCCTAATCATGAAATTAAAATTCTCCTATGAGTGTGTTGAATACTATGAAAACTTGAATGCTTGATGATTGTGTTGAGACATGGAGGTATTAATATTAGAGTCATGCTAGTTGAGTAGTTGTGAAATTGAGAAATACTTGTGTTGAAGTTTGCAAGTCCCGTAGCATGCACGTATGGTAAACATTGTGTAACAAATTTGAAACATGAGATGTTCTTTGAGTGTCTTCCCTTGTGTGGAGGTCGGGGGCGCGCGATGGTTAACTCCTACCAACCTCCCCCCTAGGAGCATGCGCGTAGTGCTTGGTTTTGATGACTTGTAGATTTTTGCAATAAGTATGTGAGTTCTTTATGACTAATGTTGAGTCCATGGATTATACGCACTCTCACCCTTCCACCATTGCTAGCCTCTCTAGTACCGCGCAACTCTCGCCGGTGCATTACACCCACCATATACCTTCCTCAAAACAGCCACCATACCTACCTATTATGGCATTTTCATAGCCATTCTGAGATATATTGCTATGCAACTTTCCACTGTTCCGTTTATCATGACACATTCATCATTGTCATATAGCTTTGGATGATCATGTAGTTGACATAGTATTTGTGGCGAAGCCACCATTCATAATTCTTTCATACATGTCGCTCATGAATCATTGCCCATCCTGGTACATCGCCGGAGGCATGCATATAGAGTCATACTTTGTTCTAGTATCGAGTTGTAATAATTGAGTTGTAAATAAATAGAAGTGTGATGATCATCATTTTCTAGAGCATTGTCCCAAGTGAGGAAAAAAGAGAAAGGCCACAAAAAAAGAGAAGGCCCCAAAAAATGAGAGAAAAAGAGAGAAGGGACAATGTTACTATCCTTTTACCACACTTGTGCTTCAAAGTAGCACCATGTTCTTCATGATAGAGAGTCTCTTGTTTTGTCACTTTCATATACTAGTGGGAATTTCTCATTATAGAACTTGGCTTGTATATTCCTACAATGGGCCTCCTCAAATGCCCTAGGTCTTCATGAGCAAGCAAGTTGGATGCACACCCACTTAGTTGCATTTTGTTGAGCTATCATACATTTATAGCTTTAGTGCATCTGTTGCATGGCAATCCCTACTCCTCACATTGATATATATTAATGGGCATCTCCATAGCCCGTTGATACGCCTAGTTGATGTGAGACTATCTTCTCCCTTTTTGTCTTCTCCACAATCACCATATTCTATTCCACATATAGTGCTATGTCCATGGCTCACGCTCATGTATTGCGTGAAAGTTGAAAGAGTTTGAAAATTCTAAAGTATGAAACAATTGCTTGGCTGAAACCGGGGTTGTGCATGATTTGAGTATTTTGTGTGACGAAGATGGAGCATAACCAAACCATATGATTTTGTAGGGATGAACTTTCTTTGGCCATGTTATTTTTAGAAGACATAATTGCTTAGTTAGTATGCTTGAAGTATTATTATTTTTATGTCAATATTAAACTTTTATCTTGAATCTTTCGGATCTGAATATTCATACCACAATTTAGAGGGTTACATTAAAAACCATGCCAAGTAGCACTTCGCATCATAAATTCTATTTTTATCATTTACCTACTCGAGGACGAGCAAGAATTAAGCGTGGGGATGCTTGATACGTCTCCAACGTATCTATAATTTTTTATTGCTTCATGCTATATTATATTCTGTTTTAGACATTATTGGGCTTTATTATACACTTTTATATTACTTTTGGGACTAACCTATTAACCGGAGGCCCAGCCCAGAATTGCTGTTTTTTGTCTGTTTCAGTGTTTCGCAGAAAAAGAATATCAAACGGAGTCCAAATGGAATGAAACCTTCGGGAATGTGATTTTCGGAATGAACGTGATCCAGAGGACTTGGAGTCTACGCAAAGCAACGAACGAGGAAGGCATGAGGTAGGGGGCGCGCCTACCCCCAAAGCGCGCCCTCCACCCTAGTGGGCACCTCGTTGCTCCACTAACGTGCTTCTTCCTCCTATATATACCTACGTACCCCCAAACTACCAAATACGGAGCCAAAAACTTAATTCCAACACCGCAACTTTCTGTACCTAAGAGATCCCATCTTGGGGCCTTTTCCGGAGCTCCGCCGGAGGGGGCATTGATCACGGAGGGCCTCTACATGATATCCAAGGCCTCTCCAATGAAGTGTGAGTATTTTACTTCAAACCTTCGGGTCCATAGTTATTAGCTAGATGGCTTCTTCTCTCTTTTTGGATCTCAATACAATGTTCTCCTCCTCTCTTGTGGAGATCTATTCGATGTAATCTTCTTTTGCGGTGTGTTTGTCGAGATCCGATGAATTGTGGGTTTATGATCAAGATTATCTATGTACAATATTTGAGTCAAATCTGAATTCTTTTATGTATGATTGGTTATCTTTGCAAGTCTCTTCAAATTTTCAGTTTGGTTTGGCCTACTAGATTGATCTTTCTTGCAATGGGGGAAGTGCTTAGCTTTGTGTTCAATCTTGCGGTGTCCTTTCCCAGTGATAGTAGGGGCAAGAAGGCACGTATTGTATTGTTGCCATCGAGGATAAAAAGATGCGGTTTATATCATATTGCATGAGTTTATCCCTCTACATCATGTCATCTTTCTTAAAGCGTTACTCCGTTCTTATGAACTTAATACTCTAGATGCATGCTGGATAGCAGTCGATGTGTGGAGTAATAGTAGTAGATGCAGAATCGTTTTGGTCTACTTGTTTCGGACGTGATGCCTATATACATGATCATACCTAGATATTCTCATAACTATGCTCAATTCTATCAATTGCTCGACAGTAATTCACGAATGACCCATCGCAAATACTTATGCTATCTTGAGAGAAGCCACTAGTGAAACCTATGGCCCCGGGGTCTATTTTCCATCATATTAATCTTCCAATACTTTGCTATTTCCTTTGCCGTTTATTTTACTTTGCATCTTTATCATAAAAATACCAAAAATATTATCTTATTATCTCTATCAGATCTCACTCTCGTGAGTGACCGTGAAGGGATTGACAACCCATTTATCGCGTTGGTTGTGAGGTTCTTGTTTGTTTGTGTAGGTGCGAGGGACTCGTGCGTGGCCTCCTACTGGATTGATACCTTGGTTCTCAAAAACTGAGGGAAATACTTACGCTGCTTTACTGCATCACCCTTTCATCTTCAAGGGAAAACCAACGCAGTGCTCAAGAGGTAGCACACATCACAGCGTGCTTGGCAACCCTTACCGGGTTGTTTTGCTAGATTTGCACCTGCTTGCTTGACACGTCTCAGGACGGGTGTCATATGGAGGTGTTTGCTGTAGGAAGTGGCTGTCATGTGGAAAGAAGTAGCCACTTAGTCACTTAGGGGCTTGACACCGCACTGATCGATGACTTGCGTTGCTTGTGAGGTGGAGCGGTGGCGTGGCTTGCCTCCACTAGCCCCGGCAGGCCTACCGGGACGATCTGGGCGCTTGCTTCCGGGGCAAACCCAACCTTGCCAGGCTCGCCTGCCCGGCAAGGGAGGTTCTTTTCTTAGCGATATCTTGCTCCTCTGGCTCATCTTGGTCTTCCTGATCTTCAATTGGGTCCTTCAAGGGAATTGATCCCTCATGCTTGGGTTGATCATGGTGTTGTAATCTTGTCTTCGGGCCTGTGCATAGTCCGGGCAATGGACCCAGGGTTTGTTGCATCGACAGGAGCCCCCAGGCCTGGCACGAATGCGCCACTGGGCGTCGTCGGGGTAGGTCCCAACCAGTGCATAGGCAGGAGTGCAGGGGTGGCTCCGTCCTTTGAGATCTTCTTTCCTTCTTCATTAATCCAAGCTTGGGTTAGTTTTCGGTTCTCTCGCATGTCGTGCGAAATGTTACGGGAGATACAGAGCCACAATCCACGGATCACCCATGCCCCACGATCACGGGGTAGAAACTGCCACCCGCTTACCTCCCGCCCTTGGGGCATCTTCCACGTGAACCGCATGCATTGCGTAGAGTAGGTGGTGGATGCGGAGGGCACGAAAATGGGCGCCATGGCAGAAAACCTGGCGTCACTGATTGGCGCAGAAGGCCGGCTCCAATTCCATGGGCCGTTGAAGGCGGATGGAAGCTGTATTGGAGGAGCTGGGTGAGGGAGTCCTAGACTAAGGGGTCCTCGGGCATCCGGCCTGTTTGACATGGGCCGGACTGATGGGCTATGAAGATACAAGACCGAAGACTCTCTCCCGTGTCCGGATGGGACTCTCCTTGGCGTGGAAGGCAAGCTTGGCGTCTAGATATGAAGATTCCTTTCTCTGTAACTGACTTTGTACAACCCTAGTCCCCTCCGATGTCTATATAAACCGGAGGGCTTAGTCAGTAGAGGCAATCATAATCATACAGGCTAGACTTCTAGGGTTTTAGCCATTACGATCTCGTGGTAGATCAACTCTTGTAATACTCATATTCATCAAGATCAATCAAGCAGGAAGTAGGTTATTACCTCCATAGAGAGGGCCCGAACCTGGGTAAACATCATGTCCCCTGTCTCCTGTTACCATCGACCTTAGACGCACAGTTCGGGACCCCCTACCCGAGATCCGCCGGTTTTGACACCGACACTGGGTGGTCGCCTTCTGAATGAGAGGCCATCCCCCCTGCCTCGTTCTCCTATAAAAGGGGGTAGGACTGGTGAGTTTTCTCACACACTTTCCTTCTACCTTTTTTCAAACTTTTCTTCGCTCGTTATGATGAGAGGGCGAGGATGCGGTGGCACTCCAATGGCGGCGACGAGAGCCTCTGCTCGATAGTGTCTCCCTCCTCCTCCTGAGAGTGCGGGGGTGGAACCCGCTGCGAGAGGAGCAGGGAGGGGACAGGGCCGGGGTCGTCGTGGCACCCGGGGAGGAGGAAAATGGGGCGGCGCCCTGACCGCGCCCCCGCCGGAGGCTCCTGCTCTGCTGGAAGGCCACGTCCGAGACCAGCCTTTGGTGTTCGTCATCTGGCTGTACAAGCCTCCACACGGTCGCCTCCGCATTCCTACTCCATTTAGAAGGGTGATGGAGCTCGAGCAGTTGCGAGCGTTGAGACTGCACATGAGGGGCTGCAGGAATGGCAGCATACGAGTGGATGTAGACATCACTGTCCCTCATGTCATGTACTTCCACTGAGGCTAGAAGACTTTTGCTCGTGCCCAAAGCTTGTCGGAAGGGCACGCCCTCCATTTTAAGTTAATGGAGGACTGTTTTGTTTCCGTCAAGGTGTTTGGGAGCTCGGGTGCTTGCTTAGGGTGCTGCGCGGAGAGCTCGACCAATGATGAAAGTTCCTCCTCGAGCGATAGCGACGAGGAGGACAGTTACGGCGATGATGATGACACCGACCGAGAGGGCGATGACTCTGACTCCGGCTAAGCGTCAGCCGGACCGTCACCGTCGGGTGGAGGCAGCACCATCATCTGCACCTGCACCCCTTTCCCAACAAGGTGATTTGCTGGGGAGTTGGGAGCAGGGGCCGGGGTGGTGCTCTAGGCTCCTCCAGCAGTATCCCAGCTGGACCCCGACAGGCTTCCTCGCGGGCTACAGCTCCGTTAGCCCTATCGCGCCCTGCTAGCCCTGGTGATGGTGGTTGACGGGTCGTCCCCGCCGGTCTCTACACCATCGCCTTCGTTCGTGCCCCCCTTCCCCCGCCAGGCTACCTCTCCTAGAGCCCGATAGGGTCAGGCTGAGCTTCTGCCCAAGCACTCCTTTTGCCCTCTTCGCCTTCGACTGATGTGCCTAGAAGTAGAGGGAAAAGAAACGGCATCACGGGGCACTTATCTTTTTTCGATCTTAAATCTATAGGCACTTGCCAAATTTTAGTTCAAATAATGTAATCACTTAAATTGATGTTTGTGTCCAGTAAGGTATGTACTTGTTTGATCATTATATTAATGAAAAATATAAACCCTGTCGGGGACTTGTGCATGTATATGTCAATGCAGAGGGGTAATGCCTCTAAATTTTTAAGTAAACGAGCTCCCCCGGTAGGCTATCCTACCGGTACCCTCTGTTTGTTGTCGGGGACTTAGGCCAACCGGGCACAAATCGTAAAGAGGGACCAGCCCCCCACTAGTCCTTTTCCACCAAAGGCCACTGCGACCATCCTGACCGAAGCAACGTTCGAGTCGGAGGGTGGGAGCACCTAAGTTTCAAAGGGTAGCAGGGTTTTCTCATGCACAAGACCTCACTTACAGAACACGTATGGATAAAAGGAAGAACTTATCTGTTTGGCTCGCCGGGGACCGTAGTGCTGGCTTGTCTTCTCATCTCCTCTCTAGGACTGAATCCATGGCAGGAGCCTGTAGTTTATGCGGATGAAAATGATGTCAGATGTGATCTTATCTACATGAACATGCGATGCTCATGATATGCTTATGCTTGCATGCAACTTGTCGGGGGCCCCAGCGCTTCATTTATTTCTCTGTTGCTCAGGGTCTGCGCCTGGCTTTGTAGGGTTACATGCAACTGAGGCAAGGCCTGTACAAAAGGGTGGCTGCCGGGCAGGGCCCTATAGCCGCGCCTTACGGGTAGAAATTGTGAAGATGCTCAATATTCCATGAGTTTTGCAATTGAACGCCATCTCCGATCTCTAGACGGACTGCGCCAGGTCTGGTGACTCATACTACTCGGTAAGGGCCTTCCCACTTCGGTGTCAACTTGTTTGTACCCTTGGCGGACTGAACGCGCCTAAGGACAAGGTCACCTTCCTCAAAACACTGGGCATGAACCCCGCGGCTGTGATAGCGAAGTAGGGCTTGCTGATAGCGTGCAGCACGCATAGCAGCCCAGAGACGGTTCTCCTCAAGAAGCACAACGTCATCATGCTGGTGCTATTCATGTGCTACTTCATCGGCAAGTACTCGAGGTGACCCATAAATGAGTTCCGTGGGGATAACTACTTCTGCCCCATAGACTAGGCAGAAGGGAGTTTGCCCGGTAGCTCGATTTGGTGTCGTTCTGAGGGACCAAAGAACCACCAACAGCTCATCGATCCATCGCCTGCCGCACTTCTACAGCTTATCAAATGTTCTTGTCTTGAGTCCCCGTAGCACTTCAGCGTTCGCCCTCTCAGCTTGTCCATTGCATCTGGGATGTGCAATAGAGGAAAATGAGAGCTTGCTTCCGAGGGCATGAACATATTGCATGAAGGCGCGGCTCGTGAACTGGGTGCCATTGTCGGTGATGATCCGGACAGGGGCCCCGAAGCAGCACACCAATCCTTTCAAGAACTTGATAGCTGACTGAGCAATCACCTTCCTCATGGCATCTACTTCCAGCCACTTTGTAAACTTGTCAATTGCAATGAACAAGAATTCAAAGCCCCCGACAGCTCGGGGGAAAGGGCCGAGGATATCGAGCCCCCAGACCGAAAACGGCCATGACAAAGGGATTGTCTCAAGAGCTTGAGCAGGTAGATGGATATTCTTGGAATGGAACTGGAAGGCTTCACACTTGGTGACTAGCTCGAATGCATCTTGGAGGGCTGTGGGCCAATAGAATACTTGCCGGAATGATTTCCCAACCAAAGCCCTTGATCCAATGTGGGAGCCGCACATGCCTTTGTGTATTTCTGCCAGTAGTTCCTTTCCTTCTTCCCGGCAAATGCACTTCAATTTCACACCGTTGTGCCTTCTTCTGTATAGTGTGTCATCGACAAACTGATGCATACTAGCCCTCCGGGCTACTCTTTCTGCTTCTTCTTGCTCTTCTGGAAGTTCTCCGGTTAGGAGGAAATGGACTATGTGCCTTGCCCAAGTTGGAGCCTGGGGCTCGGGAACGAGGACTAGCGGCTCCTCCTCATTCGTGGGAGCGCATTCCTCAACCGCGGGGACTGGAGGCCCGTCAAGAGGGTGTGATACGTCTCCAATGTATCTGTAATTTTTGATTGTTCCATGCTGTTATATTATCATTCTTGGATGTTTTACAATCATTTATAGTCATTTTATATCATTTTTGGTACTAACCTATTGACATAGTGCCAAGTGCCAGTTGTTGTTTTTTGCATGTTTTTTACATCGTAGGAAATTAGTACCAAACTGAGTCCAAACGCAGCGAAACTTTTTATGGATTTTTTTGGACCAGAAGACATCCAGTGGGCCAAAGAAGTACCAAGGAGGGGGGCCGAGGTTAGCACAAGACACATGGGCGCGCCTGGAGGCCCAGGCGTGCCCTGGTGGGTTGTGCCCACCTCGGTAGCCTCCTACACCGCCTCTTTTCTCTATAAATACCCCAATATTCCGGAAACCCTAGGGGAGTCGATGAAAATCAATTCCAGCTGCCGCAGAGTCCAGAACCACCAAATCCAATCTAGACACCATCACGGAGGGGTGCATCATGCACATTGGTGCCTCTCCGATGATGCGTGAGTAGTTCTTTGTAGACCTACGGGTCCATAGTTAGTAGCTAGATGGCTTCCTCTCTCTCGTTTGATTCTCAATACAATGGTCTCTTGGAGATCCATATGATGTAACTCTTTTTGCGGTGTGTTTGTTGGGATCAGGTGAACTTTGAGTTTATGCTGAGATCTTTTATCCATGAAAGTTATTTGAGTCTTCTTTGATCTCTTATATGCGTGATTTCTTATAGCCTCGTATTTCTTCTCCGATATTTGGGTTTTGTTTGGCCAACTTGATTTATTTATCTTGCAATGGGAAGAGGTGCTTTGTAGTGGGTTCGATCTTACGGTGCTTGATCCTAGTGACAGAAGGGGAACCGACATGTATATATTGTTGCTACTAGGGATAAAACGATGGGGTCTATTTCTACATAAATAGATCTTGTCTACATCATGTCATCGTTCTTATTGCATTACTCCCTTTCTCCATGAACTTAATACACTACATGGATGCTGGAAAGCGGTCGATGTGTGGAGTAATAGTAGTAGATGCAGGAAGGAGTCGGTCTACCAATCTTGGACGTGATGCCTATATAATGATCATTGCCTAGATATCATCATGATTATTTGAAGTTCTATCAATTCCCCAACAGTAATTTGTTTATCCACCGGTTGCTATTTTTCTCGAGAGAAGCCACTAGTGAAATCTACGGCCCCCGGGTCTCTTCTTTAATATATTTGCCTTTGCGATCTATTTTATTTGCCTTTTATTTTCAGATCTATTAAACTGAAAATACAAAACTACCTTGCTGCACTTCATTTTATTTGGCGTTCGATCTATCAATATTTACAACCCTCTCACGTCCGTTTGCCAATTTTTGGCGCCGTTACCTGAAAGGGATTGACAACCCCTTTAACACGTCGGGTTGCGAGTATTTGTTATTTGTGTGCAGGTATTGTCGGATGTGGGGTTCCGGCAAACCCTTAAGGTTCGAACACTGGGGTGCGCGCGAAGTCTTTCCCTCCTACCGATCTACGCTCTAGCTCACTAAGATCTTGCGGACGAACTTGATGAACTAACAACACAAAAAGACCCGGGGTTTATAATGGTTCGGGCCACCGTTGTGGTGTAATACCCTACTACAGTGTGGTGGTGGTGGATTGCCTCTCGGGCTGATTATGAACAGTACAAGGGAAGAACAGCCTCCTGAGGTTGAGGTGTTCTTGTGCGCATGAACTTGTGGAGTGAGGATTCGATGAACTGCTCAATCCCCCTACTACTATGGTGGCTAGTCCTATTTATAGAGGCCCTGGTCTTCTTCCCAAATATCAAGCGGGAAGGGAGCCAACAACGGCGGGCAAATTTGAAGGAGGACAGCTAGTACAAGCTATCCTGACAAAAGAGGTCTTCGCCTGCGAAAAGCTCTCGGGTGACGCCGTCTTGGGCTCCACGATGACCTCCGCCTTGCCGTCCTCCTGGTCTTGGTCTTGTTGCACCAATATAGCAACCTTTGCCTGATGCCTCGGTACTCTTTGCCTGCGCTGGCCTCCTTAGCACCAAAGAGGAAATAAGGATGATGCGTACACCGGCGCCCGCCTGGCACCCGCCTGGCACCGTTCACATGGCTTACGTCACGAGAGCCTCGTGAGGTTTGCCTCGCCTTGATATCTCCGCTCCTCGTGAGCCTGCCTAGCTAGGCCATTCCAGAGGAGGTCTTGCATCGTCCGCCTCACGAGGGTCTTGGGTGCCTTGTTGACGAAGATGGGCCGTACGGCCTGCTGCTTGGCCACGCCGTGGGCCGCAGGCAGGCAAGTCTGGGGACCCCCGTTCTCAGAACGCCGACAGTAGCCCCCGGGCCCAAGGTGCGCTCGGGCTTGGCTTTGCAGCGAAGCCAAGGGTCAAGTTTGGAGCACCGCGGGCCCCAAAAGCCGGCGGCCTCGGTCGACGCGTGGTGGTCGATTGGACATGGGCGTCTCCGCTTCCCCATGCTACCTTTGAATCCGCCTGTCTATGCGGCCCCCACGGCCTACACAGTTACTCCTCCGCCTCATGCGCCCTGCTTCCCCAATTCCCCTGCTTCCCTGCGGCTCTGTTTGTCTTCTCCAGTCTGACTCGCGCTCCGCCTACTCCATAGCCATGGTGCCTAAGCAAGCTGAGAAGGGGAAGAGCCCTCTGCCTCTTTCATCTACGCCTCCGTCCTTCGCGCCGACGCTCGGCCGGTCTCGGGTGCTTAACGACGAAGCCATGGACAAGGTGCGCCCGATGCTTGCCTCAAGCTTCAATGAGTGGGGGGAGACGGTGGCTTGGCCCGCGTCTCGTACTCGCACGGCCCAGACGGCCACCGAGATCCCAATCTTCATAGATGCCCTCTGGGCTAGCCTGATTCCTCCCTTCTCTGCCTTCTTCAATGTTGTGCTTGAGCATTATCAGATCCACATGCTGCATCTCAACCCTTAGTCTGTGACTCTTCTTGCCGTCTTCGCCTTCGTGTGTGAAGCCATGGTGGGCATCGCTCCATTGGTGGCAATCCTCCGTCACTTCTTCTCGTTGCATCTGGCCGACCCTCAACAATGCTCGGGGTGCGTGAGCTTCCAGGCTGTGGCTGTGACGGCGGGCGAGGGGGTCGATTTCGAGCTTCCTCCATCCACAAGAGAATTCCGGATACGATGGGTATTCGTCGATGCCGGTGTGCTCAGTCCTCTGCTTTAGGATCTGTTGGGGCCCGCTGTTCCTAACCCTAGCTGGGGCCATCAGCGGCTTGCGAGCCCCAGCCTTGCCCGCGTCTGGCTCAGGTTGAGGTTGCTGAAGGATCGCGGCGTAACTGCACCAATGGTGGTGAAGGAATTCGTCCAACGCCGGGTCGCTCCACTTTAGCGCCATTCTCGGCCAATGTGGACCTTGCTCAGCAGCCAGGACCACATGAGGTTTCAGGAGTCCGAGCTCCTCCTTGGGACGCGGCGAACAGTGCTCAAGGTCCTGACGGGTGTCTTCCTGCCGGCCCAACTGCCCGGGAATAGCTGCCTGCTGTACCGCTGCAAGAATAAGGATGAATTTGTAAAGGAAATGCCTCTCTTTGATGAATGGGGGCCATGGCCAATTGGCCTGGAGGGGCCTCGTGAGAACCCCTTCGTCTTCGTTCCCTTCCTTTCCCCTGACGCTGGGCTCGCCCCAAGTGACTGTGCAGGTGGGTGAGCTCAGGCGGAGACCGGCGGCTCAAGTGCTGAGGAGAACGCGCCGAGTGGTGATCCTGGGGCATCATCCTCAGGAGCTTGCCACCACCCTCCTGGGGCGTCGGTTGCTGAGGAGACGTTCATGCGGCTCCCGAGGCCAAGGCTCCGGGAGCCTCGGGAGGTCGTGGTGAAATGGTGCCCGGCTGTTCGCCGCAATCGGGCACCCCTGAAGATATTCTCCCGAGCTCTTCTACGGCCCCGCTGCGCACCGGCCATCACGTCCAGCGTTTCAGCCGTCTTTGTGTGGAATTCGAGGAGCTTCGCAAGAGGAAAGGATCTCCCAGCGGCAGCAACATCTTCGAACCGCTGAAGCAGAGGAAGTACATCGCCATTGACGTGTGAGTATCGTACAGTTGTGGCTTTCCGTGTGCTGCTTTCTTCTTCTGACGCCAGTCTTTCAGGGCCCCTTCCACTGAGGTTGCTGAGCCTCCTGAGAAATGGCCTCCTTCTTCCTTAACTCTTCCGCCTGCCTCGAGCGCTCCAAGTTCGCTGGTTGCCCCTGGAGCAAGGTTGGTTGAAGGGGCACACTTGCCTTCCTGGCGCATTGAACCTGCGGCCTCGTCGCTCCTCCCCCTTGGTCTGGCGCGGAGCTTGGCAGGCGTGCCCAAGACTCCTCCGCTGATTTTTGACGGCAACTTGTTGGCTTCGATCCTCGGCTCCTCCTCGAGTAGCGAGCCCAGCAGGCTTGGGCTTCTCGCGAGGACAGGCTGGTGTCGGGTGTGGCGCCAGCCCCCAGCCCCCTGCCGAGGGGTGGCGCGCCGCTTGATGCCCCGCCCACAGCCCCCGAGGTGGAGGGCGAAGAAGGTCGAGCGTTCGAGCTCGAGCGCGGGCGGAGCATGGTTCGCCATGAGCTCTTCCACGAGGCGATTAGCGCGATGAGCCGGCTCGATGAAGAGCTCGCGAGTGTCGATTCGCATCTTGAGGCTGAAGGTCTCCGGCTGGCGGAGGAGCGGCGCAAGCTGAAGGTGGCCATCAACCTCGGCCGCTATCAGCGTGACCTTGAGAACGCGAAGGCTGAGGCGTCTCTCCAGGTTTCCTAGGAAGCCCGCTCACGAGCCTTGGAGGAGGCTCGCGAGGCTGATCGCCGCTGCGAGGCTGTGGAGAAGCGTGCGTGGGAGCTCCAGGCCTGGAGCGCGTCTCTTGAGCAGCAGGTGGAGGCGTGCAGGGCCGCTCTTACATCACTGAGGGGGACGCCCGTGGAGGAGGAGGAGGTCCGGAAGCGTGAGGAGGCGCTGGCCCTGGAGGCCATGGAGCGTAACCGCGAGCTCGAGCAACTAGAGACGAGGGAGCGTCATGTTGCCCAAGCAGAAGATGCCATAGGGGCTCGCGAGGCCGCAGTTGAGGAGGAGGTGAACCACCGGGTGGCTGAGGTTCGCGCGGACCTGGAGGGCAGGTACAATCTGAAGTTGAAGCTCGCGGGCATGGAGGATGAGGGAAGGGCCGCTGCCCTCAGGCCCAGGTTGGACGAGGCTGAGAGGCGCGCGGAAGCCACGGCCGTCGCCCTGGTCACGGCGCAGTCGGACCTGGCCTCCGCCCGCGCCAAGTTGCGCGCCCTCCGGAGGCTGGTTGACGACGCAGAAGTCGTCGCGAGGCAGAACATGAAGGAGGTGCTCCAACGTCGGGCGCTGGAGCGCAAGCATGCCCCTATGCTTCAAGATCTCCGGAACAAGGCCAATATTGCACTGGGCCACATCTGCGACATGGAGGCGCCGACCCCTCACTCAAATGACTACACCAGCCACCTGACCTTCTTCAGCAAGGTGGTGACGCGCCTGGAGGCTCGATCTGCTAGAGCTCGCCAGCTTGTGGAGGAAAGGGGGCGTGTCTTGCTTGAGCGCGCTTTCTCGCGTGTCTTCAGCCACCTTCTGAATGCCGATCCCAACTTTGACTTTGACGCCGCCATTGCCCCTGTACCCACAGCTGTTCGGGGCGACCTAGCGCGCTGGGTCGAGGACAATGTGGACGCGTTGGTCAGGGCCTTTGCTTCGGAGGATGACGCGGTGGTGGTCATCGCAGATGAAGGCGACGTGGTCGATGATGGTGATGGGGGCGTCGCCGATGGCGGTGATGAGGCCGATGAAGACGATGACGATGCGAGTGACGCGTCTGCGAATGACGCAGCGAGTGATATTTCTGGCTGATCCCTTGTTCTCCTGTCATTTCTTCCTGCACACAAACTCGGGCGTGGCCCTTGGAAACTTGTAAGAGCATTTCGAGAGGGGGAGCCCCTCATGTAAGCAAATTGCAGTTTTTACTTTTCCATGCGATGTGAGTTTGTGTGCTCGTGAACTTGTGAATCCTGATGCGAGTTTTCTGTCTTGGTTTACCTTAGTCAGCGCCGGCTTGGTGCTGGGCTGCGATATGTTGAGTTCCCGAGAACCTAGCGGAACTCGCTGCCCCGTTGAAAGGGGCCCCACGGGAGGTGAGCACCAGTTGCAGTGCTAGCGCGTGCTTCGTGCAGTCCCGCTCGCGAGGAGCTCATGAGGGAAAGGCGACAGAAATGAGCCCCAGACAAAACGAGATCCAGAAGGCAAGGAATTTCTCAAACGAGAAAAGGCTCCCCCCGCACGCATCAATAAAACTCAGCTTCAACTCAAATCCAAATCCAGAAGGCAAGGCTACAGAAAGAGAGAGATCCAAAGCAAAAGGCCGCGTCCAGCACCTAGTCTAGTCTTCTGGTCTTCAAGTATTCTCACCAGTGCGGAGCTAAGTGCTGCCACTAGGCGTGGGAGGGAGCCCCAGGGCCTGAGGCCGGCACCCCTAAGACTCCGGGGCATGTACAGCCCCAACTCATTATTACGTGAGAGTGTCACGGGCAGCGAGCTTCACAGGCACCGGGCCTTCTTCATAGGTACCGGCCTTGCTTCATATCGCCAGATGATGGCCCCGCCTTGCGCCACTCTCGACCTCCTCTAAGCCGACCGGTCACCAGGACAAAACAGAGGAGGGAAAGAGGATGCCAGTGGTTCTGTCGGCGACCACAGGTCCTCTGCCGGGGGAAGGGTTGGCGAGGCCTCCCCGGCAAAGGGCCTACCTCCGGGTGTCGTCAGGCGTCACGCGCCGCGGGGAGGGGCCTTGATCCTGGCTCCCTCTCGGTGGCCCCCAACGTGTCTCCCTTGTTGGAGCGGGGGCCGCCGTGCTTGGGCGTTGATCGACGCAGCAACCTGGTTCATCTGTAGTCCATGGTTAGCGTAAGCCTGTTCTTGAGAGACTAGCGGTACCCTGTAATTGCCGCTGCTGGCGCGATCGTTGTGGTTCTCCATTGGCTCTTTGAAGGCTTCAGCTCCTAGCGCCCCTTCTCCCCAATCTTCTCCAACGAATAAGCCGATGTCATCCTTTGGTGCGTACCCTTGGTCCATCATGCGGGGCATGTAGTCTTCTGGGCCCGTCACCCCGAATACCTCGCCATGGTGCCCCACGCTCCACGTTGCTCCGCCCATGATGGCGTCCTGGGGATGGTAATACGACATCCGGCCGGGACCATGGGGGGTGACGCTTGCGCTCATGCTTGTCGAGGGCGGCATGGGGGGCTGGAGCCACCTACGCCGCCGACCGTGCTGATGTTGACGAAGCCCCCGTGCGTAGTTGAGGGCACGCGGATGTGGTGAGGCTCGCCGCGCGACCCTGCAGTGGCCTGGGGGGGAAGTCGATAGCAGAAGGATGGTGCTCCCGATGCCGCTGCGTCCAGCAGCTCAGCAACACGCTCAAGCAACGTGTCCCGGCCGATCTCCATCAGCCTGCATCGCAGCAGATCCCTTGCCACCGTGAGTGCCGCGCGGATGTTCACCTGCTCCCGCCATGAGTGTGGCGCTGTCGCTGCGACGTGACTCGCTGCTCTCGCCGCGGCTCGTACTTGCCGTGGGGTGAGGTTGGATGACGCCTGGCCGCGCTGCCCGCGATCGACGGAGCTTGGTGGCGCCCGTGCCGCTTGGGGTGCGGGGTCGAGACCCTCATGGGCAGGCGGCGCCGTCCGGGCCGGCCAGGCTTCCCAACTGTCGGAGCCGGCCCTTGGTCGCCAGACATCATAGCCGGTGAGCGTCGGGGAGCTGATTGGCGGAGAAGAAGCTCTGGTGCACCCCTACCTGGCGCGCCAAATGACGGATGTGGGGTTCCGGCAAAGCCTTAAGGTTCGAACACTGGGGTGCGCGCGAAGTCTTTCCCTCCTACCGATCTATGCTCTACCTCGCTAAGATCTTGCGGACGAACTCGACGAACTCACAACACAGAAAGACCCGGGGTTTATACTGGTTCAGGCCACCGTTGTGGTGTAATACCCTACTCCAGTGTGGTGGTGGTGGATTGCCTCTCGGGCTGATGATGAATAGTACAAGGGAAGAACGGCCTCCTGAGGTTGAGGTGTTCTTGTGCGTATGAACTTGTGGAGTGAGGATTCGATGAACTGCTCGATCCCCCTACTACTGTGGTGGTTAGTCCTATTTATAGGGGCCCTGGTCTTCTTCACAAATATCGAGCGGGAAGTGAGCCAACAACGGCGGGAAAATTTGAAGGGGGGCAGCTAGTACAAGCTATCCTGACAAAAGCGGTCTTCGCCTGCGAAAAGCTCTGGGGTGACGCCGTCTTGGGCTCCACGATAACCTCCGCCTTGTCGTCCTCCTGGTCTTGGTCTCATTGCACCAATATAGCAACCTTTGCCTGATGCCTCGGTACTCTTCGCCTGCGCTGGCCTCCTTAGCACCAAAGAGGAAATAAGGACGCTGTGCGCACCGGCACCCGCCTGGCACCATTCGTCATGGCTCACGTCATGAGAGCCTCGTGAGGTTTGCCCCGCCTTGATATATCCTCTCCTCATGAGCCTGCCTAGCTAGGCCATTCTAGAGGAGGCCTTGCATCGTCCGCCTCGCAAGTCTTGGACCCTTGCGAGGGTCTTGGGTGCCTTGTTGACGAAGATGGGCCGTATGGCCTGCTGCTTGACCATGCTGTGGGCCGCAGGCAGGCAAGTCTGGGGACCCTCGTTCCCAGAACACCGACAGGTGTTGTTTATGTAGTTTTGATTGGTTCTCCTACTGGGTCAGTAACCTTGGTCTCATCACTAAGGGAAATACCTACTGTTGTTGTGCTGCATCATCCCTTCCTCTTTGGGAAAATACTGACGTAGTTCTAGCGGACATCAGGGTGCAGCCCGGCAAACGAAGGGGAGTTGTTTTCCGCAAGGTCCCTGCCAGGAGCCCCGAGAGGCTCTACCGGGAGAGGCTTACTGGAGTCCAATTTCCTCCTCTTTCGATCCATTGTTGTCGTGGATACGGAGGGCTGAGTAAGACGGAGAACAAGAGTTCCTGGTTCCACAGCAAGCTTCTGCGCAGCGCACTTTGTCAGATGGTCAGCAATGTTGTTTTCGGCACGGGGTACGTGCTCTGTTTGCAACCCGTCAAAGTGCTCCTCCAATCTTCTCACTTCCTCGACGTATGCCTCCATCAATGGACTTTGGTAATCCTTGTTGACTTGTCTCACCATAAGTTGTGAATCTCCTTGAATGATAAGTTTCTTGATCCCCAATTCCGTGGCAATTCTGAGCCCAGCAAGGAGCCCTTCATACTATTCCGTACTGTTGGTCACCTTCTCTTGGCGAAAATGCATCTGGATGACGTACTTCAGGTGCTCTCCAGTGGGAGCAACGAGAAGCACACTAGCCCCTGCACCTTGTAGGGTGAAGGCACCATCGAAATACATGATCCATTCTTGGGGTGCTTCCTTGCCGGGGATAAATGTTTCCAGCACTTCTTCATCATGGGGTAGGCGTCCATTCTGCACTAAACTCTGCCAATGCCCTGCTCTGAATTGTTGATGTGCTCTCAAACTTCAGGCTAGAGCTAGATAACTCCAATGCCCATTCCATTATCCTACAGGTAGCCTCTGGCTTTCGAAGTATCCTTTGCAATGGGAAGCGGGTGATAACCGTGATCTCATGGGCTTGGAAGTAGTGGTGTAGTTTCTTGAGGCCATGACAAGGCCAAAAATCAATTTTTGCACGCCTGAATACCTGGATCTAGCCCCCTGCAACAGGGAGCTGATGAAGTATACAGGGCGCTGCACCACCTTCTTCCTTGCCGCGTCCTTGGGGTTGCCTCCACTGTCGTGCTCCTCTTTGCATTGACCCACATCTGGCCTTGTCGGGATGTTCTCTCTCTCTTCCCTGGGCGAGGCACTTGCTGAGGCTGCTGTCTCCTCCACTTCCCACTGCGTCACTAAATCTGCGCTAACCACTTGATTAGTCACTGCCAAATATAGCTGCAATGGCTCTTGCGGTTTGGGTGCAACCAAAGTGGCCACAGATGATAAGTAGGTCCAGAAATCTCGCAGCGCTGCGTTTGCTTCCGGGGTCCACTTCATGGGCCCTGCCTTCATCAAAATCTTAAACAACAACAAGGCGCGCTCGGCAGACTTGGAGATGAACCTGCTAAGCGCGGCAACACATCCTTAACTGTCTTGGGTGCCTAAATCTTCTTGATGGCCTTGATCTTATCTAGGTTGGCCACGATCCCACGATAGGACACAAAGAAACCAAGTAGCTTGCCCGAGGGAACACCAAACACACACTTCTCCGAGTTCAGCTTCAAGTTGATCTTACGCAGATTAGCGAATGTCTCCTCTAAATCCTAGATGAGTGTGGGGACCCCGACTCATAAGTCGTGATCACCGAATGCACGTGTACAGTGATCCCAGAGATCAATGCTCACTGAACACACAGAAGCTGAATAACAAGAGTCTTACATCCGTACATACCGTATTACGCAAGTAAGACCATTATGGTCGAGTCTTGAGTATAACATCGCAGCGGAAATCTTCGTTGATAACTTGGACCCAAGCCATCTGCCTTAACCCTGCAGGCATTCTGACTGGGAAGCGTCCTAGCTCGCATGTTCGTCACCGAAGTATTCTCCATCATATCATGTTCTTTCATGCCTGGCCAATAAAATAACCAGTGGCAAGCCAATGAGTACTTTGAATGTACTCGCAAGCAACCCATGTTTTTGGTTCAAGATACAACAATGCATGATATAGGTAAATTTTTGCAGAAAGCTAGTTTTGAGTGCAATGACATGTTCAATAACTTGTAAGACATCCATCAAGAGGATTCAAGTAACCATGAGGACATGTTACAGATATCAACATAAATAGAGTGGGCACCAACCCATCTAACATAAATAGAGTGGGCACCAACCCATCTCAATCATGTCAAGTCCCTTGACTTGACCCAAGTCATTTTTATCAACACACACACTTGGTTTATAAACAAGTGGACATAGCCCAAGAGCGGTTACCCAACTGTCCTTGACCGTGGACACGGCTATTCGAATAGTTTTACACTCTACAGAGGTTGCACACTGTACGCACAAGATCCGGGGAACTTCCGTGTCAGCCACGACCCGCGGTACCTCAAGTACCCGGGGTAAGCACCCGATCACTACCTTTCCCTAGACGACACTAACATGGAGTCCACTCGATTGGCAGTAACCCCCGTGCCCAACATTTCACATAACACTTTCTTGGAGCCTCGCTCCCATAATTATCACATACCACTGGCACGGGGTACCAACGGTGTGTCCGGTGCCCTGTGAAAACAGTCATGGCCGCCCTACCTGGCACGGCCCCGCCCGAGAGAGCGCACCAACAACTCTCCCATCACTAGTAATGCGGGCTCCAAGCTAGTATCGGTCTAGGTAATCAATAATGCCCTTTCCCATATAAGGGTAGAGTGGTTGCGCATGTAAGGTTGGAATAACGGTCGCAACTTCGACCAATCCGTTTTGAAAACAACACACACCTGCCTCGGTATACCACTTCGTCATCAAGTGGTTACCCATCTCATCATCTCCCTCGGGCATAAGTGGCACCCGACGGGGTTTTCGAAAAAGTCTTTTGAAAATACTTTGTCTCCATCACCATGCATATTCCCGTCCCTTTTTGCGTAGCACTACTTTAGCATCCTATCTACTCCCACCGGCATAACCCTCATAAGAAGGTAGGGCCGTGCACAATGCAAGTATCAACGAGGAAGTAACAGAGGCAACCAGCCCACGTGGTTCACCATCTCATCATGATTCTGATGCAACAATAATAAAGAACTATATGGCATGCATAAAAAAAGGTTTCATAGACATGGTCAAAGGGCTGCTTGCCTGTTTTAACAAAGTCTTCGAGGTCTTCAAATATCTCTGGTCCAACTCCGAGCATTTCGTCTACTTCGTCAACTATCGTCGAAAGCAACCATAATAAGCAACACAACAAGGCAGGAAATAAAAGTGCTCTAAAAATATGAGTTGGACTTTTCTGGGATACCTCTGGTCATATGAGGGATGACCAAAGTGGTTTCATTAGGATTTGATCAATGGACATCTCTGAACATTTCAATATGATGGAATCAAGGGATTAATGGGTTTGCAAGAAGTGTACAGAAATATATTTTTGAAAAATGAGCAAAGGCACCCATTTAACAAAGGATGATTTTAGAAGCATCTAGGAATTGGTTTCACTGGATTTGGAGTTGATATGATTTTCCCATGAATTGGCAAAGTTGGCTATATATAAAGAAATAGACCATTATTTGAGGTGATACAGAAAGTATTAGCAAAAATGTTCAAAAACTAAGTTTTGAACTTATAGACATCTAGGATTTTGAATCATGGAATTTGGATCAAGAATGGGCTCTCTGTGATTTTCTAAAGTTTATCACAGAAATAGGAAAAACAAGATTTGATAAATGTTTGTGAAGAAAAAGTTTCTGGAAAAATGTGCATGTTGCACCAACTGGTAGATCATGATTTATGGAGTTACTGCAAATTTGAATCATCAAATTTGGAGTTAATTTGAATTGTTTATGGATTTTTGAAGTTGACTGGAAAAAGAATAAGGAAAAGGCTATACCACTTATTCTGCGCGCTGGGCGAGGGATAGCTGACGGGCCGGCCGGGTGGCCCAGCTGCGCGGGGCGCCCAGGCAATGTCGATGGCGCACTTTGGGAACACGCCAACGGTGTGGGGGCGGCGGTAAGCAGCAGTACCCGCCTCCACTTAAATGACGTGGCAGCTGGCGGGTCGCTGACCTGCGGGGCCCGCCTGTAGGTCGCCCCGTCGCCCCTGGTCGTCTCCTACCGCGCGACGCGGGGCAGAGGAGGGCGTGGCCGCGCACGGCCGATGCTCGCCCCGGCGGCTCAGGCCATCCCCGGTGGCGTTCCGGCCACCAGAGTGATCAGGGCGGGGGGGCGCACCCACTGGTCTACTCCTCTTGCGCCGAGAAACGCTGTATCCGCGACGGTTTGGGTGACCGCGGAGGAGATCGCCGGCCAGCATCGGCCTCGAGCACACGGCGTACGGGGGAGAAAATGGCGGCGGAAGAGGCCCTAGCGGTGCATTGAGGGAGTACTGGAGTGGGTAGGGGGAAGAGAGAGAGGCCGAGGAGCTCGTCCTTTCCCGAATCGAGGTGGAGGCCAGCGGCGGCACTCCGGCCATGGTGGGTGCTGGAGGGCACAAGAGGGAGGGGGAGGCTGTCCAGGAGGTGCACGGGAGAGAGAGGGGTCCAAACGAGGCGAGAGAAAGCTCGGGGGATGGATTATATGGAGGAGGCGCTGGTGCTCCGTGGGCAGCGTCCACGGACGCGCTCTGTGAGCCTTGCAGAGGGGGGTAGGAGAGAGGTCCAGGAGGGGCCCGACACCTTGCCGTGTCTCGGACGCCGAGGCGACCTCGGGGGACACCACCCCGCCGCCCAAGGCCGTCTTATGCCCTTGGCATGGGTGAACTACAGTGCGGGAGAGCACTGTAGCGTGCTCCAGAGCACGAGCTCTGCACGCCATGGCATTGTTTATGTGCCAGGGGCGTGTCCACTAGTGTCTGGGGCTTTGTGGGGTTGGTAAACAAAGGGGAGGTGGCCTTGGATGCCCTAGTGAACCACTAGGAGAGGAGAGAGGTTGAGGGAGAGAGAGAAAAGGGCTGTCCAGAGAGAGAAAGTGGGGTTTTACCCCTCCAATAATTGAGCCATGGATTTTCCATTGCTACTGGAGGTGCAAGGGGACTAGGAGGGGCTGTGGTAAAAAGTTGAGCTCATGGAGAATAGTGGAAGTGGTCAAAATGATGATTTTGGAAAAATGGCCGAAGGTGTTTGTTGTTGGTTTGGGCAAGAAAATTAATTCCGCTTGCCATGAGAATTAATAGGATGGAATGGCACATAGAATTAGGGTGTTCCACCAAGTTTGAGCTCATTTGGGCAAAGTAGCCAATGTAACTTTGGTAAACCCTAGAAATTAGCAGAAATGGCTTTGCCAAGATTTAGTCATGCAAATCTATTCTCCTTGATGCACCACTTGGTGTAGTGTCATCATTTGAGGATTTGAACATGTCCACAAAATTTCAGATCAAAAGGACACACTTGGCAATGTAGAGTTGTCCAAATTTGGTTCTGGACAGGAAGGGTTTTGGGGCACTTTGATCAAGTTAACTTGTTCTCCAACTTGTGCCATTTGGTCTAGATGAATCATTAGAACATTTGAGAATGTTCACAAGGTTTTAGAACATTTGGGAATGTTTGGCAATGTAAAGTTGCTCAAACTTCAAAATTGACAGAAATGGTTTTGAGAGGATTTGATGATGTTATCTTGTTCTCCAAGACATGAGACTTGGCAAGATCACCAAATATGTCATATGTGACATGATAGAATTTGCTTGGAAATTTTGGAGAATATTTCCTTTGTAAATATTTCAAAAGCTTGAAATATCTAGAAAGGGTTTTCGGGGTATTTGACCAATATTTTGAACATGACCATGTGTTGAAACTCTTATATATGGACAATATATGTCCTATGAGTTTCACTAAATTTTGTCAAATATTTTTGAAGCAATAAAATAATTTTTCCCTATTAAAGACCATTTCTGGCCTTAAGAAAAATCTTTTAAATAAAATAGGAAAATAACCTTTAAAATTATATTTTTGTGGTTTCTGGGTATCCTATATCTAATAGGAGTCAAATATATTTTTGGAAAGATTTTTACTGCCCTTAATTAAGTACTTGCAGTGCAAACCTCAATTCAGGGGTTTTTGTAAAACTAATTTTTGAAAATACTTTTTGGCCAAATTATTTTTGTAAGAAAATACTATATTGCTCTATACACATGGCATGATCATTGGGAAAAGGTTTTGGATCAAGGAGATGAAGTATAGGAGTTGGGGGATTTATTTGATTTTTATAGCACTTGCAAACAACACACGAAATCCAATCAAGGCAAGGTCCAAAACACTCAAAAGTTTTTGTCAAACCACATTTTATCATGATTTATTAGCTTAAGTGTTGTGGCATGAAAATCAGGGTGTGACAATGAGGGTTGATCTGTCCTTGGTCTTGAGCACAATATCATCCATATAATCCTCAATATTCCCGTGCAACTGTGGCTCGAAACCAACCTAGACTGCTCTTGCAAAGGTAGACCTGGCACTCTTCAACCTGAAAGGCATGCGCACGAAGCAATATGTGGCACATGGGGTGATGAATGAGGTCTTTTCTTCATCTTCCTTGGACATAAAGATCTGATGGTATCTAGAGTATGCATCCAAAAAGGAGAGCAAATCACACCCGGAAGTGGAATCCACAATCTGGTCGATGCGTGGCAAGGGGAATGGGTCCTTTAGGCATGCCTTGTTCAGATCCGTGAAATCTATGCAAAGCCTCCATTTCCCATTAGCCTTGCGCACAACCACTGGATTTGCTAACCATGTTGGATGTAGAACTCCTCTGACCAAACCAGCTGCCTCAAGTTTCTTGATCTCCTCGGCAACGAATTGCTGCCGCTCCAAGGGCTGCTTCTGAACTTTCTGCTTTACGGGTCGGGCATGTGGGCAGATAGCAAGGTGGTGCTTGATTACCTCCCTGGGAACACCGGGGATATCATATGGTTGCCAGGAAAACACATCGATATTCGCCCACAGTAAGGCAATGAGTGCGCTTTCCTATTTGTCATTAAGGGTGGCACTGATAGTGAAAGTACTATCAGTGCCAGCCAGCCCTGCCAGGACCTTTTTCACTTGGGGTGCAGCAGCCTTGGATTTCTTGTTGTTGGAACTCTCCGGCATGTCATCAACAGGTGTGGCGCACTCTGAAGAGGTACGCTTCCTGGATTCCTTGCCAGTGCCCCTACTAGCCTTCTTCTTTCCTTCTTCTTTGCTTGGCAGAAACTATGGCCTCAGCAGCCTCTACTGCCCGCGTCCTGGTACATCTTATCCACGCAAATAACTATGTCTTTCTTGTCTGACGGAATGGAAATGATGCCCATCGCCCTGGCATCTTCAAGGTGTTGTAGGCATAGTGGGATGCTGCCATGAACTTGGCTAGGGCCGGGCGCCCAAGGATTTCGTTGTATGGCAGGGGAAGGTCGACCACATCAAACACAACCTTCTCAGTCTGGTAGTTCAACTCTCCTGTGAATGTCAGTGGCAACGTGATCTTTCCCTTAGGATGTCTCCTGCCAGGATTGACTCCTTGAAATGTGCCAGTGGCCTTAAGCTCTTCTTCTTCTATCTGGAGTTTGCTGATAACCTTTGGGGAAATCAGATTCAACCCGGTCCCGTCGTCAACCAACATATTTGTGACTTTGAGGTTGCAGATTGTTGGTGAGACCAACAACGGCAAGCACCCTACCACAGTGATGCGGTCGGGGTGATCCTCTTCATCGAAGAAGATGGGCGTGCGTGACCACTTGAGCGGCTTTTGGGAATCTGCCGCCGGCTCCATGGCATTGACCTCACGTGCCCACTGTTTAAGTTGGCGGTGAGAGGAGTGAAAAGATGCACCCCCATCAATACACAGGGCATCAGTGGCCTTCTGGAATTCCTGCTCACTGGTTTCCTCTTCTTTCCCTCCATCACTTTCATCATTGCAATCCTCTTTCTCTCGGCCCTTGGCGGGTTTCCCTTGGTTCTGAGGAGCCTTGCTGGGGAGATTTGCTTCACCACCCCAGCCCTTCCCGCAGTACCTTTCTCACCATTTTCTTTATCATGCTTCTCATACTCAGCCTTCCGCTGTCGGTGTCAAAACCGGCGGATCTCGGGTAGGGGGGTCCCGAACTGTGCGTCTAAGGCTAATGGTAACAGGAGGCGGGGGACACGATGTTTACCCAGGTTCGGGCCCTCTCGATGGAGGTAATACCCTACTTCCTTCTTGATTGATCTTGATGATATGAGTATACAAGAGTTGATCTACCATGAGATCGTAGAGGCTAAACCCTAGAAGCTAGCCTATGATTATGATTGTTGTTGTCCTACGGACTAAACCCTCCGGTTTATATAGACACGGAGGGGGCTAGGGTTACACAGAGCCGGTTACAAGGGAGGATATCTTCATATCCGAATTGCCAAGCTTGCCTTCCACGCAAAGGAGAGTCCCATGTGGACACGGGACGAAGTCTTCAATCTTGTATCTTCATAGTTCAACGGTCCGGCCAAAGGATATAGTCCAGCTGTTCGAGGACCCCCTAATCCAGGACTCCCTCAGTAACCCCTGAACCAGGCTTCAATGACGATGAGTCCGGCACGCAGATTGTCTTCAGCATTGCAAGGCGGGTTCCTCCTCCGAATACTTCATAGAAGATTTTGAACACAAGGATTGTGTCTGGCTCTGCAAAACAAATTCCACATACCACCGTAGAGAGTACAATATTCCACGAATCTAATTTGCTGACAACTTTTCATAGCATGACATCATGCCATGACGCGGTCATTACGAACCGTTTTTCCCAGCCTGCCACAGCACGTGTTATGAGGCGGTTTCATTGGCATGTCTTGTCGAAGCATAGATCATGTTCCCTTTATCAGGGGATCCTCATCAATACGGGCGTGGGTAACCCAACCACATTTGTTAGTATGACCCCTCGATTTTAGGCAAGTTCTAAACGGCTACGTGGAGGATGCTTGATATTCACCCTCTTTATAAAGGGGGTTGAGGCATGTCCTTTCCTTCCCACGCTCGATCATTGTCTTCTCCCACCTCGAGTTCCAACACCCAAGGCCCAGGCTGAGCGCTTCGGACCTTCAACGATGTCCGGATCCAACCTTCAAGGTCAGTGGATGGCCTCCTTCGTCATAGAGGAGGACATCAAGAAGCTAAGGGAAGCCAGATATCTGATCGCCGAGATCCCGCACAGGCTGCCTGCTCAAGGGCAGGTCATCCCTACTCCCGAACCCAACGAGAGTGTTGTATTTGTTTCCCACTTCCTCCGAGGGCTAGGCTTTAATCTTGATCCCTTTGTTAGAGGACTTATTTTCTATTATGGGCTCGATTTCCATGATCTAGCTCCGGATTCCATCCTTCACATATCATCGTTTATCGTCGTGTGTGAGGCCTTCCTCCGCATCACCCCACACTTCGGCTTATGGCTCAAGACCTTCAATGTGAAGCCGAAGATGATCGATGGGCGACACGCAGAGTGCGGAGGTACCGTAATAAGCAAAGGCGCCGATGCCCAATGGCCAAAGGGTTCCTTCCTGGAGGTGTCTGACTTATGGAAACGAGAGTGGTTCTACATCACAGCTCCCCGAGATACAAAGTGGGCAGCTGCCCCCGCCTTCCGCTCGGGCCCCCCGCTGCAACTGGCATCATGGGTCAACAAGGGACTGGACTAGGGGGCAGTTAATGACGTGCTGACATTACAAAGTCGCATCTGAGATCTCCTCAAGAGGGACGTCAGTCTTGTCAAGGTAATGCAAGTTATGCCAGTTCGTCGGATCCTACCATGCAAACGTCGATCTCTCCGTATGTGGGAGTTCAACCCGGAAGGACCGCGAACCATTCAACAATTCTTCGGCATGACGCTCGGAGGGATGTATGGGTTGTTCTTCGGATCACGAATAAAGTGTCCGAACACTAGCGAGGATGCAGGTCTCAACTGCAACCATCCAGATACCCATGTAAGTAATTCTGCAGCCGAACACGATGTCGTTTTGTTTGTTACAACATCATTCTGAAAAATCCGTTCTCGGCTAGGACTGGATAAGAAAGGCGGAGAGGATCAGGTGTTCGGCCCCCCTTCCCGAAGGCTCACCAGATCATGTACTAGCTAGGATGCTTGAGCACGCATCTCATCAAGCGCCGTCAGGGGAAGATAAAGGGAGGAATAAAGAAGCCGAAAGCGGGCTTCCCACATTACACATCCAAACTGGGGGAATTAATGTCTCCACGAAGGAGGATAATCGGGGAGAAGGATCTAGAATCCCATCTCCCCAAGGAAGGAAAAGGACCGCCCCTAGAGACTTGGAAGCGGAGGCTTCCAAACGAGGGAAGAAAACCTTCGCCAGGGGGTCCTGCCCCGAGAGGCGTCCTTACCGCACATCGCCCACAAGGGGGCCAGCCCTCCACCGAGCTGTAAGTGAACAGGAATACTTCAGTAAATATATCCTGCTTTATCTCCGAGGACAATAACTGAGGCATATATTTCGCAGCTCGGCTCGTAGCCCTTCTCGACAGAGTTCGTCTTCGGGGGATCTTCTTCCGGAGATGATGGAGAGCGAAACGCCTCCCCCCTTCTCCCAGCCTCATGGGGCGGACGACCCTGAAGTGTCGTCACAGAGGATTTCTCCTGATCCGCCAAGGCCAGATGGCAACCCTTCGGCCACCCGAAGTCCGGAGTATTCGGCTCCTAGGAGAACAAAGGAAAGAGTCCGGGACTGCCCGGCGTCCAACCGGACACACTAATGGGTCTTCTGGAGCAATCGGCTATCTCAGAGGCGCATTGTACTTTAATGAGTACGATGGTGTTGAGAAAATTTCATCTGCCAAGAGCGGGTTGCATGAAGCTTTTATGAGCCTGCTAAGAGGCTTTGAGGTACAGTAATATGTATATTTTAACGCTACCGTACACGCTAGGTGTGCTCTATACAGGTAGTAGCCCCTGAGACTCTGGTTGTCGTCCAGAGGCGGCAAACAGAGGATCATAGTCCCAGGTGATGATCGCGTTGCATTTATGTGCAGGTGGCTGATGGTCCGGTGGCTGGCCGAACTGCTGAGTTGATTGAACTGAGGCGGCGGCTTGACGCGGCAGATGCCGACGTCGTGCTTGTGAACAAATGGCTTGACGAGGCACATGGTATGTATTTTCGGTTGGTCAATATATATTAAGAGGAGCATGATGTCAGTATCTTATAAATATGTTGTGACTGCAGATGGAGCTGCCGCCGTGGAAACCCTTCGAGCGGAACATGCCCGAGCCAAGGAACAAGCCAGGAGAAGTGATGCGGCTGCCGTAAAGGGGGCCGAAGAGTTAAGAGCCGAACAGGCTGCTCATCGCCAGAGCGAAGAGAAAATAGCCAAGATGGCTGTTGAGCTGAAAGATGTCGTCGACCGATATGAGCTTCTGGAAAAGGAGAGCAAAGCGCAAGCGGCTGAACTGAAGAAAGGCATGGACGCAGCCAAGGAAACCCATTCTAAAATTAGAGCGGCGAAGGAGGAGCTCCGTCAAGCCGGAGACATCACGGCTGGGAAGCCTTTTTGTTGCGGACGAAGTTTGGAGATCCGAAGTATGCCCCTCTAGATCAATTATGGAGTTCTGCAGACGCGTACATGGACTTGGCAATGAGTGCTGCTGATGCGAATGAGTTTTTCAAAGATCAAGAAGATTACGAAGTGGAAAAGTTGTTCTTGTCACAGTTTAGCGCTCCCACGCGTCCGCTGCTATTATCTGAACAAATGGCCGAGTGGGCCAAGCTCCATAGATTGTCCGTACTTGCCATGAGGTCTGTCTTGGATCATCTTTGGCCAAAGGGACCAAGACCGAATAGTTATTTCGGCTTAGTGCAACTATTCCTTGGTGTTGTGCCGCATATCGACGCTATAAAGAGGTCGGCGTGCATAGAGGGTGCGCGGATGGCTCTTGCCCGTGTCAAGACATACTGGGCAAAGATGCAGGCCACCGCTGTTGCAACCCAAGGTCCGGCCATGGGCCAGGTCCCGACCGAGCACTATTTTGAAGAAGTCCTAGAAGGCGCTCGTTTAATAGACGCCCAGTGCTCGAAAAATATCATGTTTGAATGGCATGTATCCCAATTGTAAAAACAATGCTATTCGAAGTATAAAGGTTGTGTTTATACTTTTGTCTGAAAGTATTGTGATGCCTCCTGTGCGGCCGTTTATGTATGTATATAACCTGAAAGTTTGCAGTCATTGGCTTCAGCCCCCACGCATATAATGCAGGGGTGTTCGGAAAAGCGCGTATTCACACTTGATCCAACGTCTTGGTCCATTAAGGAGGTGGTGGCGCGGCGAACAAGGCAATCAGACTATATAGCTTTAACACTTTCACTTAGCCATAGGAGTTTGACGGTGGGGCTACTATATAGCCCCTGGTACTTCCGCGCTTATCCGAATACGATGCACATACATACTTGACCGGGAAACCGGTCCTTCATTAATGCGGAGGAATCGCAAGGATTCCAGTGAGTCATCGAGTGGTTGACCAGTCTCGCGCTTTATCATGACAGTCAGTTTTCAGCTTTCTCTACTGAGGTGCTCATCCAGATGAACCTGGGCACAATCGCGGTAGTTCTCCCGGTGCCACCTTAGCCGATAGAGCGGAACGTAAGGAAGCAACACACGGGAGCCGGGCAAACCCAACTATTGACCAAAGACATGATTCGGAGCTGATGCATATAAGGCCAAGCTCGCGACGCCGAACACTCCCTAAGGTATTCAGACTTTACAAAATATACCGGGCTGAGTAACGCCCTTGATAATGAACCCTGAATTTCCAGGTATGTGCATTAGTCTGACGTGGCGAAAGGCCAATAACGCCAGATCCCTCTCGGTTGTGTTAGGTATCCGGAGGGTGTGAATCAACAAGAGACAGTAAGAAAGGTTTACGCAGGGTCTTAATGTAAAAAGAAACCTTTGAGCGGGGCCCTGCTGCACGTCTGCGCATGTGTCTCCGTTGTGCCGTATCCTGGAAAGGTGTAGCATGATTATCATCTATAAAAGAGAAAACTCAGGTGAAAGTCTGTGTGCGAAAGATTGGTTATTCTTAATAAACCAGTAAAAAAGTGATATATTTGTTGTGTTAGTACGGTTAAGCCAAACTGTAGCCCTTTTTACATGCGGGAAGCCCCTAGTATTGCATTGGTTTATTCTTGTCGGGTCTATCCCCATTTTGCGGACGTTGTCCTAATATATCAGATTAAGACTACTGTCGCCGTCCATAAGGACTCGGGTGAGATGGTATCCGTCAATTATTGGGTCTAGCACCAAGGCAGCCGATACTATGTAACGGATACTAGTCGGGTGATCCCTACGATCGAAAGTGATCGGGCAGGCGGACCAAGGGTTTAACTTCGGGGCGCGGGCTCCGCAACGTATTTGTCTCAGAGTGCGCGTTGGTGCCTCCTCTTCGGTATGTGAATTGTGTGAATCATGTTCACTGTTTTGACCTCTGGTGGGAATTTTTTCTGCCCCCCCCGGTGTTCAGCTAGCGAGGCTCGTCCTCGTCTTCACTTGGTGTCTCCCTCCCCTTGTGTTCGGCGTTTAGCTTGCCGGCCTGCTTGAAGACCCAGCATTCTTTGTGGGTGTGATTTGCAGGTTTGTCAGAGGTGCCATGGATCTGACATAATCTATCTAGAATCTTGTTTAGGCTGGACGGTCCGTCTCTGCTGCCTCTAAATGGCTTTTTCCGTTGATCGGGTTGAGAGCCCCTAAATCCGGCATTTACCGGCGTGTTGTCTGGGCTATATTCATTGTTTCGATGCTTGCTTTTATTGCGTCACGGTTTCCCATTACCATCCCTGACTTCGGATGTGCCTGGGTCGCTGGTGCCACTACGGGCCAGCCAACTGTCTTCGTCTGCGCAAAAGCGGGTCATAAGGCTTGTTAGGGCTGCCATTGTCCTCGGTTTTTCTTGGACGAGGTGCCTGGCGAGCCATTCGTCTCGGACGCTGTGTTTGAAAGCCGCTAAGGCTTCGGCATTCGGGCAGTCAACGATTTGATTCTTCTTCGTGAGAAATCTGTTCCAAAGCTTTCGGGCTGACTCTCCGGACTGTTGAGTTATGTGACTTAAATCGTCTGCAAACGGAGGCCGGACATAGGTCCCTTGAAAATTAGCCCTAAAAGAATCCTCAAGCTCTTCCCAACTTCCAATTTAGTTTTCAGGGAGGCTTTTCAGCCAGTGCCGAGCTGGTCCTTTTAACTTGAGGGGCAGGTATTTGATGGCGTGGAGGTCATCTCCGCGAGCCATATGGATGTGAAGGATAAAGTCCTCAATCCAGACCCCAGGGTTTGTTGTTCTGTCGTATGCCTCTATGTTCACGTGTTTGAATCCCTCTAGAAATTCATGATACAGCACCTCATCGGTGAAACATAGGGGTGCACGGCACCCCTGTATTTGGACGTGTCATGGTATTCTTCTGGCGGTTGTGGTGTTTGGTTTTGATTCTGTCCCAGAGCGCGCTTCCTGGATCCGTATATGGACCTAGCCTTAACGGCCTTTTTATGCAGGTCCTCACGTAAATCATGCGCAGACTTGTGTGCGGCGTTGTTAGCCACCCTGTCCCAGCCACGGGGTGGTCGGTCGGGCTGATCGGCCGTTTTATTTTCTGGCTGAATGGGCTCTGAAGCCTCGTCGTCGAATTCAGGCAGCAGTTTGCGCTTTGGATAGCACTTTGTGTGGCGACTGCCACCGTACTTTTCTGCGGTGTCAAGCACCTTATTCCATCTGCTATTGAGTGTGTTCTGTGTAGCCTTAAGCCTTTGCTTCTGTTCCTTCAGGCTCCTCGCAGTGGCAATAAGCCTTTTATGGAGCTTCTCTTATTCCAAGTGCCTTTCCGGGATGATGTGTGCATCGTTGGCCGGACTGTTCTCCTCTCCGGAGACAGTTTGATGAGTTTTATCATCGGCGTCGCCGTGGGCGAATAGCGAAGCCGTAATATGTTTGTCGTTCGCTTGTTCGTCCTCCTCCATCGCTGGATCCATGTGGTCATCGTTTCCTTTGGATTCGGCCGGGGTATTATTCTTTCTTGTGTTGTTATCGCTGTTGAGGCGGGATTTAGAGCGGCGCCTATGTCGTCGCTTTGGTTGCTTCTCGAGGGAATTATCCTTCGCTGCATCCTTCCGTTCCTCGTCGTTGTTTTTATTGGGTGTATCCACCATGTATACATCATATGATGAGGTGGCTGTCCAGTGCCGTGTGGGCGGTGGTTCCTGTTTCTCTCATGCATCGTCGTCCATACCGTCGATGTCTTCGGAGTCGAAATCGAGCATGCCGGTCAAGTCATTGATAGTGGCTATTAAGTGGGTGGTGGGTGGGGAACGAATTTCTTCGTCGCCCGCTTCCCATTCAAGCCGAACATATTTCGGCCTAGGGTCTCCTGACAAGGAGAGAGACCTTAAAGAATTTAGCACGTCTTTCAGGGGAGAGTGCTGAAAGATATCCGCGGAGGTGAACTCCATGATCGGCGCCCAATCAGATTTGATAGGCACAGACTTGAGCGGTTCAGAACCTGTGGCCGGGGACGAATCCAAGGGTCCGGTGACACAGGTCTCATAGGAGGTGAAGTCAGTATTCGGCTCTATCGTCTCTAAGTGTGCGGCCTCCGCGGTGGGGTCTATCCACCCGTCCTTGGAGGGCGCGATCTACTCGGGTTCGAGGGCCGGAGTGGCCGCAGGTGTGATCTCCCGAACACCGCCCGACGGCAAAGCTATGTCGCGCACATCGTGATAGTGCGGCGTACCTGACATGGGCTCGAATCCGTCGAAGATCAAGTCTCCGCTGATGTCGGCCGTATAGTTCAAGCTTCCAAACCTGACCTAACGGCCAGGGGCATAGCTACCGATCTGCTCCAGATGGCCAAGCGAGTTGGCCTGCAGTACGAAGCCACCGAATACAAAGATCTGCCGAGGGAGGAAAACCTCACCCTGGATCGCATCGTTGCCGATGATTGAAGGAGCCATCAAGCCTTACCGTGACGACACAGTGGAACTCTCAATAAAAGCACCAATGTCGGTGTCAAAACCGGCGGATCTTAGGTGGGGGGTCCCGAACTAGGCGTCTAAGGCTAATGGTAACAGGAGGCGGGGGATACGATGTTTACCCAGGTTCTGGCCCTCTCGATGGTGGTAATACCCTACTTCCTGCTTGATTGATCTTGATGATATGAGTATTACAAGAGTTGATCTACCACGAGATCGTAGAGGCTAAACCCTAGAAGCTAGCCTATGATTATGATTGTTGTTGTCCTACGGACTAAACCCTCCGGTTTATATAGGCACCGGAGGGGGCTAGGGTTACACAGAGTCGGTTACAAGGGAGGAGATCTTCATATCCGAATTACCAAGCTTGCCTTCCACACAAAGGAGAGTCCCATCCGGACACGGGATGAAGTCTTCAATCTTGTATCTTCATAGTCAAACAGTCCGGCCAAAGGATATAGTCCGGCTGTCCGAGGACCCCCTAATCTAGGACTCCCTCATCCGCCTCTTGACGAGCTTCTCAACTTGATGACACTCCTGGAAATCGTGGCCTTTGGTCCGACGAATCTTACAATGCGGCCCATCACTTTTCCCAGCTTTCTCGGTAGCCGCAGCCTCTCGGCAGTCAATGCACGCGGCAGCCTCCTTGCCGGGGGCTTCCGCTTAACCTTCTTGCTGGTACTAGGCGTGCCTGATCCCTCAACGGTCATCACCGCCTTATCTTTGTGCTTCTTGTTCCGCTTCTTCTCACTGGTGGTCTCGTCGTCATCCTCTAAGTCGATGTCGACACAATATTCCTCTCCAGGAAGTCCCCCCCCCCTCCTCCACCCGAGCACACTTGTCCGCCAAGGTCTTGGGCAACCGAACGTTCATCTTGGAACATATCCTGTGGTTGCGCACATTAGACTGGAAGGCAGATATCACAGTTGCCGGGTGGACGTCTGGGATGTTTCTATGGACTCCGCTGGATCTCAGCAAGTACTTTCATAGAGTCTCTCCTTCTTTTTGCTAAAGAAGTTGCAAGTCGTTGGGCCACCCTGGTTCTTGGTGGCCGCCCATGAAGGCGCCAATGAACTCATGCATGGGTCAGCCCAGGTCGAAATTGAGTTCCCCGGCAGGTGCATCAGCCAAGACCTCACATTTGACTTGAGTGCCAAAGGGAAGTAGTTGGCGAACACCTTCTCATCTGTTCCCCCGGCAGCTTGAACAACGATGGTGTAGATGCTCAAGAACTCTACCGAGTTCAGTTTCCCATCATACTTCTGACGTATCTCTGGCTTGAACGTGCGAGCGGACGGCCAACGGACTTGCCGCATCTCACGTGTGAAAGCAGGGCACCCAACGTCGAAAGGCAGGCACCCGCCATTCCCGAGCACAGGCTCGTCGACGTCAGGGCCATCGCTCACATTGGACCGACGGTGGTCGTCACGGCACCAGTCAACAATGACGCGCGCATCTTCCCTCTGCTTGCCCTCTGGGGCCCGCCATTGGCTTTAATGTGCTCGAGGGTCGAAAGAGGCCATCGAGACGTCATCGAGCTCTTGGTATCGTGGCTCCCGTGCTACTTGCTGTGGCGGGGATTGCACCGGGGGGGGTGACCCCCGCCGTACGGTCAGCCGCACGAGCTGTTGTCGTTGCCTGGAGAGGCCGCGGCAGGCCAGCTCGCTGTGATCCTTCCGCCTCAGTGAAACCAATCAGACTTTGGATGGTGGCTCGCCACTCATCCATCTGATCGGCTACCGGCGGAAATCTCAACAACAGTTGGGCTCGCGCCATGGCCTCTGAGGCAGTGCTTGGCATGGGTGATGACGATGTAGATCACAACGTCGCTCAACTCCTGATGGTGCCGGTGACGACCGCGTCGCGCCCTCGTTGTTGTGAACCAGCCGCTTGGATGGTGTGGTGACGCGGTGGAGGCGCTTGAGGTCCAGTGGCTCCATTGGGCACAATAGCTGGGTCGGCCCGTTCCGGAGGTGGCGCGTGCCCTACGGTCACGCCCACAACAGGGGCGGCCGGAGGGTTGCCGTTAGCCCCAGAATGACCGCCACCACTGCGGGTGTGCCCTTCGGCGAGGAGAAGGAGTTCAGATGGAATAATCCATCCATCCGTACCTCGTGGAGCATGGCCGCTGGGATGTTGCTGATGTTGTCCTTCCCCGGTGCCTCCTGCTCCTGCTTCAGTCGTGGGGGAGGTGGTGACAACGCCGCCTGCGCCGACCATGTCCCATGCAGCGTCCGCGTCCTCACGCGTCCCCGCATTCCCCGTAATTTCGACGGTCGCGGGCGGCGGAGCTTTTGAGGTGGACGGGTGGTTTGCGGCTACGGGCTTCTTTTTGGGCGCCATAGTCGATGACGAAAATGGTGATGAAGATGACGCGCTACTGATGCTCTCAGGTTCACGCAAGTGATCCCCCTACCTGGCACGCCAAAGATGTCATGGGAAACCACAGCCACCTATGGGGCCATGAGCCCATTTTTGGTTCGGCGGGGGGATAGGCACGTTGCACCAAGAGCGGAGAAGCGTAGCACAACACGGTAGAGATCACACGGGCAGTTTTACCCAGGTTCGGGCCGCCGTGAGGCTAAAACCCTACTCCTGCTTTGGTGGACTGATGGTGGAAATATGGTGGCAAACATAGCGCACTTTCCCAGCAAGGTTGCCTCAGGGCAAGAGTGGCTACACGCGTATCAATGTGTGAGGGTCCGGATCAGCCAACCCTTTCTACCATCGCCATGGGCCTCCTTTTATAGATTAAGGGGTCACCATAGAGGCAAATTAGTCTTTACGCACTGATTAGATAGCAAATAGTGCTATCACACCTAACTCTGCAGGCTGACAGAGCACATTAAATGCACCGTCTAGTGTCACATCACAGCGTGCCCGGCAACCCTTCCCGGGTTGTTTTGCCAGCTTTGCACCTGCTTGCTTGACACGTCTCGGGACGGGTGTCATATGGAGGTGTTTGCTGGAGGAAGTGGCTGCCATGTGGCAAGAATAGCCACTTAGTCACTTAGGGGCTTGAGACCGCACTGATCGATGACTTGCCTTGCTTGTGAGGTGGAGCGATGGCGTGGCTTGCCTCCGCTAGCCCCAGCAGGCCTGCCGAGACGATCTAGGAGCTTGCTTCCGAGGCAAACCCAACCTTGCCAGGCTCGCCTGCCCGGCAAGGGAGGTTCTTTCCTTAGCGATATCTTGCTCTTCTGGCTCATCTTGGTCTTCCTGATCTGCACTTGGGTCCTTCAAGGGAATTGATCCCTCATGCTTGGGTTGATCATGGTGCTGTAATCTTGTCTTCGGGCCTGTGCACAGTCCAGGTAATGGACCCAAGGTTTGTTGCACCGATAGGTGGTTGTGTCACGTCTGAGCACTACTAGGGAAAACCCTAGTAGTAGCGCTTGAAATACATATAGAAGTAGCGTTGGGTCCGGCGCTATTGCTAACGCGCTACAGCTAAGTTGTAGCAGTAGCGCTGGTTAGTGTACCGCTCCTGCTAAGTATGGTTAGCGGTAGTGCTGCCCTAGCCAACGCTACTGCTAACTATCTGTAGTGCTGCAGGAAGACATGTTTGCAACGTCAAACATCCAAAAGGCAACTGAAACGGAAGACTATAGACATGCTGGTGAAAAGGGTATGACGCATAATTACAGTGAGGGTGTCGAGCTCAGCCGGCGACGAAGGCCCGCCGAGCATGCCAGAGACGGAGGTCGGGCTGCTATGAACAGGAGCGGAACCTTTTGCGGTTGCTTGAGTAGGTGCTGGTGCTATGATGTTCACCGAATTGCTCACAACAAAGCTGGGAAGGGGAAAGTCCTCCGGCCCTTCATTTGGATTATTCTTCGACCAATCTAAAATTGCTGGAACCAAGCTAGCCACCGCATCACTGACCACTGCACTAACTACCTCGAGCAACTATTCTTTGGTCTTAGCTTTGGTCTTATTGACCGCAATCGCGACCTTCTCGTCGATGGTCTGCTAAGTGACGACCAACCGTCTCTTCCTTCTTTCCTCTGGCTCCTTGTGGTAGCACGTCTTCCACGAGGCTCCATCTCCAACGCCATGCACACGTCCATAGGACGGCGGTTATTCCTCTGAGACCTTTTTCGATATGTTCAGGGCCCAGTTGAATGGGGTGTCCCACTTGGGCCTCGCCGACGACTGTGATGACTCGTTGCTTTCGGCTACCTTTTGGTGCTGCTCTCTCTGCAAAAGGAACATGGATGGTTTACTAATGTGACAAAACTTGTAGTCGCATTGATTGGAAGCTAATATGATAATGTGGTAATATAACAATTACCAAGAGTCTCATGAACTCCCTCATGTGTGGGTTCGTGTAAATAATCTTTTTGACGCGGTCCCACTTGTACCAGGCCCTGATCCAGTCATGCTCCAGCGGGTCGGTAAACTCCGCCAAGGGGTATGGGATTCCATGACTTTCACGTTCAGCGTCCTCCTTGGCCCATACGTGCCTCTTCCCCTCGTAACCACGACTTCTGAGGCGGTGGGGAGGCGTGTTCCTGGCTTGGAGCACCTTCATTTTCTCTGACCTTGCCTTGACTTCTTCTTTAGCGCAAGCCTCCTAGAATTTTTCAAAGTCCTCTTCCTTTAGTGACGGATTGTCAGCATGAATCTTGGACCACGGTTCATTCTTCGCAATCGCTTTTTTCACCCGAACTTTCCAGGCAAACAAGTCGTTGGTGAACGTCACCATCGCCTTGTCGTTTATCTTTGTCATGGCGACGTTCTCCCACGGCTCTTTAAATTTGCTTTCATCCCGGCCGGGGAACAGGAACCTATTGTGCAACTTCTTTAGGAGCATGTGCTCCATATGTGGTATCTTCTTCAACTTCTCATCGTTGATGTTGGCGGTTTCCCTGAGGATGCATCCTAGTTGATTGCCCCAGCACTTGTGCGCTTCCTCCAACGCCGTTGGCTCTAACTTCTTGGGGTGCATCTCCGTGACCACAATTTGTCCGTTGTCGAGCTCGTTTGGTCTTCGTGACCTCTTCTACTTTGGTGCTTTACTAGCTACGACAACATCGTTGCTTGTCTCGGGGGTGGTGTCGGTGCCGCTGCCAGCGTCGGTGTCAGGGTTGGTGCCACTGCAGCCACCATGCACCCCCTTCTGGTGTTCGTCCAGGTAATTGAAATAGTTATTTGCTGCCTCGATGGGGTCTTCTTTGAGGCGAGCATAACCTCCGGTTTCGGCGTGCATAGACATGTTTCCTATTAAACAATTGTAAATAAAAGATATAATGAAGAGAGAAAAAGGGGCCTATATTTGGTCGAAATGTTGATTCCTTCCCCTTCTGGCAAATCCCAGGCACTCCATATGTCCTAGTTCTAGCACAAGTCATGCCAAAAATCATGAAAATTTTCGGCATGACCTTTGTTAAAATGTGGACATATGGAGCGCCTGAAATTTGCCGGAACAGAAATGAATCAACATTCCAGCAAAACATAGGCCACTCGGATATTTTTTGACATTCAACCAACATTGCAAAATCCTATAGCATCAATGACATATATCATTTGCAAAATATATCATTCAAGCAACATTGCAAATCTGCCCTAGCTAAATTTGCTAATTTGCTACAAAATGGTCCTAGCTATATTTGCTACTGCCCTAATTAGCTATTGTTTTTATAGCTAATTTATATACCTACAAAAACTAATTAGCTACTGTTTTTTATAAATTTTAACTACTATTTTTTATAAATATTTGCTACTGTTTTTTATTTATAGGTATTTTATATACCCTAAACTAAATTGCCCTACAAAAACTAATTAGCTACTATTTTTTATAAATTTTAGCAACTGTTTTTTATAAATATTTGGTACAGTTTTTTATACCTACAAAGCCTAGCTAGTTTTTTATTTAAAGCTACAAAATTTGCTACTGTTTTTTATTTAAAGTTTTTTATTAATAGCTAGAAAAATTAATTAATTCCTACTGTCTTCTATTACTAAGTAGCAACAATTCTGTTTTTAAAAAAATAATAATTATTTTTAAAATTAAGCAAGATATGAACCCTAGAATTTTTTTTCCTAATTGACTAGAGAGAATGGGAGGTGGGGGAGGGGGTTTCCTGAAGGGCGGTGACACAGAGAGAGGTGAGGTCGATGGCAGCGGCGCGGACGAGGAGGCCGGAGCGGCGTCAGCGCGGACGAGGAGGAGGTCGGAGCAGGGGGCAGGGGCGACGATGGAGGGCAGGGGCCGAGGGGCGACGATGGAGGGCAGGGGCCGAGGGGCGATGACGGCGGACAGGGGCGACGGCGGCGGGCAGGGGCAACGGCGGCGTGCGATAGCAGAGAGGAGGGAGAGGTGGGAGAGTGGGGGGAATGGTACTTGGCAAAATTTTGAGCCCGCGCGCGGTGGTTACTCGAAATAGCGGTAGCGCTAGTTTAAGAACCAGCGCTATAGCGCTGGTTCCTAAACTATCGCTACTGCTAACTATTCCAATTTTAGTTTTTTTATATCTAAAATACAAGTAGCAGTTATCGTGGTTCTAAGTCTGACAGTAGAATAGGGGGTAGGAATGTAGAGGCAAGATCTTAGCTATGGAGGAGTTGTACACGCAAGATTTACGAGTTCAGGCCCTTCTCGGAGGAAGTAATAGCCCTACGTCTCGGAGCCCTGAGGCGGTCGACTGGATTATACGCGTGTGAATTACAGGGGGCGCGAACCCTTGTCCCAGAGGAGGGGGTGGCTTATATAGAGTGCGCTAGGACCCCAGCTCCCCTCCGTTACACAAGGTTCAATGTACATTAAGAGAGGGGCGTTACTGGTAACGCCATTAATAAAGTTACATAATGACCAATAAAGCTATGACTTAATTCCCGACCGTTGTAGAGCGGAGTGGCTTTAGACCTCCCGGTAGTCGAGTGGTTGTCTACGTGGTCGAGTGTCTTCAAGACTGTCGAGTGGAACATAACTTCATGGTCGAGTGGATGATGATTCTTCTTCAGATGTTTCTGGTTCTTCTAGAGGTGTCCTTGGGGAGGGTATCTTGGACAGGTCCATGACCCTACCCTAGGTACGTAGCTTCATCATTAGCCCCCGAATGGATCGAGGTTTGAGTGGGGAAGGAGTTGAGAACACTTCCGACCCATTTTTCATGCTATGAGTATATCCTGTTCCGGATCAATGAACCTAGGTGACGACACCTACTTCTTTTTCAGTCGTCTTGATCCATTCTTAGTTTTTGTCGAGTGAGTTTCTTTATTTGAAGAGCTCCGAGTGATGGTGTGGAGGAGATCTTCCATCTGACAAGTTGTTCTGCTGTCCGCGGATTACGCGGGATTCGAATTTCGGGAAGCGCGCGGGGCGGAGGAGGCCGCATTAATCGGATGGGATAAGGCAGGGCCGCCTCGATTTCTACGCCACCTTTTTCGCCATGTATCGCGTGCGCGACTGTTGCGGGATTTGATAGGATCATCCGGGCCTACAAGTCAGTCACTCGGAAGTAAGCTCATATAAGGCACCGGGCCGGAGTTTATGAACAGTGTGTTTTCATTTCCCCTCCTCCTCCTCAGACTTCTCCGCCGTGCTCGTTCTTGCCCCAGTGCCACTGCTCCGTGCGCATCTCACCTGCGACGATGGGGAAAGAGAAGACGGTGGCTCTGGAGCGGGCGAAGAAGGCGACGGCGAAGGCGAAGGGGAAGAAGTCTAGCCGGGGCGGATCTTCCTCGAGGGCCGGCCTGCCGCGGGGCTGGATCCAGGGCGACTGGATCCGCTCGGCGATTCGTCAGGAGGACATCAATGACTTGGCTGATGGAGGGTTGATTCCTCATGGATCGGTGTGGCTTCCGGGGGAGGAGACCGAGCCACGACCTCGGGAGGGTGAGCGCGTTCTCCTCGCCACCCACGTCGACCGTGGGTTTTCTTTGCCTCCCCACCCTTTCTTTCGGGGATTCTTGAATTTCTTTGGGGCGCAAATCCACCACTTCACTCCCAACACAATCGTGTATCTTGCTGCCTTCGTGTCTTTGTGCGAGAATTTCTTGGGTTGTCGTCCCCATTGGGTTCTTTTCAAGCACATTTTCACCTGTCGCTCCCAGACGGTAAAAAAGGCCAACCCGAGTGATGAGAGGACATGAGTGATCCATATGTGCGGGGTTCTTGGGATTCAGATGAGAGGTAAAAGTTCCTTTCCAGCCATGATCCTTCCCGACTCGGTCCGTGGATGGCAGCCGACTTGGTTCTACTGCAAAGACCAGCCGACTCCAGGGCAGTCGACTGGACTTCCTCCTTTTTCCTTGGACCGGGTGAGGAAGCCCTCCTCTTTGAAGGTGATCCCGGAGGAGAAAGCACAGGTCAAGGTGCTGGTCGAACAGGTAGTTTAGCTTATCCGCGACGGATTGACTGGTATGGATTTGTTGGGGCTCTTCCTCCGGTGACGCATCCAACTACTTCATGGTCGATACCATCTGATGTGGATGTATTCGGGTACTGAGGACACCACTCGGATCCACCCGGAAGAGGTCGAGGAGTCCATGTTGGAGGGGTGGCTGACGAGCATCACTGGAAACAAAGACAACCCCAGGGGGGCCAGGAGAATTCCTCCACTCGACCAGTCCCACGAACCAGACAAGGTCCGATTCTGAACTTCTGACTAGGGTCTAGATTTACTCGTGCAGCTGTTTATGCTTCGTCGAGTGACTTTTGTTCTGCTTGTTTTCTTCCAGGCCCTTATCGAAATATACTCAATGCCCAATGGAGAGCAGGAGCAAGACTCGAAGGGGGAGGCAAGCGGCGGTGACAGTGACGACTGGCATTCTGATGGAGAGGGGAACGACGAGAGCGATGACTCAAGTGATGAAGAAGAGGTTGAGTCACCTCCTCGCAGGGAGAGGCGATCCAAATTCGACCAAGACCGTGTGAGTGCCCATGAAAAGGCGATTGCTCAAACTGGCCAGTCTTCAAAGCATCCTCGGACGTCCTCTCCAGCTTCGACTGAGAAAGCGTCAAAGCATCCCAAGGTCGTAGTGCAGAAGCCTCGGAAGGCGTTGCCGAAGATTAAGATTGATATCCCCGTCGCTTCTGCGTGAGTGTTTTTCTTTCATACTCACTCGACGCTCTGTGCTGTTTTATTTTTCCTTTGGTTTGACCAGATGAATCTTGAAACTGGCAGTGCTGCTACTTCTGGGACTTCAGCTTATAAGGATGAGGATGAGACAATGGAAGATGCGGTTACCTCCAATCTGGGTACAATCTTCGTCATTCTGCTTTCATTTGGTCGATTGAACTGTAATATATACAATCAGGTGATGTAATTTTGGCGACTGATCTTTGAACAGCTCCCAACGTCATTGACCTCCCCGACGATGATGATGACGAGCCAGAGAGGCCTTTGGCGAGGAGGAAGAGGAAAACGTCTGCTGGCAAGATGCCATAGTCGACGCCGGTGGCGGAACCAGTCGTTCAGGACGCTGGTGAAGCCAATCGGACTTCTGTTACCTTCGCCATGCCGCTGCCGAGTGCTCTAACTTCTGTCTCGACTGCCTAAGCTCCTGCCGATCCACCTTCAGTTTTTGCCACCCATCACATCCCAGAGGACGAAGTGAATGCTGCCAAAGAAGCTATATGCCAAGCAGGTATTATGATGGAGAAGATGAAGATGGTGCGAGATGCCAGTCAGGCCGCTTATGATGCCAGCTCGGCTCTTCAGAGCAATGTTCAGGTTAGCAGAACATCGACTGACTCTCTTGGCTTGTTCTGTTTAGGATATGCTACCTGAAAACTCTCTTTCCAAGGATCTTTGCATCTGCACACCCACTGGGTGTTTCGATTTGGCACTGAACTGATTCATACTTTGAATTGAACTTTTTGTTATCGTCGATTGAATTTTTGGACTAGTGGGGGCACGCTGAGTGCACCCAGTGGGTGTAGTCCCCGAGACTATGGTGGACTGCGGGCAGTCAACTGTAGTCTTGAATTTTGAATTCCTTCACTCGGTCTGGTCTGGCCATGTCGAGTGTAAACTGAACCAGTGGGGGCACGCTAAGTGCACCCACTGGGTGTAGTCCCCGAGACCGTGGTCGACTGCTGGCAGTTGACTATGGTCTGAAGAGCTTATTTGTTGTTGTCTCTCTTCTCTTTTTTGCACTCGCTCTGAAAAGGTCTCGTCGAGTGTAAACTGAACCAGTGGGGGCACACTAAGTGCACCCATTGGGTGTAGTCCCCGAGACTATTGTTGGATGTTTGATTTGACAGTAGTCTTAGTATTTATTGTCTTTGTCTAAAATAATCCATCTTTTGTCCAATCGAATGACCCATTCCTTGATTGCAGAAATCTTGTGATCTTGGAGCTCGCTTTGCTGACTTGGAGAAACAGCAGATTCAACTCAACCTTGACCTGGAATTGGCCAAGACAGAACTGCAGAAAGCCAAGGATGACGCCAATGGTAAGACAGATTTTGTCGACTGGTTTGTCTTAGGCCTGGATCTCATTCTGCTCTTTCTGAACCAAGCATCATTTCTTTTCAGAAAAACTGAACCAGACTCTAGCAAAGAAGGATCAAGATCTGGCTGCTGCACAGAAGAAGGCTGATGACAAAACTACTCTGGCTGAACAGAAGCTGGCTTCAGTCAGCAAATTGGAGGAAGAGAACGCCAGGATAAAATCTGCCCTGGACGAAGCCAACAAGGAGGTAACCCGCTTGAAGAAGGACAAGGTCAACCTGAACGAGAAGATGGAAGGCATTGCTCGCAGGAGGGATGATCTGGAAAGCTATCTGAGGAGCCTTGCCAAGAAGTTGTTTATCAAGCTTGAAGGTATATACTCTGTTCTGACTGGTTTATCTTCGTCGACTCGGCATACGAATATTGACTCATTCTCGGATTGTACATGCAGAGTTTTGCCGAGACTTTGAGGAGGAGACTGGGCGAATCGAACCAAGCTTGGACCCCATCAACTCTCCTGTGAAAGATGAAACTGCCATGAACCTGCTCCGACTGGAATCTCGCATCGACGGTGTTGTTGACTACTTGGCTCGACTGAAGGTCACCATGTCGCGGATCGACACAGCACTTTGGCCAAGGGCAATGCTCCAGAATGACCTTGAGTCTCTGATGAATCGACTTAACGAGATCCCCGGTCGAGTGCAGGAGTGGAAGAAGTCTTCTGCCCGGTGCGGTGCTGATGTGGCTCTGTCTTTGGTTCGTGCCCATTGCAAAGAGGCGCGAGAAGATAAGCTGGCAGCGATCAAGGTCGCCAACACCAAGAAGCATGATTTCTGATCCTTTATGGAGACTTTCATTGCTGCTGCCACTCGGATCGCCGATGGTGTCGACCTGGACGAGTTTGTCGAGCCTGCTAGCCCTCCTCCTGCGGAGTGAGCAAACTTTTATCCCCCACCTTAAATTTGCCTCGGAATGCCGAGTGGAATTTGTAACCGTTAAACTCTTTCGGGCTGAATGCCTGAGTACTTTGATCTGCGGTTTGGAACCTTTATGTCGGTGTACTAGAGTAGGGGTACCCTAGTATCCCGAACTTGTGCACGGGTAGTCGCAGCGCCCCGCGGCAAGGCTTGCCGAGAGACCGCCAAGGTCCTCCGTTGGTTCCTTTGGAGCCATTCAAGAACAAAGTGTTTTAGCCAAGAAGACAAGGCCCCGGCAAGAGGAGCTTGCCGGGAAGAGACAAGGCCCCGGCAAGAGGAGCTTGCCGGGAAGAGACAAGGCCCCAGCAAGAGGAGCTTGCTGGGAAGGCCAACCACGGCACCTCAAGAAACTGGCTGCGACGCATCGTGTGTCCCGGCAAGACCCGGCGAGCGACAAGTCTCCGGGCTAGACAAGATGACGACCCCAGCAAGGTACTTGCCGGGGGCCAGCTGCTGCTTTGTACTCGCGCTCCGGCGCATCCGCCAACATGTCGCCCTGGGGCCTTCTCAGGGGCGCGTGGCGAGAGCCTGTGCAGCTAGCGGTGCGAGGTGGCAAGCAGAGACGACGAGGTGGCCATCGTGGCAAATGGTGGCGCTCCTAACGGTCACTTTTGTGCACTGTTTAGGCAACTCAGACGGGCATTTAATGCCTTTGTCCCCTGCCGTCAGGGTTAGGTAGGGTGTATTGTATAGAGTAGTTGTACCAACCACATCTTTTACGTTTTTGCCCTCGCCTACGTTGCCACCTGTCGGTGACCCCTTTAGCGTATAAAAGGAGGCCCATGCGCAACGTAGAGGGGGTTCGACTCATTCGAAACTACAGAACATTCGCGCTCTCGAGCAAGAACATAATACAACCACAAAGCAGCAGTAGGAGTTTTATCTCTCCAGAGAGCTCCGAAGCTGGGTAAAAACTGCTCGCGTGCTTCGCCTCGATCCGCTCTTCGTGCGATCCTCGCCCCCGCCGGACCGAGAAGGGGCCCTGCGCCATAGGTGTTCGTTCCCACGACATCTTTGGCGCGCTAGGTAGGGGGTGTTGAGGTTGCGTGAACCTGATCCGACGTTCACGCGGGCCAGATCTTCGTCATCTTCATCGACATGCCACCGAAGAAGAAGGCTTCGAGGGTAGCTGGTCCATCCGCGTCGATCCCGCCACCATCGGAGCAAATGGAGGGTGGGGTAGACGCCGGCGGAGGAACGGACACCGACGAGGGAGCTCATGATGCTGCCAGGTCCAAGGACAAGGCTGCACAAACCTCGGCGTCCGTGCATGCACCGCGTCCTTCTCAGGAGGTGCGGGACCGACAGCGCCATGGTGCCCGCAGTATCGTACTCGCGTTGGAACAAGGCCAAGCTGGTGGATCCCGGGACGCTCAGGGCCAGCATGCACGCCAACATGCTGGCACGAGCGCGGCACGGTCGCCTGGACGGGATGCTGCTCCTTCTAACCCGGTTAGAAGTTCGAGCATATCCTGCTCCTCGCGCCGTTCACCACCACCGCCAAAAACTCCAGAAGAAGCGTTGGCCCGAGCCCAACTGCTCCTGGATACCCTCCATCGCCGGACAAGATCGACGACTGGAGGGCCACCATTCAGAGCCTCATCGGCTTCGCCAACGGCGACACTCCCCGGCAACCGAGCACGTCGAAGCCGCGGCAAGACGCCCAGGCGCGAGCCGATGGCGACAAGACTGGCGGGGGTGCAACCACCGTGCGCTCTCCGCCCCGAAGGCCAAGATCGCCGACTCGCCGGGTCAACCTCGACAGCGACTCCACCGCATCGTCGGACCCGCGAGCTCATCGCGACCAGCGCCAAGTTCTTCAAGAACGCCAGCAAGAGGACGCTCGCACTCGCATCGAGCATCGAAGAGAAGCGCGGCATCAGTCAGACCAGCGTGCTGGGCCCACTGTCGACATGCATGCGCCAGGGGAACCAGGCGACTTGCCGTACGCGGTAGGTTGCCCTGCGTTCACTCGTGAGCTGCTGCAAGTCCAGTGGCCCAGTACGAAAAATTTCAAGCCAGACGTACCGGAGAAGTACGACGGCAGGTTGCACCCGTCGGAGTTCCTCAGCATCTACACCATTGCGGTGCAAGCTGCTGGGGGGCGTGACGAGAAGATCCTTGCCAACTACTTTCCGCTGGTGCTTAAGCCCAATGTCAGGTCTTGGCTCATGCACTTGCCGGACAACTCCATATCCTCCTGGGCAGATTTGTGCCATCAGTTTGTCGGCGCCTTTACAGGCGGCCACAAGCCCCATGGCCAGGAGAGTGATCTTCACCTGCTCGCCCAGAAGGAAGGAGAGCCCCTGCGCAAGTATATACAGAGATTCAGCCAAGTGCAGCGCAACATCCCAGACGTCCACCCTGCCGCGGTCATCAGTGCATTCCATTAGAACGTGCGAAACCGCAGGATGAGGGAGGAGATGGCGATGTGCAAAATCAGAGACGTTAGTGAGCTATACGCCCTGGCCGACAGATGTGCGCGTGCTGAGGAGGGGAGGAAACTCCCTGGAGAGAACGCAGGAGCAGAAGGATCTGAAAGTGAGGATGCCGCCCCGGCAAGGAAAAACCGGCGGCGGAACAACAGGAAGAGAAAAGCCAAATATGTGCTAGTCGTCGAGCAGTCCGGCAACGGAGGTGGCGCCGAGAAGGCCAGAGCTGGTAGCTCCGGCGAGGCCGTGGTGGCCGCCGACAAGCAGGACGGCTCCGGCAAGCAGTACTGCAAGATCCACCGCACCAAGGGCCATGATCTCCAGACCTGCAAGAAGTTTGAGCATCTTGTTGAACTGCAGAAAGCTGAGTACGAGCGACGCGACAAGGAGAAAGCCCAAGAAGGTACCGGGGGATCCGGCAAGAAGCGTCCCGGCTGGGGAGGGCGCCGCGGCAAGGCCAAGCAGCGGCAAGGAGACAGGCCTCCCCACGGCCGCGACAAGGATGAAGACGAAGACGAAGATGAAGAGATGGATGATGATGAGGCCGACGAGCAGGAGTTTCAGAAAGCCACAGAGGTCCTGTGCGTCGACGGCGGTGCTTCTCTGCATACTTCGCACCGCCAGCTCAAACAGTGGGTGCGGGAAGTTAATGCAGCAGAACCACTCACGCAAGCCTCTGAAGTGGTCCAGCACGCCTATCATCTTTGACGTTGAGGACCACCCTGATCGCATAACTGCGGTCGGGTGCTTGCCGATGTTGGTTTCGCCAACTATCCGCAACCTCAAGGTCACAAAGATGTTAGTTGACGGCGGGGCCGGCTTGAACCTGATCTCCTCCGCGGTACTCCAGAAGCTCCAGATCCCTAACAGCGAGCTTGAAGAGACCGGTACATTCCACGGAATCAACCCAGGAAGGAGCAAGCCGAAAGGGAAGATCACGTTGCCGGTAACATTTGGCAGCGAGCTAAACTTCAGGACTAAGAGGGTCACTTTTGACGTTGCTAATTTTCCGTTTCCCTACAATGGGATACTCGGCCGTCCAGCACTCTCCAAGTTCATGGCGGCCTCTCACTATGCATACAACGTACTGAAGATGCCCGGTCCGATAAGCATCATCTCTGTCCCTGGCGACAAGAAAGATGCCCTTATCTGTACCGACAAGATTTACCGGGAAGCAGCAGCCGCAGCAGATCGCAAGACACTCGCCGCTGAAGCTCCCGGGGGGAAGAGGAAGACCAAGTCCGGCAAGAGCTCTGATGCCCACTCCGGTAAGCGCACCTCCTCGGAGTGCTGCGCTACCGTCGAGGACGCACCATCAAGCTCCACCGGCAAGTGTAAGAAGGCAAAAACAGCTTCACCAGAGACCAAGAAAGTGTCCGCCAAGGAGGACGGCACTGGTGGTACCTTCACCATCAGTGCCACGCTTGACCCTAAATAGGGAAGCGTGCTCGTTGCTTTCCTGCGGGCGAATGTCGACGTGTTTGCATGGCAACCGTCTGACATCCTTGGCGTTCCTAGGAAAGTAATTGAGCACCACCTTGCCGTTTGTCCTCACGTGCGGCCCGTCAAGCAGAGAGTTAGGAAACAAGCAGTGGAGCGTCAAGAATTCATTGCAGAAGAGATCAAGAAGTTGGAAGCAGCAGGGCTTGTCAGAGGAGTGCTCCATCCTACGTGGTTGGCCAATCCTGTAGTCGTGCGCAAAGCAAACGGGAAATGGAGGCTTTGTATTGACTTCACTGATGTTAATAAAGCTTGTCCCAAAGACCCATTTCCCTTGCCGTGCATTGACCAGATTGTTGACTCCACGGCCGGATGTGATTTGCTTTCATTTCTTGATGCGTACTCAGGATATCATCAGATCTTCATGGCATAAGAGGATGAGGAGAAAACCGCATTCATTACTCCGTGTGGCACCTATTGTTTTGTACGGATGCCTTTCGGATTAAAGAATGCTGGTTCAACATTTGCGAGGGTAGTCCATGAAGCTTTTGAGCCATAGTTGCACAAAAATGTGGAAGCCTACATGGATGATATAGTGGTCAAGAGCAAAGACAAGGCAACCCTGATTCAGGATTTGGATGAAACTTTCACAAATCTGCGCAAGATCAACCTCAAGCTTAACCCCGAGAAGTGCGTGTTTTTGGAGTCCCTTCCGGCAAGCTTCTCGGGTTCTTTGTGTCTCAGCAGGGAATAGAAGCCAACCCTGACAAGATCAAGGCCATTGAGCAGATTGAAGCACCGAAGCGCGTCAAGGATGTACGAAGGCTTGCCGGTTGCGTGGCTGCTCTCAGCAGGTTCATCTCTAAGTCTGCTGAGCGCGCCCTGCCATTTTTCAAAATATTGAAAAAGGCAGGTCCAATGAAATGGACTCCGGAAGCGGAGGCTGTGCTGCAGGACTTGAAGAGGTACCTGTCCTCCACTCCAATACTTGTCGCACCTAGACCACAAGAGAAGTTGCTGCTATATCTAGCGGCAACCAATCAAGTGGTTAGTGCTGCGTTAGTGGCGGAGAGGGAGGCGGATGATGAGTCGGCAACCGCGGCAAGTGCATCCAGCGACAAGCAGGGGGCTTCACCGGCAAGCTCTGGTTCCGACAAGGGTAGATCTATGCAAGCACATGACGAGGTGCAGAAGAAAATGGTGCAGCGCCCAGTTTACTTTGTCAGTTCCCTTCTGCAGGGGACTAGGTCAAGGTACTCTGGTGTGCAGAAATTGCTTTTCGGCCTTCTCATGGCCTCAAGAAAGCTGCGCCATTACTTCCAAGCACATGAGATCACAGTTGTCACTCGCTTTCCGCTGAAAAGGATATTGCAGAATCCTGAAGCAATAGGCAGAATTGTCGAGTGGGCACTGGAACTGTCAAGCTTTGGCCTCAAGTTTGAAAGCACTTCAACTATCCAGAGCCGAGCATTGGCAGAATTTATAGCAGAATGGACGCCAACGCCAGATGAAGAAATTCCAGAAACGAGCGTCCCCGTCAAGGAGGCAAACAAAGAATGGCTCATGTACTTCGATGGTGCCTTCTCGCTGCAAGGCGCCGGTGCTGGCGTGCTACTTGTCGCACCCACCGGAGAGCACCTCAAGTACGTAGTCCAGATGCACTTCCCCAAGGAGCAAGCAACAAACAATACTGCGGAGTATGAGGGTTTGCTTGCCGGTCTCAGGATCGCGGCAGACCTTGGGATCAAGAAGCTCATTGTCAGGGGTGACTCACAGCTTGTCGTCCGCCAAGTGAATAAGGATTACCAGAGTCCATTGATGGAAGCTTATGTTGATGAAGTGAGAAAGCTGGAAGAACACTTTGACGGCCTACAGATGGAGCATGTTCCAAGGGCTGAGAACGACATCGCTGATGGCCTGTCAAAGTGCGCTGCACTAAAGTTACCTGTGGAACCAGGGATCTTTGTGCTCAAGCTGACTCAACCATCCGTGACACCGTCAACTGGACAGAGCAAAAAGAGAAAGTTGATCTCTGGTGACTATTTTCCGGCAGAGCTTCCCGAGACCGCCGCCAAGAAGGTCCCCAGGGTCAACACCAAGAGTGCTGAGGAGCAGTCTGCTCCGACAAGCCCTAGGGTTTGTTCCGTTGAAGCAGACGCTCCCGACAAGCTTTGCTCCGGCAAGCTTACCGGGGAACTTCAAGCTCCGGCTGAGACGCAGATTCTTGCCGTAGAAGCTGATGTTCCCGCAGCAACATATATGCCTTTGGTCCTTGTTGTCGAGCCGCAGGCTCCAGCATGGGCACAGCAGATTGTCCGTTTCCTTCAGATAGGAGAGCTTCCCGAAGAGCAAGAAGAAGCGGAAAGAGTAGCCCGGCAGTCAAGTATGTACCAGTTCGTCGATGGCATACTATACAAAAGAAGACTCAGCGGCGTGAAATTGAAGTGTATTCCCCGGGAAGACGGACAAGAGCTGTTGGCGGAGATACATGGAGGCATGTGTGGCCACCACATTGGCGCAAGGGCACTTGCCGGCAAAGCGTTCCGGCAGGGTTTCTTTTGGCCGACAGCCCTCCAGGATGCAACTGCACAAGTAACCAAGTGTGAAGCGTGCCAGTTCCACTCCAAGCAGATACACCAGCCAGCTCAAGCTCTCCAGATGATCCCTTTATCCTGGCCATTTTCGGTATGGGGGCTCGATATCCTCGGCCCCTTTCCCCGAGCCGTCGGGGGCTTTGAGTACTTGTACGTTGCAATCGACAAGTTCACAAAGTGGCCGGAAGTGGAAGCAGTGAGGAAGGTGACAGCACAGTCAGCAGTCAAGTTCTTCAGGTCAATTGTTTGCCGTTTTGGAGTCCCTAACAGGATCATCACCGACAACGGCACGCAGTTCATGAGCCGCACCTTCATGCAGTACGTCCAAGATCTTGTCGCCAAGGTCTGCTTCGCTTCCGTTGCTCACCCGAGAAGCAACGGCCAAGCGGAGAGGGCAAATGCTGAAGTGCTGCACGGACTCAAGACCAGGACTTTCGACAGGCTGCACAGGTGCGGAAAAAACTAGATCGAGGAGCTGTCGGTGGTTCTTTGGTCGATCAGAACGACGCCAAATCGAGCCACTGGCCAGACACCTTTTGCTCTAGTCTATGGAGCAGAGGCAGTTCTCCCCATGGAACTCGTATACGGATCGCCTCGAGTGCTCGCTTATGATGAGCTCGAGCAAGAGCAGTTGCGACAAGATGACGCGCTGCTCCTTGAGGAGGACCGTCTTCAGGCTGCTGTACGAGCTGCTCGCTACCAGCAAGCTTTGCGCCGCTACCATAGCCGCAAGGTTAATGCCAGAAGTTTCGAGGAAGGCGACCTTGTTCTTCGGCGTGTTCAGTCCGCCAAGAATTCTAACAAGTTGACGCCAAAGTGGGAAGGCCCTTACCGGGTGAGACGAGTCACTAGGCCTGGCGCTGTCCGCCTTGAGACCGAAGATGGCTTTCCGCTGAGCAACTCCTGGAACATTGAGCATCTTCGTAAGTTTTACCCGTAAGGCACGGTTGTCGGAACCTATTCCAGCAACCACCTTTTGTACAAGTCTTGCCGCTGTTGCATGTAATCCTTTGTACAAAGCCAGGCGCAAACCCTATGCATAAATAAAGCCTATGTGCTCCGCACACCCTGTCAATTTCATGCTTTTTTCTTTTTGCATGTATTATCTGACACTTTGTGCAGCACCTACCCCCGGTAAGCAATAACGAGCTTTAAGGCTCCATATCTTTATTTTCTCTTCTTTCTTTTTCTCAAAGAAATGGAAAGGTTCTCCCGCACACAAGTTTGACGGGGGGAAGGAGAAGATAATGGTATGGACCAGGCGTCGTTCAAGCAAGTTTTACCTTACCGGGAAGCAGACGACATAAAAGTTAAGTTGCCAAAGTTTGAGCAATCATTTTTTTAAAAATTTTAAGTTATCTTCCTAGAACGACCGTGCTTTGTATGGAAAACCTGTGCGCGGAGGAACCAACTTGTAGCTAGTTGCGCCCTTACTTTGTTTCGAGTCCGCTCAACAATTTAAGTGTGCTGCGACTAGTTGCGACAAGGTTTCTTGTCAGTACCGGCACCGCCAGCAGGCTGCTGATGTTCCGCGCTCGGCGCTCGCGGCAAGGGTGCCTGCGCCGACAAGTTCCCTAAAAGCGTAGGGCAAAAACATACAAAGGAAGGAACCAAGTAGAGGAAATAACATAGCAGTAGATACCCGAAATAAAGTTATATTACAAAATAGCTTGTCGCAGCTCTAATGGAATGTTCTTGTAACATGGGCAGCAGCGACAAGAAAAAGAAAAGGCGGGCGGCCTAATCTACGCGGCCGCCGTCAACCCTCTTGACCTCGTTCACCTTGTCCACAATGGGTGCGACAAGGGCCTTGAGCGCGTCCAGATCAGCGTCCGCCGGCAGCTTCTTGAGGACGTTGGTGAGGTTGAGGCCTGGGTTGCGGAAGGCCACCTTCACCAACACCTTCTCTAGAACTCTGGCGCAGATCGTGCGTGACTCGTCGGCCAGCTGCTTTGGAATCCTTTCCCGGAGTTGCTGGAGGGCCGTCGCCACGCCTTTGAAGAACAGAGTGAGCTTGGCGCTGGGCTGGAGGTTCTCGTCGGAGGAGTACCCGAGACTCTCCACCCCCAGCTGCACCAGCTCCTCGTCGATGACTGCAGCAATGTTGACGAGGCCCTCTGTCCAGAGCTCCACCGTAGCCCTGAAGGTGTTTTGAGTCTCGGCGGCCCTCGTTAGCAGCTCTTCGTTGGCCTTGATCTCTCCCTTCAAGTCCTCCTCTCGCTTCTTGGCGCCGTCTAGCGTCTCAGTCAGCGTGGCCAACTTTAGCTCCAGATCAGCATTTGAGTCTTTGGCGGCGCTCAGCTCTTTGCCCTTCTCGGCAAGTTGGCCTTGCAGTTCACCATGAGCGAGGGCGTCCTTCTCGCGCTCGTGCTGGAGCGTGGCAAGCTCTTCATCCTTCCTCTTTAGGTCAGCCTCCAGCTGCATCATCTTCACCTCCAGCTCCTTCTTGGCGGCCTCGGCAGCTGCGGCAGCGTCCTTCGCTTCCTTGAGTGCCCCGCCAAGTGATTGCTCGCGTGCAGCAAGCTCCTCCTCGTAGCTGTCCAGATTGACTTTCCGCTGCGTCAGCTCACCTTCCCGTGTGGACAGCTCCTCGGCGGCAAGCCGCTATTGCTCCTCGGCTTCGGCCTTCTCAAGGATGAACGCCTTCCGCACTTTGACGAGCTGCGCCCGCTCCTCTGCAATGGCCCGGAGAGCTTCCTGGTTGCGTTCCCGGAGCTCCTCCGCACGCTTCTCAATGTCTGCTCCCGCTTGCGCGACAAGCGCTTCTCGGGACTCCACCTTGGCTTGTCCGGTGCGGTAGAGCGATACTAGCTTCCGGAGCAGTTGCTCCTCCTCAGACTCGCCGCTGCTACTGCTTGGTGCGTCAACCAGCGTCAGCCCGGCGGAGGCGAGCACTTCCTCGTCAAAAGCCTCTCCTTTGACCGGCGCCCTGGAGCTCGACTCCCAGGGAAGCTTGATGAAGACACTGTCGCCGGCCTTCAAGTAGGCGCCAGACTGGGGCTCTTCGGAGCCTGGCGCTGCATCGGCGGCAGAGGGATCGGCGGTCGGCGTAGCGCCTTGCACTCCTACGCCCTCAGGGTCGTTAGTGCGACCGCCAGACCCCTCGCTAGCTTCTGCGCCAGCAGCCTTGGCGGCCTCTTCGTCGGCGGGATCGTCAGCGCCAGCCTCCTCCTCGGTGGCGGCGGCGTCGTCAGTGTTGCCACGCGCGTTCTCCTTGCCGGTGGCCTCGATTTCCATCGGCTCCATGGAGGGTGGATCTGAAGGCCGGAAGAGGGAGAAAAGTCAAGCAAGTGATCAAAAAGAAGAAAAATCAGAAGAAGAAAAACTCCAGGGAGGTTTCGGGGAAGAAAGATTACCTGCGCTGGGATCCACAGTCATGGGCTCCACCACCGGGGGGGGGGTCGTTGGTGCCGTCCCTTGCCGGAGACTCCTCCCTTGCTGGAGAACGCTCCCTTGCCGGGGAGTCCGCCCTTGGCGGCGTAGTCGAAGCGGACGACGAGTCGGAGGTGATTTCCACGCCCTCCTGGTGAAGTTGTTCTGCTCCTACGCAAACAAATACTCAGTTGATATCAAAGAAAGAGCACTCAAGCGCGGCTAACAGCAGAAAAGAAACCAAATGCTTACGCTGGGGGCTGCGCTAGGGGCTGCTCTGCGGAGTAGTGGCCGGGTCCGGCAAGGTGGTCTCGGACGCGCCTCCTGCTGTCGCGGTGGGCTCGTCCTCGATGACAACCACCGGAACCTTGGCCCTCTTTGCCGCCCTCTGGGCCAGTGTCCTGAAACAGAAAAGGTCCAGAGTGAATCAGATCAGATGCAAGACAAGAACAGCAAATTGAAGAACTACCAGAACAACAAGAGGGTCTTACTCTTCTTCCTCCTCGTCGGTGCTGAGCGCGGAGAGGTCGAAGTTCGGCCCACCCTCGGTGCGGCGAGGTGGAGGAGTAGGAGCCCTTGCCCGCTTGGCGGGGGCTGCGGCAGCGGCCCGGGAAGACCCCGCTCCAGTTGCCGCCGCGGCGGGAGGCACTCCGGCGGCGACAGTGCTTGTCGCGGCGGAGCGCGTCGCGCGGCGCTGCGGCTGTTGGCTCGTCTGCCGCCCCGCTGCGTCTCCGGCCCTGCGGAGGCGCCTTCTTGGCTGCACTGGGGGCTGCGCTGCGGGCCCTGCTTGCGGCAAGTTGCTCGGAGATGGCGGACCGCTCGCACCCTCGGCGGGCTCGCCCGACTCGGCGTCAGGCGCGGCAAGCTCTTCTTCGCCTTCGGGCCACTCTTGTTCGGCAAGGCTTGCCGCCGATGCCGCATCCGCTTCATCCACGGTGAACCCGAACTCACCCGCGGCTGCGGCTGCCGCCGCCTCCTCCGCCCTGGTGGCGATGCGCTGCATCTCTTGCTCGGTGGTGTCGCGGGTGAGGAGCTTCTTTTCATCAGCGTTGACCGCCACTTCCACCAGGCCATCGAAGAACTGCTGCACGACATCGTCGGCAGGTTCTTGCCAACTTGGAACGATCCCGTGCGAGTCGCACAACGGCATCATTGCGCAGATGCGGTCGCGCGAGGAGTTGTTGCACAAAGGAACGACATCTGCCGGCAACCTGAACCACTCGGGATGTTGAGGATCGTGCTTGAATAGCTCCTTGAGTATCCCGTCCAACTCCAGGACGGTGAAATTAAAGTTGAGGCCCGGGCGCAGCCTCATGATATCCGCCGGACCCTCGAATTCCCAGGCGAGTCTCCCCCTCGCCTGTAGAGGGGCGATGCGGCGGCGAAGGAAATCTGCGCCGACAGCACCTACAGTCAGCCCGGCAAGCCTGAGGCGCAAGATCCGGGTGGTGGCGATCTTCAGCTTGTCGTCGTCCGCGGACAGGGCGCTCCAATCATTATCGCGCACTGCTGGGGTTTGGCGCAGAGCGGTAAACAGCTGCGGGTTCTCCTTTATGACCCAGCACCAATCTGCTCTCCACTCCTCCCACTTGCTACGGAGCTCCCCCTCCAAATAGGTCTCCTTCTTGCCGGCCCGCGAGATCCAGGCGATCCCGCCGGCAAGAGGTTCCCCTCTCTCAACACGAGGCATAAAGAAGTGGCGGAAGAGGGCTACGTTTGGGTGGACTCCGACAAAGTTTTCGCAGAGATGTGCGAAAACTGCCATGGTCAGAACGGCGTTGGGGGTGAAGTCAAGGAGATGAAACCCGTAGGTGTTCATGATATCGCAAAAGAAATCAAAGAAGGGCGGGCAGAGCCGCAGTAGAAGAACAAGGTGAAGAAAGGGTATCCACCAACCGGAGCCTTCTTCGAAGCGACGGCGGAGAGTACCTTCGTGCGCAGATGCGCTCGCGTCTCCGTCGACCAGAAGAGATAGTACCACTCCCTCAGCTCCTTCGCGGAGAGCTCAGGGGGGGAAGTGGCCCGCTCCTTCCGCAGTGCCTTGAGCCGCTGCGCCTCAGTCGACTTCACAGCCTTTGCGGCCGCAGCCTTCACGGCCTTCCCCTTTCCGGCTTTCGGAGCCATGGCGGAGGTGGTGAGGGAGATCGACGGCGTTGGTGGCGCCGGTGGCGATGGGGGGCGGAGCGCTGCTCTCTTTCGGCTTTGGAAGCGGAGGGGAGCGGCGGAGATTTCCGAGATTGAAGCAGCAAGTGGCGAAGGTGGGGGAATGGCCCCTGTTTCCCCTGCTTATAAAGAGGAGGAGGCGAACGTTATGCTTTTTCCGAATAAAGAACCACCCACGATCTCTCCCACGATGCTGCATTCGACGCGTGCCGTTACGGGAGGGCGCGGTGGATACGGAGTTAGATTCGGCATAACCCAGGCCCGTGCGTGCCCGTGCCCTGTTTTGGGCCTGGCCCAACAGCGCTCGGCATCGTGTATGGCCCAGGCCTGGGGGCTCCTGTCGGTGTACTAGAGTAGGGGTACCCTAGTATCCCGAACTTGTGCACGGTCAGTCGCAGTGCCCCGCGGCAAGGCTTGCCGGGCGACCACCAAGGTCCTCCGTTGGTTCCTTTGGAGCCATTCAAGAACAAAGTGTTTTAGCCAAGAAGACAAGGCCCCGGCAAGAGGAGCTTGCCGGGAAGAGACAAGGCCCCGGCAAGAGGAGCTTGCCGGGAAGGCCAACCACGGCACCTCAAGAAACTGGCTGCAACGCATCGTGCGTCCCGGCAAGACCCGGCGAGCGACAAGTCTCCGGGCTAGACAAGACGACGACCCCGGCAAGGTATTTGCCGGGGGCCAGCTGCCGCTTTGTACTCGCGCTCCAGCGCATCCGCCAACGTGTCGCCCTGGGGCCTTCTCAGGGGCGCGTGGCGAGAGCCTGTGTAGCTAGCGGTGCGAGGTGGCAAGTGGAGACGACGAGGTGGCCATCGTGGCAAACGGTGGCGCTCCTAACAGTCACTTTTGTGCACTTTTTAGGCGACTCAGACGTGCATTTAATGCCTTTGTCCCCTGCCGTCAGGGTTAGGTAGGGTGTACTGTACAGATTAGTTGTACCAACCACATCTTTTACATTTTTGCCCTCACCTACGTTGCCACCTGTCAGTGACCCCTTTAGCGTATAAAAGGAGGCCCATGCGCAACGTAGAGGGGGTTCGACTCATTCGAAACTACAGAACGTTCGTGCTCTCGAGCAAGAACATAATACAACCACAAAGCAGCAGTAGGAGTTTTATCTCTCCGGAGAGCTCCGAAGCAGGGTAAAAACTGCTCGTGTGCTTCGCCTCGATCCGCTCTTCATGCGATCCTCGCCCCCGCCGGACCGAGAAGGGGCCATGCCCCATAGGTGTTCGTTCCCACGACACTTTAAGATTTATCTGAACTTGTTTTATTTCCGAATATGCTTGCATTTGCCTTCGAGTGGACTTTGTTCTTCCCTCGGAATAGTCTTTGTGCTTGAGATGCAGCTCTGAGGTGGAAAATCCAGTCGACCTGCACTTCATCGTCCTTGCAGGAAGGGATGGAGCATGTATTGCAGTCGACCTGCACCTCGTCGTCCTTGCGGATCGGGATGGAGCGCACGTTGTACTTGTGGCCTAGCTCCGAAGGAGAAGGTAGCAGTCGACCTGCACCTCGTCGTCCTTGCGGATCGGGATGGAATGTACGTTGTACTTGTGGTGTAGCTCCGAAGGAGAAGGTAGCAGTCGACCTGCACCTCGTCGTCCTTGCGGATCGGGATGGAG
>NC_041387.1:118680991-118681637 GCF_002162155.2 Triticum dicoccoides | reverse complement strand
ATGTTGTCCTTGTGGCGTAGCTCCGAAGGAGAAGGTAGCAGTCGACCTGCACCTCGTCGTCCTTGCGGATCGGGATGGAGCACACGTTGTACTTGTGGCGTAGCTCCGAAGGAGAAGGTAGCAGTCGACCTGCACCTCGTCTTCCTTGCGGATCGGGATGGAACGTACGTTGTACTTGTGGCGTAGCTCCGAAGGAGAAGGTAGCAGTCGACCTGCACCTCGTCGTCCTTGCGGATCGGGATGGAGCACATGTTGTACTTGTGGCGTAGCTCCGAAGGAGAAGGTACCAGTTGACCTGCACCTCGTCATCCTTGCGGATCGGTATGTTTTTCAAACTTAGGCGACTACTGGACTGCAGCTAAGCCTCCGAGTGGGAGGATTGCTCTCCACTCGGTAGGATTTTTCAAACTTAGGCGAGTACTTGGACTGCAGCTAAGCCCCTTAGTGGGAGGATTGCTCTCCACTTGGTAGGATTTTTCAAACTTAGGCGAGTACTTGGACTGCAGCTAAGCCCCCGAGTGGGAGGATTGATCTCCACTCGGTAGGATTTTTCAAACTTAGGCGAGTACTTGGACTGCAGCTAAGCCCTCGAGTGGGAGGATTGGTCTCCACTCGGTAGGATTTTTAAAACTTAGGCTAGTACTTG
>NC_041387.1:118669450-118680108 GCF_002162155.2 Triticum dicoccoides | reverse complement strand
TGGGACTGCAGCTAATCCCCCGAGTGGGAGGCTTGCTCTCCACTCAGTAGGATTTTTTGAAACTTAGGCGAGTACTGGACTGCAGCTAAGCCTCCGAGTGGGAGGCTTGCTCACCACTCGGTAGGATTTTTTTAAACTTAGGCGAGTACTGGACTGCAGCTAAGCCTCCGAGTGGGAAGCTTGCTCTCCACTCAGTAGGATTTTTTAAACTTAGGCGAAATGGATTCGCAGCTAAGTCCCCGAGTGGGAGGCTTGCTCACCACTCGGTAGGATTTTTTAATCTTAGGCGAAACGGATTCGCAGCTAAGTCACCTGAGTGGGAGGCTTGCTCACCGCTCGGTATGATTTTTTAAACTTAGGCGAAACGGATTCGCAGCTACGTCACCCACAGGGGGATTTCAAACGTAAACAAAAGCAACAACAATCGTCGGGAAAATTATAAAACTCTTGTCTTTGATAAATAAACTACAGAGGAAGCGGAGTAGATCCGCGTTCCAAGCTCGTGGCTCATCTTTCTGATGCTCAACATTGTAAAGATGGTATGCTCCATTGTGAAGAACTCTGGTGATAATGAAGGGGCCTTCCCAAGCAGGAGCGAGCTTGTGTGGCTTCTGTTGATCCACTCAAAGAACCAGGTCTCCCTCTTGAAAGGCTCGACCCTTCACGTTTCTGGCGTGGAATCGACCACAAGTCTTGCTGATAAATGGTCGACCGGATCAAGGCCATCTCTCTTTCCTCCTCTAAGAGGTCGACTGAATCCTGCCGGGCCTGTTCTACTTCCTCTTCAGAGAAGAGCTTGACTCGGGGTGCATTGTGGAGCAGGTCACTTGGAAGAACAGCTTCGGCTCCATAGACCAAAAAGAAAGGAGTTCGTCCAGTCGACCGATTAGGAGTTGTCCTCAAACCCCAAAGTACTGATGGAAGTTCATCGACCCAGGCGCTTGCTACGTGCTTGAGATCACGCATCAGTTGAGGTTTCAGTCCCTTGAGAATTAGGCCATTTGCTCTTTCTGCTTGTCCATTCGACTGCGGGTGAGCGACTGAAGCATAGTCGACTCGTGTGCCTTGAGAAGCACAGAAAGATCTAAACTCATCAGAATTGAAGGTTGACCCGTTGTCAGTGATGATGCTGTGTGGAACTCCATATCTGAATGTCAGTTCTCTGATGAAACTGACAGCAGTGCTGGCTTTGAGATTCTTGATAGGTTTAGCTTCGATCCATTTGGTAAACTTGTCGACTGCTACAAGCACATGAGTGAAGCCGCTTCTACCAGTTCTCAGTGGTCCAACCATATCCAAACCCCAAACAGCAAAGGGCCAGACGAGGGGAATGGTCTTCAGAGCTGACGCTGGCTTGTGAGACATATCAGAGTAAAACTGGCAGCCTTCGCATCTGTCGACTATATCGTTTGCCATCTCATTCGCTCGTGTCCAATAAAATCCGGCTCGGTATGCTTTAGCCACAATGGCCCGAGAGGACGCATGGTGACCACAGGTCCCCGAGTGGATGTTGTTGAGGATCATTCGACCTTCTTCTGGTGTTATGCATTTCTAACTGACCCCAGTCACACTTTCCCTGAACAATTGTCCCCTTATCACAGTAAAGGCTTTGGATCGACGGACGATCTGTCGAGCCTCTTCTTCATCCTCTGGGAGTTCTTTCCTAAGGATGTACGCGATGTAAGGTACTGTCCAGTCGGGAGTGGTGACCAGAACCTCCATGATTAGGTCGACCACAGCTGGGACCTCGACTTCAGTCGGATCTGTGGGACTCTTAGGCTGCGGGGGCTCTTCTGTGAAAGGATCTTCCTGAACTGATGGTGTGTGAATGTGTTCCAAAAACACATTGCTGGGAATGGCTTGTCTCTTGGAACCTATTTTTGCCAAATCATCGGCCGCTTGATTTTTCAGTCGGGGTATATGATGGAGCTCTAACCCCTCAAACTTCTTTTCCAACTTTCTTAATGCATTGCAGTAGCCAGTCATGGCTGGGCTTCTGACGTCCCACTCTTTCATCACTTGATTGACCACCAAATCTGAGTCGCCATAGACCATGAGGATATTCTGCTTCGTTATTGGAGGAATCAAAGTGAATCTGGAGTACATATCTGAGCTTGTCTCCTCGGGGGGATACCAGTACCACCCTGGCACCAAAACCGTTCAGCATCTTGGAACCGTCAAAGAACATGGCCCAGTGCTCCGAGTGAACTTGAGTCAGCAGTTGCTGTTTGATCCACTCGGCGAGGAAATCAGCTATTGCTTGGGACTTGATAGCTTTCTTTGCCTCAAACTTGATATCTAAGGGAAGGAGTTCAATCGCCCATTTTGCCACTCGACCAGTTGCATCTCTGTTGTGCAAAATTTCTGACAATGGAGCATCTCTAATGACTGTAATAGAATGGTCAGAGAAATAATGTGCAACCTTCTTCGTGGTCATGTAAATCCCATAAACAAGCTTCTGATAGTGCGGATATCTCTGCTTTGACGGAGTCAGAACTTCAGAAACATAATAAACTGGGCGCTGAACTTTATAGGCTTTTCCTTCTTATTCCCATTCGACCGTAAGTACTGTACTGACGACTTGTCCAGTGGCTGCAATATAAAGCAGCAAAGGCTCTTTGCTGATTGGAGCAGCAAGCACCGGCTGGGTGGAAAGCAGGGCTTTTAGCTCTGCAAATGTTGCATCAGCTTCAGGAGTCCACTTGAACTTACCTGACTTCTTCATCAGTCGGTAGAGAGGCAGTGCCTTCTCACCGAGTCTGGAAATGAATTGACTTAGGGCGGCCAAACAACCAGTAAGCTTCTGGACATCATGCACACGCACGGGGCGTTTCATTCAGAGTATGGCACCAACTTTCTCGGGGTTAGCGTCGATCCCTCGTTCGGAAACGAGAAAACCGAGTAACTTTCCTCCGGGAACTCCGAATGTGCACTTTGATGGATTAAGCTTGATATCATACCTTCTGAGGTTGGCAAAGGTTTCAGCAAGGTCAGCTAGTAGGTCGGAACCTTTACGTGACTTGACCACAATGTCATCCATGTACGCTTCCACATTCCGACTGATTTGAGTGAGTAAACACTTTTGAATCATCCGCGTGAACGTGGCTCCAGCGTTCTTCAGACCGAATGGCATAGTGACATAACAGAAGCACCCAAATGGGGTGATGAAAGCTGTTTTAATTTCATCGGGTCCATACAGACGGATCTGATGATACCTGGAATAGGCATCCAAAAAGGACAAACACTCGCACCCCGCAGTCGAGTCAACTATTTGATCGATGCGGGGGAGAGGAAAGTGATCCTTCGGGCAGGCCCGATTGATATGCTTGAAGTCGATGCACATGCGAAGTGAATCGTCCTTCTTAGGGACCATGACAACATTAGCTAACCACTCGGAGTGGTAAATCTCTCGAATAAACTCAGCTGCAAGGAGTCGAGCCACTTCTTCACCGATTGCTTTTCTCTTCTGTACGGTGGACCTCGAAGATGTTCCTTGACCGGTTTTACCTTTGGGTCGACTCGCAAACGATGCTCAGCCAGTCCCCTGGGAACACCTGGTATGTCAGAAGGTTTCCATGCAAAGATGTCCCAGTTCTCACGGAGGAACTAGGTGAGCGCTTCTTCCTATTTGGTGTTGAGTGTTGTTGAAATGTGGGTCGGAGCAGCATTGGGATCAGTCGGGTGGATATGAATCGGTTTTGTTTCTCTGTACGACTGAAATTTTGAATCCGTTGTAGGCTTCTTAGCTCGCAGCAAATCACTCGGATCTGCGTTTTTCTGATACTCCTACAATTCCACTACTGCCATCTGCGCATCGGCGATCTTTGAGCCCTTCTGGAAGTACTCTTCTGCCTTCTTTCGATTGCCAGTAATAGTGATCACACCTTTGGGACCAGGCATCTTCAATTTGAGGTATACATAGCATGGTCGAGCCATGAAACGTGCATAAGCTGGCCTGCCCAGAATAGCGTGATAAGCGCTCTGGAAATCCACAACTTCAAATGTCAACTTTTCTTTGCGGTAATTCTTGGAATCACCGAAAACCACATCAAGAGCAATTTGGCAGAGTGATTCAGCCTTCTTGCCTGGAATGACTCCATGGAAGCTCATACTGATTTCACTGAGTCTGGACATCGGAATGCCCATCCCTTTCAGCGTCTCTGCATACAGAATATTCAGGCCACTGCCACCATCCATCAAAACTTTAGTCAGTCGAGTGCCTTCGACAACTGGGTCGACCACCAAAGCTTGCCTCTCACGAGTGGCTATGCGCGTCGGGTGATCGGACTGGTCGAATGTGATGGCAGTCTTAGACCATTTCAAATAATTGGGTGTCGCTGGAGCGACCATATTCACTTCCCTGTTGATAACTTTCAGTCGACTCTTGCTCTCAACATCAGCAAAAATCATCAGAGTGGAATTGACATGAGGGTAACCATCATCACTCTCTTCCTTGTCCTCAACCTTGTCTGACTCTTTTTCTTTGTCTTTGGGCTATTTCTCTCGGAATTGCTGGATGAGGAGCCGACACTGCCGAGTGGTATGCTTCGGATAAATGATTTTACCCTCTTCATCTTTCTTTGTGTGGATGTGGCATGGCAAATCTAGCACATCATTTCCATCTTGATCTTTTATTTTCTTAGGGTTCCATGGCCCCTTGGGCTTCCCTTTGGATTTTCCTTGAGTCACGGCTAAGGTTTCCCCAGGAGCAGCTGGCTCGGCTTTGCGTTTCTGCTTCCGACTGGAGTTTCCCCCTCCAGTTTCATGGGCGACTGATTTGTGCTTGCCACTCCGGAGCGATCCTCTTCTTCACCATTAGCATACCTGGTGGAAATTTCCATCATTTGACTCAGAGTCATGTCTTCGGTCCGACCGAACTTCAGATTCAACTCTCTGTACTTAACGCCTTCCTTGAAGGCACAAACTGCTTGGTGATCAGACACGTTCTCCACTATGTGATGCAACGTGATCCATCTCTGGATGTAATCCCTCAAAGTTTCATTCGTCTTCTGCACACAAGATTGCAGCCCTATCAACCCTGCTAGTCATTTACATGTTCCTTCAAACGTTCTGACAAACACTCAGGCAAGATCTTCCCAAGTGTAAATGCTGCTGGGTGCTAATTGGTTCAGCCACGCTCTGGCCGAGCCCTCCAACATAAGAGGCAGGTGTTTCATGGCCACTTCATCATTGCCGCCACCAACCTGAACAGCCACTCGGTAGTCCTCAAGCCAAGTATCAGCTTGGACTCACCAGTGAACTTACTGACTCTAGTCGCCAACCTGAAGTTGGGAGGAATCGCCGCGGCCCTGATGGATCTGCTGAAGCACTCTGGACCTGAGACGTGCACTCTGCTGCTGGTGGGTACATCTCTGTCATGACCTTCTCGGTGAGCTTTGTTCCTGTCGACCAAACCCTGAACGAGAATGGATCTCGCATCAAAGCCTGGTTCTCTGGGGTCGACTAGAATCCTTCGCCCAACACTGTGAGGGCATCTGTCATCCTGTTGTCGAGGCACGTATGACCCACTCCTTGGGGGAGGGGTGGGAACTCGACGACGATCATCACGATCGAGTCGGTGATCATACTGCTCACGGTTCCTGGACTGATCACGCCGGTCTCCATGTCCCTCACGCCTTGGGGCGATCTTGGGTTGTGAGCCGTCTGGACTGTATCCGCAATGACGGACCTGCTATGGATCCTATTCCGCGACTGTGACACAGCTGTATTCTGCTCTCCCACTGCCCGGAGCAAAGCTCTGATCTGCATTAGACCTCTGCCAGCTTCTGACTGGGAGGGCTGAATTGACTCTGCTATTCGAGCTACAGCTGTAAGATTTTGGATCAGAGTTCGATATACCTGAGTTGGATGTGGAAAGAGCTGACGTCGACTGGATTCTGGAACCCGTTCTCGCGTACGCTCGTCGTGTACTCACTGGAGGTTTTCTAGTCGAGTGCGCTCAGCCAGGTTGGCCAAGCGTGCGTCCTCTAAGGCACGGGCCTCAGGGGTTTCTCCAATGATAGGAGTGTGAAGTGCATCCATGTTCCGACGGCGAAGTTCTTCTCTCTGCTGTGAAGAGAGGGGCTCGGGGAGGTACTCTTCATGGGCATGCGACGGATCGCCTCCGCCGTCGCCACCGTCGGCATGGGGGAAGCCGGGAGGACTGCATGGTCCATCGACCATCAGGACCTCTGCCGCTGGATCACTGCTGTCGCACTCGGATGTAGTCTCTGCAGAGCCAGTCGACAGGTCAAATGGCCTAGAGAGATTTGTCAGGCTCAATCGCCGTGACTTGTGGGGTGGCCGACTGGTGAGCCACCACATGCCTCACCCACAGCTGAAGCCTCGACCGACCGAAGCGCTTGCGCCGGTGGGCGACAGGGAGCGAGGACGCCACAGGGGCCGACCGATACTGGGTCGACGGCTGCCGCGGGAGGACGCCGCAGACGCACGCGCGAAAGTGCGTTGCCCCGCGGACGGGGAGTGCGTCGACGTCGAGTGGAGCCTCCTGAAACCAAGCGGAGTCGTCGGCGACAAACACGAGCGCGCTGAGACGAATCTCGCGGCCCTCAGCTAGACCTCCGCCTGAAACCATGATGAAGGGGATCGGAAAGATTTCAACTTCTCCAACAAGTCACTAAGACACCTGCCCCATGGTGGGCGCCAACTGTCGTGGTTCTAAGTCTGACAGTAGAATAGGAGGGTAGGAATGTAGAGGCAAGATCTTAGCTATGGAGGAGTTGTACACGCAAGATTTACGAGTTCAGGCCCTTCTCGGAGGAAGTAATAGCCCTACGTCTCGGAGCCCTGAGGTGGTCGACTGGATTATACGCGTGTGAGTTACAGGGGGTGCAAACCCTTGTCCCAGAGGAGGGGGTGGCTTATATAGAGTGCGCCAGGACCCCAGCTCCCCTCCGTTACACAGGGTTCAATGTACATTAAGAGAGGGGCGTTACTGGTAACGCCAGTAATAAAGTTACATAATGACCAATAAAGCTATGACTTAATTCCCGACCGTTGTAGAGCGGAGTGGCTTTAGACCTCCCGGTAGTCGAGTGGTTGTCTACGCGGTCGAGTGTCTTCAAGACTGTCGAGTGGAACATAACTTCATGGTCGAGTGGATGATGATTCTTCTTCAGATGTTTCTGGTTCTTCTAGAGGTGGCCTTGGGGAGGGTATCTTGGACAGGTCCATGACCCTACCCTAGGTACGTAGCTTCATCAGCAGTAGCACTGGACCAGTATCCAGCGCTTTAGCTAAATGAGCTATAGCGCTGGTTCCCGACCCAGCTCTACTACTATGTTTCTTTTCTTTTTATTATTTTCCTTTTCAAGTTTTTAGTTTTCTTTTCTTTTTATTATTTAACTTTTCTTGTCTGTTTACTTTTGTTTTTCTTTTGTATTGCTTTCTCCCTTTTTTTTCTCCCGACGACAGCGTCTCCCTAGCTCCCACACTGCGCGAATATCACCGGAACCATGCATGTGGTGGTAATTGAAGGGGGATATGATTACATCATTTGACCGATAAGGTTACTTAAGTGCGTACACAAAGTAGATACATATATATAAATGATGGTTTCTCAGCTGCGTCGACGATGTTTCACATTGAGCTTCTTCCCTTTCTTGTTTGTTGCCGAATAATTGAGCCCCTCCTTGTGACTTTCCCCAAACCATGGAGTACGATCTTTCTTAGGTAATGTAGTATTGATTCTTCTTTTCACGTATGCTTCATCGTCATTGTCAACTTCCCTCATTGGGTTGCCATATTGGTCGTAGTCTTCCTCGTTGGTGAGTCCACGGCCACAGCCTAGTTCTTTTGTGATTTGCCAAGTAAGTCGCTTTGTCAGGCCTGTTGGGTTGCAAATCTTTCAAGACAAGGAGAGCTTTCATTCGGCTGGCCGAGAAAATTGCCCATTAGTAATGAGAAATGGGTTGTACATTTTTTAACACATAAACCGCAATTAGCTTCAAATATCTTTTTTTCATTTCGAGATTTTAAATTACATTAATTTTTATGCGTGGAGAATTTGTTGGATTTTATATTCATATACATTTATTTTTAAAATCAGTTTGAATGTGAGTCGAAATTTCGGGATTAAAAACAGTTCGGAGCGCACCGAAATATGCAAAATTTCGTATAATTTTTTAACCGTGGCCACAATATGGGCTGTAATGCTAACAAAAAGAATATGGGCTCCAAAAAACCTTAATAATTAGCAAATGGGCTGTAAATTATTAGAAATAATGGCAGATGGGTTGTATGCTGTTTTCCACAGATTTGAGGCTTTCCTAAAAAAAAGGTTGACGCACAAGCAGTGACTGTTGGATGGCCATCCAACGGCCGTCGTGCTTCTTCAATCTCTGCTCTACCTGCTCCAGCCGCTCAAACAAGCGCCGGCGGGACTGCCTGCTCCCTCCTCCCCGTGGCCGGCTGTGCTACCGCGCAGGCCTCACCGCCCCACCGTACTCCCATCACTGGCCTAGCCATCCCTGTACGCACCCAGACCTGCTGTTATTCTCCGGCGACGGCAGACGAACCAGTAAACCCTCGTACAGTCGTACTCCCCTCCGCGTGGGAAACAACTGCCGAGTCTTCCCTGCCTCCGTGTCGTTCCCTTCCTAGGCCTTGCCGTCGTCCACCGCCCTAGTGCTCTCGGCGCGGCCTGGTCAACGTGGTCAACGATAGACATGCATCTGAAGTGGACTGTACGTGGAGAGGCCGACAGCTGGGTCCACGGCTGCACGCAAGGAAATGCCTCATTATTACGCGCAAAATAATGATTCCTCCACCTGACATCAGGGACCCATCGAAAGGGTCTCTGTATTTCACGAAAAAAACGTTACCGCCGCTGACAGCTCGGACCCACCAGCTATATCTTCGCACACAAGAAAGTGCCTCCTTATTACGCACAAAAAAATGAATACTCCCCCTGTTAGCTGGGACCCAGTATAGTGGCAGGCTGACTTGTGGGCCTACTAAGTTGACGGGGACGGAGGGCTTTGTCAACTTAGTCAATATGCACGATTCTAGCTCCAGTGATCGTACGATGTTCATCCAACGGTCGTAGTGCTTCTTCAACCTCTGGTCTTCTTGCTCCAGCCGCCCAAACCAGCGCCGGTCGTGCCTCGTGCTCCTGCCTCCCGTGGCCGGCTGCGATGCGGCGGAGGCCTCACCGCCCCCTACTACTCCCACTGCTAGCCAGGCCATCCCTCTACTCACCCACACCCCCTGTTATTCTGCGGTGACGGCAGCCTCACACCGCAGCAAACCAGTGAACCCTCGTACTCCTCTATGCGTGGGCATCCACTGCCACGTCTTCCCCGGCTCCGCGTCATCCCCTTCCTAGGCCTCACCGTCGTCGACCTCCCTGGTGCTCTCGGTGCGGCGTGGTTAACGTGGTCAAGGAACGGCTTCCATCGGACATGGACTGTACGTGGAGAGGCTGACAGCTGGGTCCACGGCCGCAGCAAGGAAGTGCCTCCTTATTACGTGCAAAATAATTATTCCTCCACCTAACAGCGGAGACCCACCGGACGGGCCACCGTATTTCGTGAAACAAAAGTTTGCCCCTGACTGTTGGGAACCACCAGCTACATCTCCGCACGCATGGAAGTGCGTCCGAGCAAAAAAACGATTCGCCCCCCTAACTGCTGGGACTCACCAGCTACATCTTCGCAGGCAAGGAAGTGCCTGACAGTCGGGACCCACCTGGTTGAAGCGTACGTAGCATTGTCATTCTGGTCGCGAACGTGTACGTACATATATACTGGTAGAGTAGAGGTGCGCACGTGTCATAGTAGAGGCGCATACGTGTCGTAGTAGAGGCACGCACGTAGCATGTACACGTACGTACAGCGGCCGGAGTGCAAGAAAGAAAATACGGCCATGTATGTGTACATACGGGGGGGGTCTCGAACGCCTACTCGCGCATACGTACGTTCAGGGCTCGTGTACATGGCTGGGTCGGAACCGAGAAACAGCGTCGTCGTCGTGTTCATGGGGAGGCAATGGAATGCGTCGTGTTCATGGGAAGGCAACGGAATGCGTCGTGTTCATCAGGAGGCAACGGAACGCTGGGAGCCAACCGGCTGGGTCGGAATGAAATGCGTGGTCGTGTTCATCGGGAGGGCTTGGACGGAACAAGCGATGGAAACGAGGCCTGGCGTACTGCACAACGGAGGAAACGGACCTCCTACATTTGGAACAGGGTCCTGTCGATCGGGAGGGGTCTGGTGTACCGCAAAACGGAGGAAACGGACCTCCTACGGTCGAAACGGGGGTCCTGTTGATCGGGAGGGGTGTGGCATACCACAAAACGGACGAAACGGACCTCCTACGGTCGAAACGGGGGTCCTGTTGATCGGGAGGAGTGTGGTGTACCGCAAAACGGACGAAACGGACCTCCTACGGTCGAAACAGGGGTCCTGTTCATCGGGAGGGGTGTGGCGTACCGCAAAACGGGACTCCACGGGATACTGTTCATCTCCACTGTCGACCTCCTCCAGCCTCCACGGGCTACCGTCGACCTCCTCCAGCCTCCACGGGCTCCTGTTCATCCAGCCTACACCGCGCGCTACTCCACCGGCTACTGTTCAACCACCCCTCCACTGTCTACTGTTCATCCAGCCCTCCACACCATGGGGTCCTGTTCAACCACC
>NC_041387.1:118635099-118669149 GCF_002162155.2 Triticum dicoccoides | reverse complement strand
ATTGTTCATCCACTCTATCGGCTTCAGTTAGCAGCAGTAGCGAAGGAATCGCTCGATCGGGTTCAGTTAACAGCCATCGATCGACCGCTCGGGTTCAGTAACGCGTAGCCTGCAGTGCAATCGCTCGGGTTCAGTTAGAGCCCAATGCCTCGCTCGAGTTCAGTTAGAGCCAACGCTTCGCACACACACGCGTACGTGTACGAGAGAAACGCGCATCGCTTGACCCCCGACCTCCCACCATAACCAGGAACTCCCTGGAATTTTCCTCGCCCTTGCTTCTACCACGGTTTTTTCCGTCATGGACGGCCCAAAGAATGTCATGCAGCTGCGTCTCCGGCCCGCCCAGGACGAAAAGCCCATTTTCTGTCATGATTTTTTGTCATAGAAGTAGGAGCCCACCACATCTATGATGATACCGGGTTTTGTCACAATTATCGTCGTAGAAGTGTCATATGTATGACAGAAAAATTTTCGTTCGACCCAAAATGTCACGGATGTGTCTTTTTTTTGTAGTGATATGGCATGAATTTAAATCATGGATCATTCCTTTACAAATAGGAAGGAGAAGAAAATTTCAATGTTGACGCCATGTAGTAATTCTAGCTACGCATATGCATAGGTCATCCCGCCAGTTACTAGTAAACAAAAAGATGCTATTTAAAAGAAGAACAGAAACAATCAACCATCCTCGAAAACAAACAAAAGGAGAGGACACAAAAAACTAACTTCCATAATTCTTTATCGGTGACAATGGACACGCACGTTCTCCTTCTCTTTCTCAAGGTTCCTTCTATCTGAGTCACTACGCGCGACAAGCTCATCAAACTGCCTGGATTTGAATTCAAGATCCTGCATCTTGGCCTCGAGTTATGAACTGAGCTTCTGATTCTCAATAAGGATCATCTGAGAATGCCTATGAGCAAGTTGCTGCATGTTGCGGATTTCTGGTGATAATGCAAGTTCAAAATGCATAATTAGATAACTGAAAGGGAAAGGCCCCGATGCTCAAAGGAGATAAATGCACATATGTTGTTCTACCATAACATAACATATAAACAGCAAAAGATTTCAAACCAACCATCATTGTATCTCTGGAGGACCGGCTCCTTTTCTTCCATCACCTTGTCAAGTGAGGTGATCGTCTAATACGTCTCCGTCGTATGTATAACTTTCTATTGTTCCATGCCAGTATTCTACAACTTTCATATACTTTTGGCAACTTTTTATACTATTTTTGGGACTAACATATTGATCCAGTGCCCAGTGCCAGTTCCTATTTGTTGCATGTTTTTTGTTTCGCAGAAAATCCATATCAAACGGAGTCCAAACGGGATAAAAACTGATGGAGATTTTTTTGGAATATTTGTGATTTTTTGGGAAGAAGAATCAACGTGATACGATGCCCGAGGGGGCCACAAGGCAGGGGCGTGCCCTGGACCCTCGTGGTCACCCCGTAAGGCGGTTGGAGACCATCTTTCGCCGCAAGAAAGCTAATTTTCGGATAGAGATTGTGTCCAAAATTCAGCCCAATCAGAGTTACGGATCTCCGATTATAAAAGAAACAGTGAAAGGCCAGATCTGAGAACGCAGAAACAGAGAGAGACAAATCCAACCTTGGAGGGGCTCTCGCCCCTCCCACTCGATGGAGACCATGGACCAGAGGGGAAACCCTTCTCCCATCTAGGGAGAAGGTCAAGGAAGAAGAAGAAGGAGGGGGGCTCTCTCCCCCTCGCTTCCGGTGGCGCAGGAGTGCCGCCGGGGGCCATCATCATCACCGCGATCTACACCAACACCTCCGCCATCTTCACCAACATCTCCATCACCTCCCCCCATCTATCTACAGTGGTCCACTCTCCCGCAACCCGCTGTACCCTCTACTTGAACATGGTGCTTTATGCTTCATATTATTATCCAATGATGTGTTGCCATCCTATGATGTCTGAGTAGATTTTCGTTGTCCTATCGGTGGTTGATGAATTGCTATGATTAATTTAATTTGCTTGTGGTTATGTTGCTGTCCTTTGGTGCCCATCATATGAGCGCGCGCGTGGATCACACCATAGGGTTAGTTGTATGTTGATAGGACTATGTATTGGAGGGCAAGAGTGACAGAAGCTTCAACCTAGCATAGAAATTGACGCATACGGGATTGAAGGGGGGCCAATATATCTTAATGCTATGGTTGGGTTTTAACTTAATGAATGTTAGTAGTTGCGGATGCTTGCTAATAGTTCCAATCATAAGTGCATAGAATTCCAAGTCAGGGATGACATGCTAGCAATGGCCTCTCCCACATAAAACTTGCTATCGGTCTAGTAAAGTAGTCAATTGCTTAGGGACAATTTCGCAACTCCTACCACCACTTTTCCACACTCGCTATATTTACTTTATTATGTTTTTATCTAAACAACCCCTAGTTTTTATTTACGTGCTCTTTATTATCTTGCAAACGTATCCAACAACACCTACAAAGTACTTCTAGTTTCATACTTGTTCTAGGTAAAGCAAACGCTAAGCGTGCGTAGAGTTGTATCGGTGGTCGATAGAACTTGAGGGAATATTTGTTATACCTTTAGTTCCTCGTTGGGTTCGACACTCTTACTTATCGAAAGAGGCTACAATTGATCCCCTATACTTGTGGGTTATCAAGACCTTTTTCTGGCGCCGTTGCCGGGGAGCAATAGCGTGGGGTGAATATTCTCATGTGTGCTTGTTTGCTTTATCACTAAGTAATTTTTATTTGCTGTTCTTAGTTGTTCTCTATCTTTAGTTATGGATATGGAACATGAAATACCAAAAAAATTAGGTGTACTTGCTACTCATGGAGATGGGGAACCTCCTAAAACCCTCGATGATCATTATGTGAAAAATATTATGTACTACATTGATAATCCTGAGAAAACCTCATTAAATTAAGTAATGGGAGACACGTTGAACCAACGTGAATACTTTAGGGATTATCGCTTGAATCAAAAAGGGAAACTATTATGGGATCAAATTTATATGTTGAAGTGGTATGCTAGGGAACTATGCTTGAGATATGATTATACTTGTTGCTCTAGGATGAAGTCTCCACACCTTCCTTTTTCACGCGAATTTAATGATAATGAAACCTTGGCTTCTTATGCTAATGGTATATATGATTACTATGATGTTAAACAAATTGAAGAATTTTTTGCTTTTAAGGGTGCTTATGAAATTGAATCTTTGTTTGAAAAGTACGAAGCTTTTGATGATGATGTTTACAGGCCTGAAAATTCTGCTATATTGAAATATTGCTATGAGAATTATGAATATAATTCTGATATTGATGTGTTTATTGAGAAAGTCTCTGCTGTCCAAGACGGGACTAATATTTTGCAGGAATCTATGGAAGAAGAAATTGATGACATTGTGAGCTCATTAGATGAAAAAGATGACGAGGAGAGCAAAGAACAAAAGGAGGAAGAGCGGATTAGCTACCCGTGCACACCTTCTAATCTTCAACTCATACATTGTTTAATTTCCCTTCGTGCTTACCGAAGGACGAATGCCATGATGATTGCTATGATCCCTTGAATTTGTTTGAAATGTCCCTTTTTGATGAACTTGATGCTTGCTATGCTTGTGGCCAAGATGCCAATATGAATTATGCTTATGGAGATGAACTTGCTATAGTTCCTTATGTTATGAATGAAATTGTTGCTATTGCACCCACACATGATAGTCCTATTATCTTTTTGAATTCTCCCAACTACACTATATCGGAGAAGTTTGCACTTATTAAGGATTATATTGATGGGTTGCCTTTTACCGTTGCACATGATGATTTTGATGAATATAATATGCATGTGCTTGCTATTCCTACTTACAATTATTATGAGAGAGGAACTATATCTCCACCTCTCTATGTTTCCCACACGATAAAATTGCAAGAAACTGCTTATGCTATGTATTGGCCTTTACTTGATGTTCATGAATTGTTCTTTTATGACATGCCGATGCATTGGAAGAGAGTTAGACTTTGTTGTTGCATGATATATGTTACTTTGTCCTCACTACTGAATCACAAATCATTGTTAATTAAAATTGGCTTTGATATACCTTGGGATCCGGGTGGCTCCATTACTTGAGCAATATATGCCTAGCTTAATGGCTTTAAAGAAAGCGCTGCCAGGGATACAACCCGGAAGTTTTAGAGAGTCATTTATTTCTGTTGTGCACTTTTATAAAGTTTAAAAATAAAAATAATGTGCCAAGTTTTGCCTTTTAGGATGTTTACAATACTTGTTGGTTTGTGCGGTGCAGGACAGAAACTTTGGCTGTAGTGCGCGATTTTACATTTTTTACTGGAACTTCAAATGGTTCTGAAACTTTTTGCAATGTCTTTCTATACAAATTTTTCATTTTTCTTAATTTTTTCAGAAGTTTTCAAGTATCATAAGTATGGTGAATGTTCAGATTATTACAGACTGTTCTGTTTTAGACAGATTCTGTTTTTGATGCATAGTTTGCTTGTTTTGATGAAACTATCGATTTATATCAGTGGATTAAGCCATGAAAAAGTTATATTACAGTAGCTAAAATTCCAAAACAAAATATGAATTGGTTTTCAACAGTACTTAGAGTAGTGATTTGCTTTATTATACTAACGAATCTTACCGAGTTTTCTGTTGAAGTTTTGTGTGGATGAAGTGTTCGATGATCGAGAAGGTCTCGATGTGAGAAGAAGGAAGTGAAGGAAATATGCCCTAGAGGCAATAATAAAGTTATTATTTATTTCCTTATATCATGATAAATGTTTATTATTCATGCTAGAATTGTATTAACCGGAAACATAATACATGTGTGAATACATAGACAAACAGAGTGTCACTAGTATGCCTCTACTTGACTAGCTCGTTAATCAAAGATGGTTATGTTTCCTGACCATGAACAATGAGTTGTTATTTGATTAATGAGGTCACATCATTAGTTGAATGATCTGATTGACATGACCCATTCCATTAGCTTAGCACCTGATCGTTTAGTATGTTGCTATTGCTTTCTTCATGACTTATACATGTTCCTATGACTATGGGATTATGCAACTCCCGTTTGCCGGAGGAACACTTTGGGTGCTACCAAACGTCACAACGTAACTGGGTGATTATAAAGGAGCATTACAGGTGTCTCCAAAGGTAGATGTTGGGTTGGCGTATTTCGAGATTAGGATTTGTCACTCCGATTGTCGGAGAGGTATCTCTGGGCCCTCTTGGTAATACACATCACATAAGCCTTGCAAGCATTACAACTAATATGTTAGTTGTGAGATGATGTATTACGGAACGAGTAAAGAGACTTGCCGGTAACGAGATTGAACTAGGTATTGGATACCGACGATCGAATCTCGGGCAAGTAACATACCGATGACAAAGGGAACAACGTATGTTGTTATGCGGTCTGACCGATAAAGATCTTCGTAGAATATGTAGGAGCCAATATGGGCATCTAGGTCCCGCTATTGGTTATTGACCGGAGACGTGTCTCGGTCATGTCTACATTGTTCTCGAACCCGTAGGGTCCGCACGCTTAAGGTTACGATGACAGTTATATTATGAGTTTATGCATTTTGATGTACCGAAGGTTGTTCGGAGTCCCGGATGTGATCACGGACATGACGAGGAGTCTCGAAATGGTCGAGACGTAAAGATTGATATATTGGAAGCCTATATTTGGATATCGGAAGTGTTCCGGGTGAAATCGGGATTTTACCGGAATACCGGGAGGGTTACCGGAACCCCCCGGGAGCTATTTGGGCCATAGTGGGCCTTAGTGGAAAAAGAGAAGGGGCTGCCCTAGTTGGGCTGCGCGCCCCCCTTCCCCTAGTCCTATTAGGACTAGGAGAGGTGGCCGGCCCCCTCCTCCTCTTTTCCCCTCCGAGGAATCCTAGTTGGACTAGGATTGGAGGGGGAATCCTACTCCCAGAGGGAGTAGGACTCTCCTGCGCCTCCCCCCCTTGGCCGGCCAGCCTCCCCTCCTCTCCTCCTTTATATACGGAGGCAGGGGCACCTCTAAACACACAAGTTGATCCACGTGATCTATTCCTTAGCCGTGTGCGGTGCCCCCTGCCACCATAGACCTCGATAATACTGTAGCGGAGTTTAGGCGAAGCCCTGCTGCTGTAGTACATCAAGATCGTCACCACGCCGTCGTGCTGACGGAACTCTTCCCCGACACTTTGCTGGATCGGAGTCCGGGGATCGTCATCGGGCTGAACGTGTGCTCGAATTCGGAGGTGCCGTAGTTTCGGTGCTTGATCGGTTGGATCGTGAAGACGTACGACTACTTCCTCTACGTCGTGTCATTGCTTCCGCAGTCGGTCTGCGTTGGGTACGTAGACAACACTCTCCCCTCGTTGCTATGCATCACATGATCTTGCGTGTGCGTAGGAAATTTTTTGAAATTACTACGAAACCCAACAGTGGCATCCGAGCCTAGGTTACTTATGTTGATGTTATATGCACGAGTAGAACACAAGTGAGTTGTGGACGATACAAGTCATACTGCCTACCAGCATGTCATACTTTGTTTCGGCGGTATTGTTGGACGAGATGACCCGGACCAACCTTACGCGTACGCTTACGCGAGACCGGTTCCCTCGACGTGCTTTGCACATAGATGGCTTGCGGGCGACTGTCTCTCCAACTTTAGATGAACCAAGTATGGCTACGCCCGGTCCTTGAGAAGGTTAAAACGGAGTCTATTTGACAAACTATCGTTGTGGTTTTGATGCGTAGGTGAGATTGGTTCTTACTTAAGCCCGTAGCAGCCACGTAAAACATGCAACAACAAAGTAGAGGACGTCTAACTTGTTTTTGCAGGGCATGTTGTGATGTGATATGGTCAAGGCATGATGCTGAATTTTATTGTATGAGATGATCATGTTTTGTAACCGAGTTATCGGCAACTGGCAGGAGCCATATGGTTGTCGCTTTATTGTATGCAATGCAATCGCGATGTAATGCTTTACTTTATTACTAAACGGTAGTGATAGTCATGGAAGCATAAGATTGGCGAGACGACAACGATGCTACGATGGAGATCAAGGTGTCGCGCCGGTGACGATGGAGATCATGACGGTGCTTCGGAGATGGAGATCACAAGCACAAGATGATGATGGCCATATCATATCACTTATATTGATTGCATGTGATGTTTATCCTTTTATGCATCTTATCTTGCTTTGATTGACGGTAGCATTATAAGATGATCTCTCACTAAATTATCAAGAAGTGTTCTCCCTGAGTATGCACCGTTGCCAAAGTTCGTCGTGCCCAGACACCACGTGATGATCGGGTGTGATAAGCTCTACGTCCATCTACAACGGGTACAAGCCAGTTTTGCACACGCAGAATACTCAGGTTAAACTTGACGAGCCTAGCATATGCAGATATGGCCTCGGAACACGGAGACCGAAAGGTCGAGCGTGAATCATATAGTAGATATGATCAACATAATGATGTTCACCGATGAAACTACTCCATCTCACGTGATGATCGGACATGGTTTAGTTGATTTGGATCACGTGATCACTTAGAGGATTAGAGGGATATCTATCTAAGTGGGAGTTCTTAAGTAATATGATTAAATTGAACTTAAATTTATCATGAACTTAGTCCTGGTAGTATTTTGCAAATCATGTTGTAGATCAATAGCTCGCGTTGTTGCTTCCCTGTGTTTATTTTGATATGTTCCTAGAGAAAATTGTGTTGAAAAATGTTAGTAGCAATGTTGCGGATTTGATCCGTGATCTGAGGTTAAATCCTCATTGCTGCACAGAAGAATTATGTCCTTAATGCACCGCTAGGTGACGGACCTATTGCAGGAGCAAATGCAGACGTTATGAACGTTTGGCTAGCTCAATATGATGACTACTTGATAGTTTAAGTGCACCATGCTTAACGGCTTAGAATCGGGACTTCAAAGACGTTTTGAATGTCATGGACCATATGAGATGTTCCAGGAGTTGAAGCTAATATTTCAAGCAAATACCCGAGTTGAGAGATACGAAGTCTCCAACAAGTTCTATAGCTAAAAGATGGAGGAGAATCGCTCAACTAGTGAGCATGTGCTCAGATTGTCTGAATACTACAATCGCTTGAATCAAGTGGGAGTTAATCTTCCAGATAAGATAGTGATTGACAGAATTCTCTAGTCACCATCACCAAGTTAGTAGAACTTCGTGATGAACTATGACATGCAAGGGATAACGGAAACGATTCCCAAGCTCTTCGTAATGCGGAAATTGACGAAGGTAGAAATCGAGAAAAACATCAAGTGTTGATGGTAGACAAGACCACTAGTTTCAAGAAAAGGGGCAGAAGGAAGAAGGGGAACTTCAAGAAGAACAGCAAGCAAGTTGCTGCTCAAGTGAAGAAGCCCAAGTCTGATCCTAAGCCTGAGACTAAGTGTTTCTACTGCAAAGGGACTGGTCACTGGAAGCGGATCTACCCCAAGTGATTGGCGGATAAGAAGGATGGCAAAGTGAACATAAGTATATTTGATATACATGTTATTGATGTGTACTTTACTAGTGTTTATCGCAAACCCTCAGTATTTGATACTAGTTCAGTTGCTAAGATTAGTAACTCGAAACGGGAGTTGCAGAATAAACAGAGACTAGTTAAGGGTGAAGTGACGATGTGTGTTGGAAGTGGTTCCAAGATTGATATGATCATCGTCACACACTCCCTATACTTTCGGATTAGTGTTGAACCTAAATAAGTGTTATTTGGTGTTTGCGTTGAGCATGAATATGATTTGATCATGTTTATTGTAATACGATTATTCATTTAAGTAAGAGAATAAATTGTTGTTCTGTTTACATGAATAGAACCTTATATGGTTACACACCCAATGAAAATAGTTTGTTGGATCTCGATCATAGTGATACACATAATCATAATATTGAAACCAAAAGATGCAAAGTTAATAATGATAAGTGCAACTAGTTTGTAGCACTGCCGTTTAGGTCATATTGGTGTAAAGCGCATGAAGAAACTCCATACTGATGGAATTTTGGAATCACTTGATTATGAATCACTTGATGCTTGCGAACTGTGCCTTTTGGGCAAGATGAATAAAACTCCGTTCTCCGGAACAATGGAACGAGCTACTGACTTATTGGAAATAATACATACCGATGTATGCGATCCAATGAATGCTGATGCTCGTGGCAAGCATCGTTGTTTTCTGACCTTCACAAGATGATTTGAGCAGATATGGGTATATCTACTTGATGAAACATAAGTCTGAAATAGTTGAAAGGTTCAAAGAATTTCAGAGTGAAGTGGAAAAATCATCGTAACAAGAAAAATAAAGTTTCTGCGATCTGATCGCGGAGACAAATATTTGAGTTACGAGTTTGGTCTTCAATTAAAACAATGTGGAATAGTTTCACAGCTCACGCCACCTGGAACACCACATCGTTATGGTGTGTCCGAACGTCGTAACCGCACTTTATTTGATATGGTGCGATCTATGATATCTCTTTACCACTATCGTTTTGGGGTTATGCATTAGAGACAGCTTCATTCACGTTTTAAAATAGGGCACCATCTAAATCCGTTGAGACGACACTGTATGAACTATGGTTTAGCAGTAAACCTAAGCTGTTGTTTCTTAAAGTTTGGGGCTGCGATGCTTATGTGAAAAAGTTTCATCCTGATAAGCTCGAACCCAAATCGGAGAAGTGCGTCTTCATAGAATACCCAAAGGAAATTGTTGGGTACACCTTCTATCACAGATCCGAAGGCAAGACATTCGTTGCTAAAATGGATCCTTTCCAGAGAAGGAGTTTCTCTCGAAAGAAGTGAGTGGGAGGAGAGTAGAACTTGATAAGGTAATTATACCTTCTCCCTTATTGGAAAGTAGTTCATCACAGAAATCAGTTCCAGTGATTCCTACACCAATAAGTGAGGAAGTTAATGATGATGATCATCAAACTTCAGATCAAGTTACTACCAAACCTCGTAGGTCTTCCAGAGTAAGATCCGCACCAGAGTGGTACGGTAATCATGTTCTGGAAGTCATGTTACTAGACCATGATGAACCTACGAACTATGAGGAAGCAATGATGAGCCCAGATTCCACGAAATGGCTTGAGGCCATGAAATCTGAGATATGATCCATGTATGAGAACAAAGTGTAGACTTTGATTGACTTGCCCGATGATCGGTGAGTCATTAAGAATAAATGGATCTTCAAGAGGAAGACGGACGTTGATAGTAGTGTTACTATTTACAAAGCTAGACTTGTCGAAAAAGGTTTTTGACAAAGTTCAAGGTGTTGAATACGATGAGATTTTCTTACTCGTATCGATGCTTAAAAGTATGTCCGAATCATGTTAGCAATTGCCGCATTTTATGATTATGAAATTTGGCAGATGGATGTCAAAACTGCATTCCTGAATGGATTTCTGGAAGAAGAGTTGTATATGATGCAACCGGAAGGTTTTGTCGATCCAAAGGGAGCTAACAAAGTGTGCAAGCTCCAGCGATCCATTTATGGACTGGTGCAAGAATCTCGGAGTTGGAATATACGCTTTGATAAGTTGATCAAAGCATATAGTTTTTGTACAGACTTACGGTGAAGCCTGTATTTACAAGAAAGTGAGTGGGAGCACTACAACATTTCTGATAAGTATATGTGAATGACATATTGTTGATCGGAAATAATGTAGAATTATTCTGCAAAGCATGAAAGGATACTTGAATAAAAGTTTTTCAAAGAAAGACCTTGGTGATGCTGCTTACACATTGAGCATCAAGATCTATATAGATAGATGAAGACGCTTGATAAGATTTTTCAATGAATACATACCTTGATAAATTTTTGAAATAGTTCAAAATGGAACAGTCAAAGAAGGAGTTCTTGCCTGTGTTGCAAGGTGTGAAGTTGAGTAAGACTCAAAGCCCGACCACGGCAGAAAATAGAAAGAGAATGAAAGTCATTCCCTATGCCTCAGTCATAGGTTCTATAAAGTATGCCATGCTGTATACCAGATCTATTGTATGCCATACCACTGAGTTTGGCAAGGGAGTACAATAGTGATCTAGGAGTAGATCACTGGAGAGCGGTCAAAATTGTCCTTAGTGGAATAAGGATATGTTTCTCGATTATGGAAAAAGGTTCGTCGTAAAGGGTTACGCCGATGCAAGTTTGACACTAATCTAGATGACTCTAAGTCTCGATCTAGATACATATTGAAAGTGGGAGCAATTAGCTAGAGTAGCTCCATGCAGAGCATTGTTGACATAGAAATTTGCAAAATACATGAGGATCTGAATGTGGCAGACCCGTTGACTAAGATTCTCTCACAAGCAAAACATGATCACACCTTAGTACTCCTTGGGTGTTAATTACATAGCGATGTGAACTAGATTACTGAATCTAGTAAACCCTTTGGGCGTTGGTCACATAGCGATGTGAACTATGGGTGTTAATCACATGGTGATGTGAACTATTGCTGTTAAATCACATGGCGATGTGAACTAGATTATTGACTCTAGTGCAAGTGGGAGACTGAAGGAAATATGCCCTAGAGGCAATAGTAAAGTTATTATTTATTTCCTTATATCATGATAAATGTTTATTATTCATGCTAGAATTGTATTAACCGGAAACATAATACATGTGTGAATACATAGACAAACAGAGTGTCACTAGTATGCCTCTACTTGACTAGCTCGTTAATCAAAGATGGTTATGTTTCCTGACCATGAACAATGAGTTGTTATTTGATTAACGAGGTCACATCATTAGTTGAATGATCTGATTGACATGACCCATTCCATTAGCTTAGCACCTGATCGTTTAGTATGTTGCTATTGCTTTCTTCATGACTTATACATGTTCCTATGACTATGAGATTATGCAACTCCCGTTTGCCGGAGGAACACTTTGGGTGCTACCAAACATCACAACGTAACTGGGTGATTATAAAGGAGCATTACAGGTGTCTCCAAAGGTAGATGTTGGATTGGCGTATTTCGAGATTAGGATTTGTCACTCCGATTGTCGGAGAGGTATCTCTGGGCCCTCTTGGTAATACACATCACATAAGCCTTGCAAGCATTACAACTAATATGTTAGTTGTGAGATGATGTATTACGGAACGAGTAAAGAGACTTGCCGGTAACGAGATTGAACTAGGTATTGGATACCGACGATCGAATCTCGGGCAAGTAACATACCGATGACAAAGGGAACAACGTATGTTGTTATGCGGTCTGACCGATAAAGATCTTCGTAGAATATGTAGGAGCCAATATGGGCATCCAGGTCCCGCTATTGGTTATTGACCGGAGACGTGTCTCGGTCATGTCTACATTGTTCTCGAACCCGTAGGGTCCGCACGCTTAAGGTTACGATGACAATTATATTATGAGTTTATGCATTTTGATGTACCGAAGGTTGTTCGGAGTCCCGGATGTGATCACGGACATGACGAGGAGTCTCGAAATGGTCGAGACGTAAAGATTGATATATTGGAAGCCTATATTTGGATATCGAAAGTGTTCCGGGTGAAATCGGGATTTTACCGGAATACCGGGAGGGTTACCGGAACCCCCGGGGAGCTATTTGGGCCATAGTGGGCCTTAGTGGAAAAAGAGAAGGGGCTGCCCTAGTTGGGCTGCGCGCCCCCCTTCCCCTAGTCCTATTAGGACTAGGAGAGGTGGCCGGCCCCCTCCTCCTCTTTTCCCCTCCGAGGAATCCTAGTTGGACTAGGATTGGAGGGGGAATCCTACTCCCAGAGGGAGTAGGACTCTCCTGCGCCTCCCCCCCTTGGCCGGCCAGCCTCCCCTCCTCTCCTCCTTTATATACGGAGGCAGGGGCACCTCTAAACACACAAGTTGATCCACGTGATCTATTCCTTAGCCGTGTGCGGTGCCCCCTGCCACCATAGACCTCGATAATACTGTAGCGGAGTTTAGGCGAAGCCCTGCTGCTGTAGTACATCAAGATCGTCACCACGCCGTCGTGCTGACGGAACTCTTCCCCGACACTTTGCTGGATCGGAGTCCGGGGATCGTCATCGGGCTGAACGTGTGCTCGAATTCGGAGGTGCCGTAGTTTCGGTGCTTGATCTGTTGGATCGTGAAGACGTACGACTACTTCCTCTACGTCGTGTCATTGCTTCCGTAGTCGGTCTGCGTTGGGTACGTAGACAACACTCTCCCCTCGTTGCTATGCATCACATGATCTTGCGTGTGCGTAGGAAATTTTTTGAAATTACTAGGAAACCCAACAGGAAGAGAGGCAAGAGCTCAAGCTTGGGGATGCCCGAGGCACCCCAAGTAAATATTCAAGGAGACTCAAGCGTCTAAGCTTGGGGATGCCCCGGAAGGCATCCTCTCTTTCTTCAACAAGTATCGGTATGTTTTCGGATTCGTTTCGTTCATGTGATATGTGCAGATCTTGGAGCGTCTTTTTCATTTAGTTTTCATTTTTCTTTTATGCACCATACTGGTATGAGATAGTCCTTGGTTGATTTATAGAATGCTCTTTGCACTTCACTTATATCTTTTGAGTATTGCTTTATAAAATGCTTCATGTGCTTCACTTATATCATTTGAAGTTTGGATTGCATGTTTCTCTTCACATAGAAAACCGCCATTTGTAGAATGCTCTTTCACTTATATTTGTTAGAGCGTGGGCATATCTTTTGTAGAAAGAATTAAACTCTCTTGCTTCACTTATATCTATTTAGAGAGTTGACAGGAACTGGTCATTCACATGGTTAGTCATAAAATCCTACATAAAACTTGTAGATCACTGAATATGATATGTTTGTTTCCTTGCAATAGTTTTGCGATATAAGGATGGTGATATTAGAGTCATGCTAGTGGGTAGTTGTGGATTGTAGAAATACTTGTGTTTAAATTGTGATTCCCGTAGCATGCACGTATGGTGAACCGTTATGTAACGAAGTTGGAGCATGAGGTATTTATTGATTGTCTTTCTTATGAGTGGCGGTCGGGGACGAGCGATGGTCTTTTCCTACCAATATATCCCCCTAGGGGCATGCGTAGTAGTACTTTGCTTAGAGGGCTAATAAACTTTTGCAATAAGTATATGAGTTCTTTATGACTAATGTGAGTTCATGGATTATACGCACTCTCACCCTTCCATCATTGCTAGCCTCTTCGGTACCGTGCATTGCCCTTTCTCACGTCGAGAGTTGGTGCAAACTTTGCTGGTGCATCCAAACCCCGTGATATGATACGCTCTGTCACACATAAGCCTCATTATATCTTCCTCAAAACAGCCACCATACCTACCTATCATGGCATTTCCATAGCCATTCCGAGATATATTGCCATGCAACTTCCATCATCATCATATACATGACTTGAGCATTTATTGTCATATTGCTTTGCATGATCGTAAGATAGCTAGCATGATGTTTTCATGGCTTGTCCATTTTTTTGATGTCATTGCTACGCTAGATCACTGCACATCCCGGTACACCGTCGTAGGCGTCCATATAGAGTCATATCTTTGTTATAGTATCGAGTTGTAATATTGAGTTGTAAGTAAATAAAAGTGTGATGATCATCATTATTAGAGCATTGCCCTAAAAAAAGGAGAGGCCAAAGAAGCCTAAATAAAAAAAGGGGACCAAAGAAGCCCACAAAAAAAGAGAAAAAGGGGCAATGTTACTATCCTTTTACCACACTTGTGCTTCAAAGTAGCACCATGTTCTTCATATAGAGAGTCTCTTGAGTTATCACTTTTATATACTAGTAGGAATTTTCATTATAGAACTTGGCTTGTATATTCCGATGATGGGCTTCCTCAAATGCCCGAGGTCTTCATGAGCAAGCAAGTTGGATGCACACCCACTTAGTTTCCAGTTTGAGCTTTCATACACTTATAGCTCTTAGTGCATCTGTTGCATGGCAATCCCTACTCCTCACATTGACATCAATTGATGGGCATCTCCATAGCCCGTTGATTAGCCGCGTCGATGTGAGACTTTCTCCTTTTTTGTCTTGTCCACACAACCTCCATCATCATATTCTATTCCACTCATAGTGCTATATTCATGGCTTGCGCTCATGTATTGCGTGAGGGTTGAAAATGTTGAAGCGCGTTAAAAAGTATGAACCAATTGCTCGGCTTGTCATCGGGGTTGTGCATGATGTGAATATTTTGTGTGGTGAAGATGGAGCATAGCCAGACTATATGATTTTGTAGGGATAACCTTCTTTGGCCATGTTATTTTGAAAAGACATGATTGCTTTATTAGTATGCTTGAAGTATTATTGTCTTAATGTCAAATGATAGACTGTTGCTTTGAATCACTCGTGTCTTAATATTCATGCCATGATTAGATTACATGATCAAGATTATGCTAGATAGCATTCCACATCAAAAATTATCTTTTTTTTATCAGTTACCTACTCGAGGACGAGCAGGGATTAAGCTTGGGGATGCTGATACGTCTCCGTCGTATCTATAATTTTTGATTGTTCCATGCCAATATTCTACAACTTTCATATACTTTTGGCAACTTTTTATACTATTTTTGGGACTAACATATTGATCCAGTGCCCAGTGTCAGTTCCTATTTGTTGCATGTTTTTTGTTTTGCAGAAAATCCATATCAAACAGAGTCCAAACAGGATAAAAACTGACTGAGATTTTTTTTGGAATATTTGTGATTTTTGGGGAGAAGAATCAACGCGATACGATGCCCGAGGGGGCCACGAGGCAGGGGCGTGCCCTGGACCCTCGTGGCCACCCCGTAAGGCAGTTGGAGCCCTTCTTTCGCCGCAAGAAAGCTAATTTCTGGATAGAGATCGTGTCCAAAATTCAGCCCAATCGGAGTTACGGATCTCCGGTTATAAAAGAAACGGTGAAAGGCCAGATCTGAGAACGCAGAAACAGAGAGAGATAGAGAGACAGATCCAATCTCGGAGGGGCTCTCGCCCCTCCCACGCCATGGAGACCATGGACCAGAGGGTAAACCCTTATCCCATCTAGGGAGAAGGTCAAGGAAGAAGAAGAAGGAGGGGGCCTCTCTCCCCCTCGCTTCCGGTGGCGCCAGAGTGTCGCCGGGGGCCATCATCATCACCGCGATCTACACCAAGACCTCCGCCATCTTCTCCAACATCTCCATCACCTTCCTCCATCTATCTACAGCGGTCCACTCTCCCACAACCCGTTGTACCCTCTACTTGAACATGGTGCTTTATGCTTCATATTATTATCGAATGATGTGTTGCCATCCTATGATGTCTGAGTAGATTTTCGTTGTCCTATCGGTGGTTGATGAATTGCTATGATTGATTTAATTTGCTTGTGGTTATGTTGATGTCCTTTGATGCCCATCATATGAGCGCGCGCGTGGATCACACCATAGGGTTAGTTGTATGTTGATAGGACAATGTATTGGAGGGCAAGAGTGACAGAAGCTTCAACCTAACATAGAAATTGATGCATACGGGATTGAAGGGGGACCAATATATCTTAATGCTGTGGTTGGGTTTTACCTTAATGAACGTTAGTAGTTGCGGATGCTTGCTAATAGTTCCAATCATAAGTGCATAGAATTCCAAGTCAGGGATGACATGCTAGCAGTGGCCTCTCCCAAATAAAACTTGCTATCGGTCTAGTAAAGTAGTCAATTGCTTAGGGACAATTTCGCAACTCCTACCACCACTTTTCCACACTCGCTATATTTACTTTATTGTGTTTTTATCTAAATAGCCCCTAGTTTTTATTTATGTGCTCTTTATTATTTTGCAAACCTATCCAACAACACCTACAAAGTACTTCTAGTTTCATACTTATTCTAGGTAAAGCAAACGCTAAGCGTGCGTAGAGTTGTATCGGTGGTCGATAGAACTTGAGGGACTATTTGTTCTACCTTTAGCACCTTGTTTGGTTCGACACTCTTACTTATCGAAAGAGGCTACAATTGATCCCCTATACTTGTGGGTTATCATCGTCTCATTGTACTTGCATTCATGTTCTTGGACATGATTGGCCTTTACCTCAATTGCGCTGGCTAAATTAGCTACCAGCTTGTCGGTTTTGCGTGTTCCTTCATTCTCAAGTTTTGCAACAGTTTTCAGATCACCATGTTTCTGCAGATGCTCCCCGATCAGTCCCAGGGTTCTTCGATCATCAGCCCTTGCAACCCATCAAACATCTCGGGTCCTCGATACTTGTGCTGCTCCCATCCCCGTTTGTCATATCCTTCTGTCTCAAAGTGATTCTCAAACTTGAAGGCATTGAAGAAAGAACCATAGTCTTTGCCAAACTCAACGATGGCACTCCCGGTGTGGCCTCTATGGTTCCACAAAGGAATGACCTTGTGCGGGCAAAAGCGCGAGAGCGTCTCTTTCAAGCGGTTCCCACTTTCCCCAACCTGGCACCCACCTTTCCACTCGGTAGGCACATTGACCAGCACTTCCGTCCAGGGTCAGACGAATTGCTCGTCTCTGTTCTGATCGGGGTGAGGCTCCAGCTCCACGGCCTTCTTCAGCCATGACGATGGCGGCTCCGTTGCGTCAGGCGATTCATCTTTGAGGCGCTTGGCAAGGACGCGGTCTCCCCCATGGCGATTAGCATCTGGACCTGCTCCAGTCGCGTGACACTGAGGCAGTCCGTCTCTGCTCCGGGAACCCGTTTCCTTGCGAATCCTGCCAAAATCGAAAGGAAAGGCGCTAAATTGCAGGCAGCTACCGCGTTCCTTGGTTTTGCAGGATATGGAGCGAGATCTCAAGAGACGGAGTGATGTAGGGTAGAACCCTAAGCGGCCGATCTTTCACGAAAGGAGCGGATCCCAACTAAGAACACAAAGAACATGAGGGGAAACACGAGGGAAATAACGAGAGGATCACTGAAACCAACATGATATAGTCACACATGTGCTAGATCCATGAACACATAGAGATCACACGGTCCAAATCCAACAAGAGACGATACAAATGGTAACCGGTTCTTCTCCGTGAGGAGGTCTTGATGGGGCCACCCAAGAGGGGGTCTTGAATCCGCTTGGAAGGATCTTCTCCGAGGAGGCGCGATCTCCGAGGAGAAGGTAACCAAGTGGATGAGCAAAGCTCTCACACAAACATGATCTAATCCTTTGCTAACCCTAGAAAGGAGGTGGAGGAGGTCTATTTATAGCCCAAGGGGCGAAGGGGTAAGTGAGGGGACGAAATGGGTGCACGGGCCTCGGCCCAAGTCATGCACGCAGGCACTATCCGGATGATCCGGATGATCCGGCCTTCAGGGGTCCGGATGATCTGGGTCGGCGTCCGGATGGTCCGGCTGTGTCGCGGGTGCCGCGGGAGGTCCGGATGTCCGGGTCCTGGTCCGGACGTCCGGGTGTGGCCGGATGATCCGGGGCTGGGTCTGGATGATCCGGCTTCGTGGTGAAGCTTCAGGTGTCCTCGGGCGAGTTAGCCGGATCGTCCGGGCCAGGGTCCGGATCGTCCGGGATTCTGCTGACTTAGCCCTTCTTCTTCTCTGTCTTCACGTCCATCTTCCTCTTTGGATTCTCCTTGCTCCTTATCGTCTCCATGGCTAACTCCTTGATAACTGAGTATGCACAACATTTCCATTTGAGGTAGTAGCCATGTCTCATGTTCATCAAAGTGGAATTGTGAGAGGAGATATGTCACCTCGGTTCCGAGAGCTCTTGCACGTGCTCGAGTCATGGGTCCACTAGGCACTTTGGTGAGACGATGGTAGGTCCATGGGGATGACCTTGTGATGCTCCGCATCACGGAGTGAGGGGTTGGGCATCACGTACAATGCTGCTCGAAGGAAGGGGTGGGGGGAGACGGGCCACGGACGAGGAGGCAAGGGAGGATCTGGGCTCACCTTGCGTCGGCGGCGGCGTTGGGGGAGGCGAGTCGCCGCCTAGCTGGTAGAGCAGTGTGGGACACTGCGGCCGGGCGGGGTGCAGAGCAGAGTAGATGATCATGTGATGGCGAAGGCGAAAGGCCGAAATGTCCAACTGGGGCCGCTGAGCAACAGAACAAGTGACCAGTGTTTAGGTGCTCCAGGAGCACCAGATACTTTCCTTGTGAGACTATGAGAGCAATACATAAAACTTGAGTATAACTAAGTCTATTTTCTTTGGTAGATGAGAGAAGATTTGGGTAGCCAAGTTCTGCTTTTACAGCATACCAAAAATCAGATATCCACGTTTTCAGAACCACATGGAACATAAACATCCAACATGAGAGGGGGGCGAATCAAGCGGAACGCCGGTGAAATTGTCGCGCGTTGGTCGGAGTGGGGAGACGGCGACATCGGAACTCAAGGAACAGTTATGTTGGGTTGTCGGGAGGTGGACCCAATGGCGAGGAGGTCGGCTCTGACCGAGAAGGCGCCATAGCTTGAGTGCGAATGTTGACTACACGGAAAACGGGAACCAACACGAGAAGCTCGGGGACAAGCGGTGGCGACTAATGCGTGACGGGAGGAGCTCAGCAGGACTTGCTGGCGGCAGCCCATCGCGAGCTCGACAACGGTCGTCGGGGATTTCACTGAGTGCGAATGTCACGGATGTGTCTTTTTTTTGTAGTGGGAGTAACGCCTTAAGCAAGATGACATGATGTAGAGGGGTAAACTCAAGCAATATGGTACAAACCCCATCTTTTTATCCTTGATGGCAACAATATAATACGTGCCTCGCTACCCCTTCTGTCACTGAGTGAGGACACCGCAAGATTGAACCCAAAACTAAGCACCTCTCCCATTGCAAGAAAAACCAATCTAGTTGGCTAAACCAAAACGATAGTTTGAAAATAAATACAAAGATATCTTAATCATGCATAAAAGACTTCAGAGAAGACTCAAATAATATTCATAGATAATCTGATCATAAACCCACAATTTATCGGATCTCAACAAACGCATCACAAATAAGATTACATTGTATAGAACTCCAAGAACATCGAGGAGAACATGGTATTGAAGATCAAAGAGAGAGAAGAAGCCATCTAGCTACTAGCTATGGACCCGTAGGTCTGTGGTAAACTACTCACACATCATCGGTAGGGCAGCAAGGTTGATGTAGAGGCCCTCCGTGATCGAATCGCCCTCCGGCAGATCATCGGAAAAGGCCCCAAGATGAGATCTCACGAGAATAGAAGCTTGCGGCGACGGAAAAGTATTTTTTTGGACGCTTCTGATGTTGTGGGGATATTTGAGGATTTATATTGCTGGAGTTAGGGTTGGAAGGTCTTCAGGGAGCCCACAAGCCAGGGGGCGCCCCCTGGGGTGCGCCCTAGAGGCTTGTGGACTCCTCGTAGGTCTTCTGACCTCCTCTCGAAGTCTCGTAGGTGTCTTCTGGTCCAAGAAAATCATCATGAAAGTTTTATTTCGTTTGGACTCCGTTTGATATTCTTTTCTGAAAAAAAAACAGCAACTGGCACTGGGCACTAGGTTAATAGGTTAGTCCCAAGAAATGATATAAATCAGTACCATAATGCATATAAAACATCGAAGATAGATAATATAATAGCATGGAACAATCAAAAATTATAGATACGTTGAAGACGTATCAGAGACCCGCAAGCCGTAATGCGCCATCGCCGTCGTTTGGTGGAACCAAAGCAGCGACCGACAGGATTACCACCGTGCGGGCTACAAAGGCGACGACAACCCCTGCTGCAACCGGCTGGCAAAAAAGCTACGATCGGCGCCGCGGAAGTTGCAACAGCATGAAGGCGTGATCATGGCTCGTGCGAGATGCTGCAACCGGCTGTGCGAAAAGCTTCGACCACCGGTCGCAGAAGCTACGATGGCGGCGACGAGGCGAAGAGACCCTGCTGGAATCAGGCAACGGGTATGCTGGAATTAAATGAATTTTTTTGCTAAACCATGACTGGAATTTGTTGCGATCTGACGGACACGACCAAGCTTCCAAGGCGACCTCGATGATGTTTTTGCTGCAGTCGGCCGAAGCCAGAGCTGGAACCAGCAGTCGGGTTTGCTGAACCGACTGGAGTGGTATTCTGTGGTAACGGTGGAGGGGTGGAGTCCTAATTGTTGCTACTAATGCCCAATTTTTTTTGGAATCGACAAACCCCGTGCTGCAACCGCCGGCGAGTACCTACGCTGGGGGGACGGGGGCGATGCTCCGACTCTACGAGGGCGACGGCGGCGCGACGAGCGGTAGCGAGTCGGCGTGATTCAAGAGTTGATCGGCGTGCATCCATGGCCAGTTCAGCGGAGCTCGTCATCGTTCTCTTCCGGCCACGGCCGTGTGCGTTGACTCGGTTTTTTAGCAAGTGAGGAAGACGCGCTGCGCGAGGAAGGAGACAAGGGGTCCAATGGTCCCAGGGGTGGGGCAATTGGATGCACGCATGGTGACAGGCCAAAATTTGGGTTGATCGACCGGCACCTAGTGTCGTCCTTTGTATTATTGAGCATAACCCAAATTGGGGCGCCACTATGTCTCGCTTTAAGCGAGCACGGAGGGAGCCTAGATGGGCGGGCCCAGCCGGGTGGGAAGCACGACCTATATTTTTTGTTTTTTCTGTTTTCTTATCTTGTTTTCTGCTTCATTTTTGTATTTTTCTTTATACTTTAAAATATTCTACATATATATACAAAAAACACTCTTTAAAAACACATTTGAAAATGTTGAACAAGTGTTTGAAAAATATTGAATAAGTATTAAAAAAATGTTGAACAAGTATTTGACAAATGTTGCATAGGTATTAAAGATTGTTGAACGAGTATTTAAAAGATATTAAACAAGTATTTAAAAATATTGAATAAGTATTAAAAATGTTGAACAAATATTTGAAAATGTTGAATAAGTACTAAAAAATGTTGAACGAGTATTTAAAAAATGTTGAACAGATATTTGAAATTTTTTGAATAATTATTAAAATGTTGAATAAGCATTTGGACGATGTCGAACGTCTATACAAAAAATGCTTATCACTTATTTTTTTTTACATATACGAAAATGTAGAGTGAAAATGAAAACAAACATTAAAAAATGAGAAGCCAAAATGGAGAAGAAAAAACAAAGCCAAATAAAAATAGAGGAAACAAAGACAACAAAGACAACAAAGAAGGAAATAAAAGAAAAAAAACTAATGAAAAGAGAGAAAAAATAGAGGAAAAACAAAAAATGGGAAATAAAAGCGGACAATAGACAATGAGAAACACGGATTGTTTCGTGTTAAGAAAAGTCACCCTACTTATAAATCGCAAACACGAGCCTAGCACAATGGCTAGCGGCACTCGCGGTCGAATCCCATGAACACAGACTTTCTCCTCCTTTGCAGTTCATTAACTGCACGCGAATGGGCCGGCCCAATTAGTAGAGCTCTTCAGCGAGACATTCCCCCTGTGCTCGCTTAAGGCGATAAATAGTCGCTGCGCCCAAATTGGCACACACCGGCCTATTGGGCCTCAAATCGGACCAGCCCACACAGATCACTTTCTTTGATTTGATCGTTGTTGAACCGAGCGTTGCTAGACAGACGATGCCTGCACGGCCGATGCATGAACGATTCATACGTGGCAGCACCAGCAGCTACCGATTCTCAATAAAAAAAGCACCAGCAGCTACCGTGCGTGGTGGAGCCCTGTTGGGGAGGGAGAATCGTGCAAGCGTCGTGCACTAACCGTCGTGTGTAAAGCAATTTTGCTAAGTAAACCCTGGCCGGAGTCTCCCTGGGTTTCCATCCCAAAATGCGGCACTTCTCCTCCCTCCCGCGTGTGCTCCGCCGGAGCGCCGCCCCAAAACCCAACAGGCGGAGCCCCGACCCGAAACCTCACCCTCCCTCACCGTCCCCCGGTCCGGTTCCCGGTGCTCAGGCGCCCGTCGCCCCTCCGCCGATGCCGACGAGGCCATGGGAGGAGGCCCTGGACGCAGCACAACGCGCGTTCTGCCTGCCCCTCGCCGTCCGCGTCCTCGCCGCCGCCGGCACTGGAAACGCCGCCGTATCCCCTATTGGAGTCCACGCCGCGCTCTCCCTCGCGGCCTCCGGCGCGCGTGGTGCGACGCGGAGGCAGTTGCTCGGTACGCTGGGCTGCGGTGGCGGCGGCAAGGGCGCGGCGGCTGACGCGGCCAATGTGGCGTCACGTGTGGTCAAGCGCGTGCTCAAGGACCGGGCGAAGTCTGGTGGACCACGGCTCGCGTTCGCCTCTGGCGTGTGGGCCGACGCATCAACGACGCTCTCGCCGGAGTTCGTCCAGACTGCTGGTGGCCTGTATTGCTCAGCGGCCAAGACGGTCGATTTCAAGAGCACGGTACGTGTTATGGCTCCTTTCTCACATGAATTGCATGGTGATTGTAGTTACGAAGTATGTTCATCAGCTGTTCGAAGTATGCTTGTGCCATTAGTTAGCGGCACTGTGGCAGTGAAAGTTCAGATATTTCTATTGTTTGAACGTGCAGGAAACAGATATTTGTATTCATGTCATCTGATTAGTGTAGGTAATCGATACCTCCATATATGTTTGTGTTTTCTGGTTTACTGTCTTTTACTTACCTGTGCAGCTACTATGCTATAGGATCTCGTCGAAATTTCTTTGATCTAGTAAAAATGTTAATTGAGCAAAGAGACTTACCATGCAAGTATTCCATCATGAAAGTAATAGCTACACAGGTTGCTCGTTACTGTAAGATCCTTTTCAAGAGGTTGTCTCGTTATATTTGAATTTGAACAGTTAAGACACAAAATTGTTTTGGAAAAAATATTGGATAAGAAACTAATCTTGTGGTGTTAACTGTACTTGATATGCCTTGTGATTCTCATTTTGATATTTATGGAAACTATTTTCTTGATATTTGAAGCCAGAAGATGCTGCTGAGCAAATTAACTCATGGGTCAACAAGTCCACGAGACAAACCATTACCTCACTCCTTCCAGATGGATTAGTTGACCAGAATACAGGGCTTGTACTTGGCAGCGCACTGTATTTTAAAGGCAGATGGCTGGATAAGACTGATATAGGGAAGACTGCTGAACAAAAATTCTACTGTCTGGATGGAACACATGTCCTAGTTCCTTTTGTGGAGTATGACAGAACTCGTCTTTTTGCTGTGCATGAAGGATTCAAAGTTATTAAGCTTCCTTACAAGCAAGGGAGTAATGAACGGAAGTTTTCCATGTACATTTTCCTCCCAGATGCTCATGATGGCCTGTTTGAATTAACCAAGAAGATTTTCTCTGAACCGGCATTCTTAGAACAACATTTACCGACAGAGAAGCACCATGTGGGTATTGGGGTGCCCAAATTCACGATATCTTTTCAGATCGACATGAAGGATTTTCTGAAAGATATGACACTTGAATTGCCATTCCGACGAGATGCAGATTTCAAAGATATGGTAAAGGAAGGTGACTCAAAGGAGCCGTTGTTTCTATCTGATGTACTTCATAAAGTGATTTTGGAAGTAAACGATGATGAAATTGAAGAAACTTCTGTGGAGAAAAGCATAGGCAAGCCTTTACTAACAGAGCACTTCACAGCCGACCACCCTTTCTTCTTTCTCATTCGGGAGGAAGTATCTGCTACGGTTATCTTCATGGGGCATGTGCTTGATCCTTCATCACAGTACTAACACCAGGTTATCACCAAATTACTTGTATTTGTTGCATCATTCTAAACTTTGGTGATCTGGCTGATCTTGACTTTACTACGGCAATAGTTTGTGCACTGTGCGTGCTCCATTTTTTGTGGCATGCTGACCACCATTACTTGCTCTGTTCAATTTTAAGTAGTTATCTCCATTTTGTGCTAAACCATGTGAAGACGAAATATTTCAGTCTTATTGTGTAGAAATTTCTATCTATCCATGTGTAATTTTGTTATGAATTTGGTGGTATTGAGTGTATCCCTTTGCGAGAATGGAATGATAGCCGAGTGGTGGTTGTGGGTTGTGCAGTGGAGTCACTGTGTGTCCGGGGTTGACATCCTGTGCAGTGGATTTAACCTTGTTAGTTAGTTCGCTAATTGAATAAGCCTGAGTCTTTCGCTGCTTCTTAAATATCCACTGGTCTATTTTTTTTTTGTTATTGAGTTGATAACTCGTGAGTACTTTTACGTTCGAACTACCAGTACACTTTACTTTTGTATCAATCTTTTCTCGAATATATTTTGCATGGATCTGTTATTTTGTCCCCATATCATCTGCCATTTATGTGCATTTTCCTTCCAGGAAACAGCTAGCAATGTTACTTACATAGTTATATATATATATATACTCCCTCCATCCCAAAATAAGTGTCTCAACATTGTACTAACTTTAGTGCAACATTGTACTAAGGTTGAGATACTTTTTTTTAAACGGAGGCAAAAGCTTTGCCTCATCCATTAAATAAGAGAGAATAGAGTTTGTTACAAGCCACTGAAATACACAACATGCGGATTACTCGCGCGCAATAAAAGACCCTAATTTCTTAGCTCCGGCATTGACCCAAAGGTTTGCCTCGGTGGAGATGGACGAAAGCAAGATTGGCGGTGGGGCACTCTTATGCTTAAAAACCCTTGCGTTCTGTTCGTTCCAGACTATCCAAGAGACAAGCATGGTGATGGAGGCCTTGGCTTGACGATCCGGCGTTCCTTCGACGCAAGTGCTTGCCCACCAATCTTCAACCGTTTCAAACAAGGGCCAAGCGGAAGTGTCGAGCCCGAGCATGGGGAATTTCCCAATGACCAAAGACCAAAGGCGCCGGGTGTAGCGGCACTTGTAGAAGAGATGGGGCCCGCACTCTTGCACCCTCTTGTAGAGGGGGCAAACATCAATTTTGGGACAGAGGGAGTAGTTCCTTTCATTCAGATGAATCTGTTGATGTTTTAGGAAAAATACCTCGGTATAAATATTTTCCTTTGATGGCATCTCTTTGGTATAATCACCAGTCCGATCTTTGGTGGTGAATGGAGCACATGCGTGCGACTCGCGCCTGCGGTACTATTCTCTCACATTGATGAAAGGAGAAGAATTTCCTTGTCAAGGTTCAATGGAAAGGAAATAAAGATATCATAATCTGACTGTTTAGGTTTTATGTGCACCACTTGCTGTCCCTGACAGTTGTCTTTCTTTTGAGAAACACAAGTAGCCCCGCAGATCGAATATGGCACTAATCAAACTAATAAAAATGTTCAAATTTGTACGGCAATAGTTCGTGCACTTTGCGTGCTCCATTTTTGGTGGCATGCTGACCACCATTACTTGCTCTGTTCAATTTTAAGTAGTTATCTCCACTGTTGTGCTAAACCATGTGAAGACTACATATTTCAGTCTGTTGTGTAGATTTTTTTCTATGAATTTGGTGGTATTGAGTGTATCCCTTTGCGAGAATGGAATGATACCAAGTGGTGGTTGTGGGTTGTGCAGTGGAGTCACCATGTGTCAAGGGTTAAAATCCTGTGCAGCGGATTCAACCTTGTTAGTTACTTCACGAATTGAATAAGCCTGAGTCTTTCGCTGCTTCTTAAATATCCTCTGGTCTATTTATTTTTTTGTTACTGAGTTGATAACTCGTGAGTTCTTTTACATTTGAACTACCAGTCTTTACACTTTACTTTTGTATCAATCTTTTCTCGAATATATTTTGCATGGATCTGTTATTTTGTTCCCATATCATCTGCCGTTTATGTGCATTTTCCTGCCAGGAAAAAGCTAGCAATGTTACTTACATAGTTCGTTTCATTCAGATGAATCTGTTGACGTTTTAGGAAAAATACCTCGGTATAAATATTTTTCTTTGATGACATTTCTTTGGTATAATCACCAATCCGATCTTTGGTGGTGAATGAAGCGCATGCGTGTGACTCGCGCCTGCGGTGCCGGTACTATTCTCTCACATTGATGAAAAGAGAAGAATTTCCTTGTCAAGGTTCAGTGGAAAGGAAATAAAGATATCATCACCTGACTGTTTAGGTTTTATGTCCACCACTTGCTGCTGTCCCTTACAGTTGTCTTTGTTCTGAGAAACACAAGTAGCCCCGCAGATCGAATATGGCACTGATCAAACTAATAAAAATGTTCAAATTTGTGGGAGGCGCCCTGGAGATGATGAGCCGAGCGTTTCCCAGGGAGGAAGAAAGTTTCTTCTTCAGCTCTCCTACGCTTGGCTCTCAAGGCAACGGTTGCTTCCACAGCTTCACCGATGGCTACGCTCCACTGGCAGTGTCGGTGGCTTCTTCTTCAGGTTCTTACTCCCTCATAGGCCAAGCCGCACTGGCACTTCGTCCGTGCGGCTGTGCAAACATGATCTGTGTTGTGCCCATCCGCCGGGCTGCTATTTGTCGCGCTCATCTCATCTGTAGCGGCGATGGAGACCTGTGATGAGGTTGGTGGCCTTTCGCCCTGGAAGGAGAAAAGGATGTCTCCTACGCTCTCAGAAACTGCTCGCCTTTCTGGCTTTTTCTCTAACTGCTGTTTGTTCTTTCCTTGTCGTCCCTTTTTTTTCCCTGTTCGCGGCAGTCTGCACAGCAAAAACAATCGTATTTGTTGAAAATGAAGCCCGGATTACCTCAAACCAATCCTCCTGGCAACATCTCGTGGTCAGCTCCAGGCAAATAAGCCGTGACATTTGCGCAAATCGGAACTTACACGCCACTCGTATCAAATTACCATACTTCCTCTGATCCGAATTAATTGATGCAACAGCTTTTATACAATGTTCATTTTAACATTGTACTATATACAGAATCAGGAGAGAGCGTATGTATATATATTTGTTGATGCGAGTTTGAAGTTTCTTGCACAGATCAAGCGCGGCTTCCTACACGGGAACGCGACGTCTGGTCTAACTCTGCTGCCGTGGCAGATGTAGCAGATGCCATGCACATGGGCGCAAACGGAAATGCCATGTCTCCACACAAACGGAAGGGAAATGCGTGACCACAGGCCAGTTTATTGAGCTATTAAGATACGCTAAACCTTCGTGTGGTACAGTAGTAGGAAATATACCTGCCACCATCACTGGTGCCAGGAGGCCAGTCTGGCCAATTTCGCGGATAGATACTTCCAACCAAGGGCGCAGCCTCTGTGGGCTCCCTTCGTGCATGCCAACCAGGAAACCCGGATGTATGGGCTGTGCCACTGCCTGCTGCTCATTCTGAGGGAAGGTGGATTCTGCTGGGAAAATATCATACTCCGATGGAAACCAGCATTTGATGAAAACCGATGAAAACCACGCGAAAACGATGTTCTAATATTTAAAAAAATCTCAAAAAACTGCGGGATGTTGAGAGAGTGATGTTCTATTGCCTTGCAAAATTTCAAGTTAAAACGCGTTACAAGATACGAGCTATGAAAAAAAATAAAATCAGCATTGAATAGTGCAGTTATTCATTGCTAAATTTGTTTTTTTATAGCTCGCGTCCATAATGTGTTTTATCTTGAAATTTTGCATGACGATAAAACATCATCCTCTTTACCTTCAACATTTTTTTTCAGAATTTTTTAGAACTTTCAAACATGGTTTTTCACAAAGTTTTCTTTGAATGTTGGTTCTCGTATGATATTTCCCTTGTGTACAAGTCTAGGAGGTAGTAAAAAAATTGTGCAAACAAGTACACAAATGTTGAAGTGGATTATTGATTTTTTTGAAATGGCAGATTGAAAAGAGTTGCTCTGTTAATTAGGAAACCGAACGCACCACGCATAGTGGCGGCGGCTCCTGCACCTAGCTTGCTAGGGCTTCTCCTACCTCCCGCCGGCACCGTCATCTGTCTACCTCGTCTCCTGTGGTCTTAGGACCATGGAGTCGCGGTGGATCTCGGCCTTTGCAGTGGGAGGGCTCCGTTTGTTGATGTTTTTTTAGTTTTGTTAGGGTTTGTGTCCTTCTCAGAGATGGGATGCGGCGGCGGCTCTTTGTAGATGGAATAAAGTCCTCCCCGCCTAGCCCCCGTTTTGATGGTGTTACTACCATCGTCAGAGGGCGTGTGGAGATTTGTCTCCGACGAATCACATGGGATTTGGTCGGCATTTGTGTTTGATGGATGCACGTGTATTCGTTCTTTGTTCGTCTGTGTTCGTGTGTCTACAGATTGGATTCTTTCGATCTACGCTTCTCTTCATTAACGGTGGTTGCAGTTCTCGTGTGTTGGTCCTATGGGGCCTTAGCACGACGACTTCTCAACTGTCTTGCCCGGCTCCGATGAGGAGGGGCGATGACAGCGGCGCGCCTTTGGCTCGCTCCGGTGCTTGTAGTCGTCGCTTGGTGGTCTAGGATGTGGATGTATTTTTCTACTTCTACTGTTCTTTGTACTACCAGGACAGTTGATGAATAGATTGGAAGTTTTCCTTGCAAAAAATTTTAGGAAAACCGAGCGATACCAGATTGCCCATTAATTATGAAAAACCGGGTGAAAAACCATCAGAACCACCGAGCGACACACATAAATAAGATATCCCACTCACGCCCCTCCAAAGAGGGCCTCACCGAGACAGCACGCCTCCCCTAAAGGGGTCATCGTCATCACTCCTCCTCTAGAGGCTTCATTGTCATCCCTAAACCATGAGCAAATGACTCCGACTTCGTCGGAGGCGATCATCGATTCAACCCACACTGTACAGATTGTGTGGAGCTATATGAAGGTCCGCGCTAGGACTCGGCCACCTGCGACTAGACAATGCAACTTCGACTCTGGCGAAGAACTGCTAAGGAGAACTAGGCACGACTGGCACTGTAGAAGATCATTGAACGAACCAGTTGCAGACTGTCATCGTACACCACCGGGGCCCGCCACTACAGCTTCGACTTCGCAACAACAAACGAGCTAAGGCAATCACGCGAACACGTTGGAGAAGAGCCGACTACTACAACAATTGTCGCATCTTCGACATCGCTCCTGCATCACCGTTGCCACGGAAGCCTTGATGCCAACATCGACGTCGAGAGCAACCTCGTCGCCTACACGACACAAGGTCAAACGTGCTCGATGTCGCTGCAATTTCAGGTTCGCCACCCCGACCTTCATCCGCAATGTTGTGCCCTATGTAGCCCACTAAGACTAGCTTCTAGGGTCGCCGCCCTGACATGCCATTACCCACACCCGAGCTACAGCGCCGCATGACCCAGATGCTCGCAGCCCACTCAGCCCAAGGTAACAGCATGAAGACCACCAATGCCGCACCACATCTGGGGCCACCACTCAGACATATCGTCCAACTGTCCTCACTTGGACGTGTTGGCCGAGCCAACAACCTTGCCGCCAACGCAGCTCAAGATCATCACCCAAATAATGGGACTGCAACCCTGCCTCATGGAGTTGTCATCGCACCGCTATCTGAGACCGTCGTCTCGGCTTACAACAAAGATCTCGGAGCCTCGCCGATCCGTAGCCGCGTCGCTAGATCCACAGGTGCAGATACTCCAAAGAACCTCATGTCATCCCCTTTGGAGAGCAGTAGGGCCTACCTGCCGCCGGCAGCGGGAAGAGCACGGGCACGGAGGGAGGGACCCGTCCAGCTGTTTGGGGACGCCTCGGTATCGCCGCAGGGTGACACGGGAGTGAGGTGAATGAACGGGTGTTCTATGAGTTCTCTTGGTTACATGACTTCCAGAGACACTAGATCAGGATTCTCAAAACGCAAGAATAGGACAAGTACATGGTCTCCTTATTCAAATAAATTCTATAGGACCTTTGGAGGGTTGAAATCCTTAGGAATGTTTTCCCGCGTTTTGGATTCCATAGAATTTTTTCCTATGTAGGGCCTCTTTGATTCAAAGGATTTGCGTAGGATTTTTAAAGGATTAGAATCCTTAGGAATTTTTCCCGCGTTGATCATTTGATTCGCAGGATTGAATCCCATAGGATTTTTTCCTATGGATTCAATTGTACTACATTTCATAGGAATTTTAGCATCCACCCCAACCTCTTGGAAGAAATCCTTTGTTTTTCCTATGATACAATCAAACAAACTCAAATCCTATAGGAAACCAATGGACATGTCATTTCAATCCTACGTTTTTCATATTCCTGTGTTTTTGTAATCCCGTGAATCAAAGAGGCCCGTAATCTTGTGTACTGCATTTCATAGGAAATCTAACATCCACTCCAACCACCTTTTCAATTCCTTTGTTTTTCCTCTGGCATCAAATATTCCTTAATAAACCTATTGGATTTAAGTGGACATGCCACTCCAATCCTTTACTTTTTCTATTTCTATTTCTTTGCAGAATTTCGCAAATCAAAAAGGTCCTAGGATTGGAGTGGCATGCCCACTTGAATACTATAGGATTAGTAGAGAGGTTTTGATGTCACATGAAAAGCAAAGGAATTATAGAAAAAAGGGGGGGGGGGGGTTGGAGTGGATGTTCCTATGAAATGTAGTACACATATTTTCTTAGGACAAATTTCTGTAGGATTCAATCCTATCTCCTATGAATCAGACGACCAATATAGGATAAAGTCCTAAGGATTCTAACCCTATGAAAATCCTATCAAATTACTTTGACTCAAAGGAGGCCTAGCGAAGCATCCACATAAAGCTCTTTGTTGCTAAGATGCTTGGGCATGATCCAGTTAGGAGAGTACTAGAAATCTGAAATGAAGCACAATAAAGCTTGGAACTGGGATTGTTGGGCGAAAACCGGAGAATGGTTCTAGATTTCGGTGAAACTACTTTCTAGAACATAGCAAAAAACATATATTTGTTAGTTTTAAGAAACAATGATAAAATCGCGCATAGTATGATCAATAGTATGTTGGTTAAAGCTTACCCATCTACATTTTTGTAAAATAGTATGATCAATCGCGACCTGCAAGAAAATGAGAACACTACAATATAGTATATATTCTAAAACTTCAACTGTACTACTATCATTCTCGTTTTCACCTAGGTCACATGGTCATATTATTTTACTAGAATTTGCATGCATAAGTTTTAATCAATACCTATGTGCGTGGTTATTCTTAATTTTTCAAACTTTCTTCGCCGAGCTTTAGTAATTGGGTTCCAGCGTACCTAGGTTCCAAAAATCATCCCCGGGCTATAGGAGCAAGAAATTTAAACAATCCGTTTCTTAAAATATGTGTAGCCGAAACAAGTGCACACATGGGCCTGAAAAAGGTACATTTTGAACACCTGAGGTGCTCGAGATTAATTACTTCAAATCAACCGAACAAAATGTGGCTAAAAACAAAATGATACACTGGCCTTTTCTCATTTTGCGTGATAAATGCAAGCTTTAAATCTAATGATGCTTTACCGGTAAAAAAAACAAATTGATGCTTTACCGGTAAAAAAACAAAGTTGAAGTGACTCTAACTTGGGGAGTATACACGTTATCTCAAACTCATGAAGCTAATATTCCGTCTGCAAACTAATATAAAACATTTTAGATCACTAAAGTAAAGTATAAGATGTTTTAGATCACTGTTTTAATGATCTAAAACATCTTAGTATTAGTTTACAGATGGAGTACCTTTTAAATTCCTCAAAAGAAAAAGGGAACGAGCCTCCGTCCTTTTAGCTTGGGGAGGTTATAAGATGCATCATCATCCTCGGTCCAGCTTGCAGGTTTGGCAATTAGTCAGTAGCTACTAATGGCATGAGCACCTTCTCTGATTCTCGCAAAGATTTGTCTCGGGGCAAATGTTCAAACTAACAAGTCAACAACCAGCATTCTGCTCTGGCTCCCATGTTATTTTCCTGTTCCTTTTTTTATCCTTTTCTAAAAAAATGTTATTTTCCTTTTCCTTTTGCAGTAGGTGAATGGGAACATCCGGATTTTCCTATGATTGTAGCGACAAATAAGTAGTATAAAAGTGATGGATGGAGAAAATAAGGGTATGTGACTGATTGATTTCCACGTGAAGTCTCGGACAGCATGGCAAACCATCCGCATGGGAATCTAGCTACCCACAATTAATCTGTAAAAAAGTCCAACTTGAAGTAGATCATGCGCACCTAGCAAGCCCAGAATTATTCATGTCGTCAATTGCAGTCTGTCACTCCCCACGGAAATGAAATAAAATTCCAGTTTATCACATCGCAAAGCATTCCCCTGGCACGTTTGAAATGCCATATTGCCCTGGGCAAAATAAATAAACCCAAACTGCGACAGATAAGTTCTTCAGCAAATTGGCATGCTAAAAATGACAAAAGTGTAGGCATAACAAGCCCCTCGATATTTTTATTTTCAATCATGCCAGATAGGAGGAGCTTTACTGAAGGTGCGAGAAGCATTTGAAGCAATTCGCGGAAAGTAAAACAAGCGGAGACACGGATATTCGAGAGCGCCGGTGGAAAAATCCACCGAGTGGAGCTTGACGTAACTCCAGTGTGAAGGGCAGTAACCATTAGAGCAGTGGCATAACAGATGATGTGATCTGTTGCATTCCATCAATCTTTTTCTCTCATTTCCAACGGATATGAATTGGCCACGGAGGGGTTGACCTGACGATCAAATCCAGTGGCTAAGTCAGAATCAATCATATTCTCGCACAGGATGGAAACCAAATGGAACCAGACACTCCAACCGCTGGAACACTATGGCCAGCAGCAGCCAATCGAGTGATTGACCCGCCCACCTCACCGAAACTGACAACGCAGTCGTCTCCTCCCTAGCTAGCTAGGCCTCTCACTCCAGATAATTCTGGTTCGATAACCTTTTTCTTAACAATATCTTAACGATAACATAGGTTTTCAGGAATGGCGCTTGGGACTTCCATCGGTGGCGTGGCATAACAAAACTGTCCTGCTGAACAGCAGCGTAGCGCCTTCCGAAGATATTTTAGTAATCCCTCTCAAATTGTACTACGACAAGTAGCATGAATAGGGGCGTATTACAGAACTAGAAAATAATATGCGGCATTTGCCAGTTCACGAAATGCTGAAATACCGAAAAAGGCCCGCTTTATATTATATAAAGCAAATCGCCCAAAACAAGCATCCAACAATGTTCAACAAGGATCCACACAAACGCACACGGAGGTCCACAAGCACACAGATAAGTCACAAGGGTCAATGCTGAGGGCACAACACAACAAGCCCTAAACACAAAAACACACACACCACAAACCTACCAGACGGCCTAGTCCGGCTCTGGCGGAGGGGGCGGCAGCGCGGGG
>NC_041387.1:118619436-118634713 GCF_002162155.2 Triticum dicoccoides | reverse complement strand
GGAGAGCCATCGAGCGAAGGTCGGTGAGGATGGTGGTGATGACATCCCGGTCCTGAAGGCGGCTAAGCGGCCGCCAAAGCTGCAAATAACCACACATTTTGAAGATAGCGTCAGTCGCACGTCGAAGAGGCACCTTCTGAATGACAAGCTTATTGTGAATGTTCAAAAGCATCCAGGCGAGGACCCCAACGCACAGCCATCTAATATGGCGGTAGCGAGTAGGGGAGGTGTTGAGTTCCGCAAGTAAGTCAGAGAAGTTGGTATTGCACCACTGTCCACCGACCGTTTTGCGGAAGCAAGCCCACAGAAACTGGGCAGTAGAGCACGAGAAGAAGATGTGGTTAGCATCCTCGATCGTGCCACAGATGGGACACCTCCCATCGCCCGGGCCGTTACGCTTGAGGACTTCAACCCCAAAGGAAAGGCGTCCACGGATCCATTGCCACAGGAAGATCCTGATCTTCATAGGTAGGCGGATGTCCCAGATCAGGCTAAAGGGTTCCGTGGCCGTCGAGGGCGCGATGGCAGCGTACAAGGACTTCGTGGAGAAGCGGCCAGACGGCTCAAGGCGCCAGGAAATGGCATCCTGGTCCTCCTCGACGTTCATCGGCATAAGGGCGACGTCTTGGAGGAGGGACTCCCAAGCAGCCACCTCGAGGGGGCCGAAGGGACGACGAAAAGCAAGACGCCCTAAGTCAATAAGGGCCGTCTCGACTGAGACCCGAGGGTCGGCCGCAATGGCAAAGAGTCCTGGGAATCGCACAGCCAGGGGGGAGTCCCCTAGCCACCGGCCGAACCAGAACAGGGTCGAGGACCCGGAGCCAACAGAGATGGACGTGCCAATGCGGAGGACGGGCAGAAGCTGGATCACGGACTGCCAGAACTGGGATCCACCCGTACGCTGGCAAAAGGCCAGAGGTTGGCCGCGAAGGTATTTATTACGGATGATGGTAAGCCAGAGGCCTCCCTCCCCATTAGATACGCCACAGCCAGCGGGTCAGGAGAGCAATGTTCATGCGACGAGATGACAGGATCCCAAGGCCACCCTGGTCTTTGGGTTTGCAAATGTCGGGCCAGCTCACCATACGATGCTTTTGTTTGTCCCCCTCGCCCGCCCAATAGAACCTCGACTGGTATTTAGCGACCTCCTGATGGAGGGTCTCATGGAGGCTGTAGAAGCTCATGAGAAACCAGAGAAGGCTAGCAAGCAAGAAGTTGACTAGAATCACCCTGGCAACTTTCGACAGCCATCACCCCCTCCAGGGTTCAACCCGGTGCTGCATCCTAGTCACCGTCGGGCGGAGATCAGCCACGGTGAGCCTGGAGTCACTAATGGGTATCCCCAAGTAAGTCGTGGGGAAGGAACCCAGGCGGCAGTTCAGCCGGTCCGCAATGGACAACGCCTCCTGCGGAGGATAGCCAAGGACCATCACTTCACTCTTATCGAAGTTGATGGTGAGCCCAGACATCTGTTGGAAGCACAGGAGGAGGAACTTCAGGTTGGCGATGTCGGACGCGGAGCCCTCCACCATAACTATGGTGTCATCCGCATATTGGAGGAGGGAGACCCCTCCCCCACCCACAAGGTAGGGGACAAAGCCGCAGAGATGGCCACAAGCTTTGGCCTTATCAAGAATGACCGCGAGGGCATCGACAACCATGTTGAATAGAAACGCGGAGAATGGATCGCCCTGGCGAACCCCACATAGGGTGGGGAAGTAAGGCCTGATCTCCCCGCTGATGTTGACCGCCGTCCGACCGCAGGTGGCCAGTTGCATAACGCGGGTCACCCAGCGGTCGTCGAAACCCTTACGAAGCAGAACTTCTCGAAGGAAGGGCCAGTGGACAGTGTCGTAGGCTTTATGGAAGTCTAGCTTTAGGAAGACCGCGCGGTGGTGTTTGGACCGGACTTCATGAAGGACCTCGTGAAATACCAGCACCCCATCCAAAATAACCCTAAACCGACCTTGGATGAAGGCGGATTGGTTGGGGTGGGTGACAGAGTCCGCTAGAAGGGTCACGCTATTGGCGTACCCTTTAGCCAAGATCCTGAAGATCACGTTGATCACCGTGATCGGGCGGAATTGGCGAATGTCGGAGGCCCCCGGGACCTTGCGGATGAGGGTAATGATCCCATAGTTTAGGCGCCCAAGGTCCATGGTCCTAGAGAAGAACTCGTCGAAGAGGGCCATGACCTCCGGTTTGATGGTTTGCCAGAACGTTTTGAAAAACGAGACTGGCAATCCATCCGGGCCCGAAGCCGAGGAGGGTTTCATGCCCTTGATCGCCACTAGGACCTAATCTTCCGAGAAGGGGGCCACCAAGGCGGCGTTGGCCTCGTCGGAAACTAGTTGGGCGCCCGACCAGGTGTCGGCGCCAGCGCAGCCCCACCCCGAGGGGTGGGGGAGAAAAGGGCTTTATAAAGGCCGTCTACGTGGGCTCGGATGTCTGAGGGGCGAATGAGCCGAGCATCGCCGTCCCACAAAGAGTGGATGGAATTCCGTCAACGCCGGCCATTGGCGATCGCCTGGAAGTAAGTCATGTTAGCGTCACCACGGAGCACCCATCGTTGGGTGCCGTGTTGGAAATGTGCCCTAGAGGCAATAATAAAAGGATTATTATTATATTTCTTTGTTCATGATAGTTGTCTTTTATTCATGCTATAATTGTATTATCCGAAAATCATAATACACGTGTGGATACTTAGACCACAACATGTCCCTAGTAAGCCTCTAGTTGACTAGCTCATTGATCAACAGATAGTCATGGTTTCCTGACTATGGACATTGGATGTCAATGATAACGGGATCACATCATTAGGAGAATGATGTGATGGACAAGACCCAATCCTAAGCATAGCACAAGATCGTGTAGTTCGTTTTGCTAGAGCTTTTCCAATGTCAAGTATCTCTTCCTTAGACCATGAGATCGTGTAACTCCCAGATACCATAGGAGTGCTTTGGGTGTACCAAACGTCACAATGTAACTGGGTGACTATAAAGGTATACTACGGGTATCTCCAAAAGTGTCTGTTGGGTTGACATGGATTGAGACTAGGATTTGTCACTCCGTATTACGGAGAGGTATCACTGGGCCCACTCGGTAGTGCATCATCATAATGAGCTCAAAGTGACCAAGTGTCTGGTCACGGGATCATACATTACGGTACGAGTAAAGTGACTTGCCAGTAACGAGATTGAACGAGGTATTGGGATACCGACGATCGAATCTCGGGCAAGTAACATACCGATTGACAAAGGGAATCGCATATGGGGTTACTTGAATCCTCGACATCATGGTTCATCCGATGAGATCATCGAGGAGCATGTGGGAGCCAACATGGGTATCCAGATCCCGCTGTTGGTTATTGACCGGAGAGCCGTCTCGGTCATGTCTACGTGTCTCCCGAACCCGTAGGGTCTACACACTTAAGGTTCGGTGACGCTAGGGTTGTATGAATATGAGTATGCAGCAAACTCAAAGCTGTTCGGAGCCCTGGATGAGATCCCGGACGTCACGGGGAGTTCCAAAATGATCCGGAGGTAAAGAATTATATATAGGAAGTGCAGTTTCGGCCATCGGGAGAGTTTCGGGATCACCCGGTATTGTACCGGGACCACCGGAAGGGTCCCGGGGGTCCACCGGGTGGGGCCACCTATCCCAGAGGGCCCCGTGGGCTGAAGTGGGATGGGAACCAGCCCCTAGTGGGCTGGTGCGCCCCCCCTTGGGCCCCCCTGCGCCTAGGGTTGGAAACCCTAGGGTGGGGGCGCGCCCCACTTGCCTTGGGGGGCACTCCATCCCCCCTAGCCGCCGCCCCCTTGGGAGATCTGATCTCCAGGGCCGGTGCCCCCCCAGGGGGGCTATATAAAGGAGGGGGGAGGGAGGGCATCCGCACCTGAAGTCTTGGCGCCTCCCTCTCCCCTGCTACACCTCCTCCTCCTCCTGTAGTTGCTTGGCGAAGCCCTGCCGGAGCCCTGCTGCATCTAGCACCACGCCGTCGTGCTGCTGGATCTTCATCAACCTCTCCTCCCCCCTTGCTGGATCAAGAAGGAGGAGACGTCACGCTGACCGTACGTGTGTTGAACGCAGAGGTGCCGTCCGTTCGGTGCTAGGATCTCCGGTGATTTGTATCACGACGAGAATGACTCCCTCAACCCCGTTCTCTTGAACGCTTCCGCACGCGATCTACAAGGGTATGTAGATGCATCTCTCTCTCTCTTGTTGCTAGATGAACTCATAGATTGATCTTGGTGAACGTAGGAATTTTTTTTATTTTATGCAACGTTCCCCAACAGTGGCATCATGAGCTAGGTCTATGCGTAGTTCTCTATTGCACGAGTAGAACACAAATCTGTTGTGGGCGTAGATCTTGTCAACTTGTTTGCCACTACTAGTCTTATCTTGCTTCAGCGGTATTGTGGGATGAAGCGGCCCGGACCGACCTTACACGTACGCTTATGTGAGACAGGTTCCACCGACTGACATGCACTAGTTGCATAAGGTGGCTAGCGGGTGTCTGTCTCTCCTACTTTAGTTGGAGCGGATTCTATGAAAAAGGTCCTTATGAAGGGTAAATAGAAGTTGACAAAATCACGTTGTGGTTATTCATAGGTAAGAAAACGTTCTTGCTAGAACCCAATTGCAGCCACATAAAAGATGCAACAACAATTAGAGGACGTCTAACTTGTTTTTGCAGCAATTGCTATGTGATGTGATATGGCCAAAAGTTGTGATGAATGATGAGTGATATATTGTGATGTATGAGATCATGTTCTTGTAATAGGAATCACGACTTGCATGTCGATGAGTATGACAACCGGCAGGAGCCATAGGAGTTGTCTTAATTATTGTATGACCTGCGTGTCAATGATTTAACGCCATGTAATTACTTTACTTTATTGATAAACCGTTAGCCATAGTAGTAGAAGTAATAGTTGGCGAGCAACTTCATGGAGACACGATGATGGAGATCATGGTGTCATGCCGGTGACGAAGATGATCATGGAGCCCCAAAGATGGAGATCAAAGGAGCTATATGATATTGGCCATATCATGTCACTACTATATATAATTGCATGTGATGTTTATTATGTTTATGCATCTTGTTTACTAAGAACGGCGGTAGTAAATAAGATGATCCCTCATAATAATTTCAAGAAGGTGTTCCCCCTAACTGTGCGCCGTTGTTAAAGTTCGTCGTTTCGAAGCACCATGTGACGATCGGGTGTGATAGATTCCTACGTTCACATACAACGGGTGTAAGACAGTTTTACACATGCATAAACACTTGAGGTTAACTTGATGAGCCTAGCATGTACAGACATGGCCTCGGAACACAGAGACCGAAAGGTCGAACATGAGTCGTATGAAAGATACGATCAACATGGAGATGTTCACCGATGATGACTAGTCCGTCTCACGTGATGATCGGACACGGCCTAGTCGACTCGGATCATGTAACACTTAGATGACTAGAGGGATGTCAAATCTGAGTGGGAGTTCATTAAATAATTTGATTAGATGAACTTAATTATCATGAACTTAGTCTAAAATCTTTTGCAAAAAAATATATGTCTTGTAGATCAAATGGCCAATGCTCATGTCAACATGAACTTCAACGCGTTCCTAGAGAAAACCAAGCTGAAAGATGATGGCAGCAACTATACGGACTGGGTCCGGAACCTGAGGATCATCTTCATAGCTGCCAAGAAAGCATATGTCCTAGAAGGACCGCTAGGTGAAGCACCCATCCCAGAGAACCAAGACGTTATGAACGCTTGGCAGTCACGTGCTGATGATTACTCCCTCGTTCAGTGCGGCATGCTTTACAGCTTAGAACCGGGGCTCCAAAAGCGTTTTGAGCAACACGGAGCATATGAGATGTTCGAGGAGCTGAAAAATGGTTTTTCAAGCTCATGCCCAGGTCGAGAGATATGAAGTCTCCGACAAGTTCTATAGTTGAAAGATGGAGGAAAATAGTTCTGTCAATGAGCACATACTCACAATGTCTGGGTTGCACAACCGCCTGTCCCAGCTGGACATTAACCTCCCGGACGAGGCGGTCATTGACAGAATCCTTCAGTCGCTCCCACCGAGCTACAAGAGCTTTGTGATGAACTACAATATGCAGGGGATGGTGAAGACCATTCCTGAAGTACTTTCAATGCTAAAGTCAACAGAGGTAGAAATCAAGAAAGAACATCAAGTGTTGATGGTCAATAAAACCACCAAGTTCAAGAAGGGCAAGGGTAAAAAGAACTTCAAGAAGGACGACAAAGATGTTGCCGCGCCCGGTAAGCCAGTTGCCGGGAAGAAGTCAAAGAATGGACCCAAGCCTGAGACTGAGTGCTTTTATTGCAAAGGGAAGGGTCACTGGAAGTGGAACTGCCCCAAATACTTAGCGGACAAGAAGGCCGGCAACACTAAAGGTATATTTGATATACATGTAATTGATGTGTACCTTACCAGTACTCGTAGTAACTCCTGGGTATTTGATACCGGTGCCGTTGCTCATATTTGTAACTCACAGCAGGAGCTGCGGAATAAGCGGAGACTAGCGAAGGACGAGGTGACGATGCGTGTCGGGAATGGTTCCAAGGTCGATGTGATCGCCGTCGGCACGCTACCTCTACATTTACCTACGGGATTAGTTTTAAACCTCAATAATTGTTATTTAGTGCCAAGTTTGAGCATGAACATTGTATCTGGATCTCGTTTAATGCGAGATGGCTACTCATTTAAATCCGAGAATAATAGTTGTTCTATTTATATGAGAGATATGTTTTATGGTCATGCCCCGATGGTCAATGGTTTATTCTTAATGAATCTCGAACGTAATGTTACACATATTCATAGTGTGAATACCAAAAGATGTAAAGTTGATAACGATAGTCCCACATACTTGTAGCACTGCCGCCTTGGTCACATTGGTGTCAAGCGCATGAAGAAGCTCCATGCTGATGGACTTTTAGAGTCTCTCGATTATGAATTATTTGACACATGTGAACCATGCCTCATGGGCAAAATGACCAAGACTCTATTCTCTGGAACAATGGAGCGAGCAACCAACTTATTGGAAATCATACATACAGATGTGTGTGGTCCAATGAGCGTTGAGGCTCGCGGAGGATATCGTTATGTCCTCACTCTCACTGATGACTTAAATAGATATGGGTATGTCTACTTGATGAAACACAAGTCTGAGACCTTTGAAAAGTTCAAGGAATTTCAGAATGAAGTAGAGAATCAACATGACCGAAAGATAAAATTCTTACGATCAGATCATGGAGGAGAATATTTAAGTCACAAATTTGGTATGCACTTAAGGAAATGTGGAATCGTTTTACAACTCACGCCGCCTGGAACACCTCAGCGTAACGGTGTGTTCGAACGTCGTAATCAAACTCTATTGGATATGGTGCGATCTATGATGTCTCTTACCGATTTACCGCTATCATTTTGGGGATACGCTCTAGAGACACCTACATTCACTTTAAATAGGGCACCGTCTAAATCTGTTGAGACGACACTATATGAATTATGGTTTGGGAAGAAACCTAAGCTGTCGTTTCTAAAAGTTTGGGGATGCGATGCTTATGTCAAGAAACTTCAACCTGAAAAGCTCGAACCCAAGTCGGAAAAATGCGTATTCATAGGATACCCCAAGGAAACCATTGGGTATACCTTCTACCTTAGATCCGAAGGCAAGATCTTTGTTGCCAAGAACGGATCCTTTCTGGAAAAAGAGTTTCTCTCGAAAGGAGTAAGTGGGAGGAAAGTAGAACTCGATGAAGTACTACCTCTTGAACCGGAAAGTAGTGCAACTCAGGAAAATGTTCCTGTGGTGCCTACACCAACTGGAGAGGAAATTAATGATGATGATCAAGGTACTTCGGATCAAGTTGCTATTGAACTTCGTAGGTCCACAAGGACATGTTCCACACTAGAGTGGTATGGCAACCCTGTCCTGGAAATCATGTTGTTAGACAATGGTGAACCTTCAAACTATGAAGAAGTGATGGCGGGCCCAGATTCCAACAAATGGCTAGAAGCCATGCAATCCGAGATAGAATCCATGTATGAAAACAAAGTATGGACTTTGACTGACTTGCCCGATGATCGGCGAGCGATAGAAAACAAATGGATCTTTAAGAAAAAGACGGACGCGGATGGTAATGTTACCATCTATAAAGCTCGACTTGTCGCTAAGGGTTATCGGCAAGTTCAAGGGGTTGACTACGATGAGACTTTATCTCCCGTAGCGAAGCTGAAGTCCGTCCGAATCATGTTAGCAATTGCCGCATACTATGATTATGAGATATGGCAGATGGAAGTCAAAACGGCATTCCTTAACGACTATCTTAAGGAAGAACTGTATACGATGCAGCCGGAGGGTTTTGTCGATCCTAAGAATGCTAACAAAGTATGCAAGCTCCAGCGATCCATTTATGGGCTGGTGCAAGCATCTCGGAGTTGAAACATTCGCTTTAATGAGATGATTAAAGCGTTTGGGTTTATGCAGACTTATGGAGAAGCCTGTGTTTATAAGAAAGTGAGTGGGAGCTCTGTAGCATTTCTCATATTATATGTAGATGACATACTTTTGATGGGAAATGATATAGAACTTTTGGACAGCATTAAGGCCTACTTGAATAAGTATTTTTCAATGAAGGACCTTGGAGAAGCTGCTTACATATTAGGCATTAAGATCTATGGGGATAGATCGAGACGCCTCATAGGTCTTTCACAAAGCACATACCTTGATAAGATTTTGAAGAAGTTCAAAGTGGATCAGTCCAAGAAAGGGTTCTTGCCTGTATTGCAAGGTGTGAGATTGAGCTCGGCTCAATGCCCGACCACGGCAGAAGATAAAGAAGAGATGAGTGTCATCCCCTATGCCTCAGCCATAGGATCTATTATGTATGCCATGCTGTGTACCAGACCAGATGTAAACCTTGCCGTAAGTTTGGTAGGTAGGTACCAAAGTAATCCCGGCAAGGAACACTGGACAGCGGTCAAGAATATCCTAAAGTACCTGAAAAGGACAAAGGACATGTTTCTCATTTATGGAGGTGACGAAGAGCTCGTCGTAAAGGGTTACATCGACGCTAGCTTTGACACAGATCTAGATGACTCTAAGTCACAAACCGGATACGTGTATATGTTGAATCGTGGAGCAGTGAGCTGGTGCAGTTGCAAGTAGAGCGTCGTGGCGGGATCTACATGTGAAGCGGAGTACATGGCAGCCTCGGAGGCAGCGCATGAAGCAATATGGATGAAGGAGTTCATCACCGACCTAGGAGTCATACCCAATGCGTCGGGGCCGATCACTCTGTTCTGTGGCAACACTGGAGCTATTGCCCTTGCCAAGGAGCCCAGGTTTCACAAGAAGACCAGGCACATCAAGCGTCGTTTCAACTCCATCCATGAAAACGTTCAAGATGGAGATATAGATATTTGTAAAGTACATACGGATCTGAATGTCGCAGATCCGTTGACTAAACCTCTTCCGCGAGCAAAACATGATCAACACCAGAACTCTATGGGTGTTCGATACATCACAATGTAACTAGATTATTGACTCTAGTGCAAGTGGGAGACTGTTGGAAATAGGCCCTAGAGGCAATAATAAAAGGATTATTATTATATTTCTTTGTTCATGATAGTTGTCTTTTATTCATGCTATAATTGTATTATCCGGAAATCGTAATACACGTGTGGATACTTAGACCACAACATGTCCCTAGTAAGCCTCTAGTTGACTAGCTCATTGATCAACAGATAGTCATGGTTTCCTGACTATGGACATTGGATGTCAATGATAACGGGATCACATCATTAGGAGAATGATGTGATGGACAAGACCCAATCCTAAGCATAGCACAAGATCGTGTAGTTCATTTTGCCAGAGCTTTTCCAATGTCAAGTATCTCTTCCTTAGACCATGAGATCGTGTAACTCCCGGATACCGTAGGAGTGCTTTGGGTGTACCAAACGTCACAACGTAACTGGGTGACTATAAAGGTATACTACGGGTATCTCCGAAAGTGTCTGTTGGGTTGACACGGATCGAGACTGGGATTTGTCACTCCGTATTACGGAGAGGTATCACTGGGCCCACTCGGTAGTGCATCATCATAATGAGCTCAAAGTGACCAAGTGTCTGGTCACAGGATCATGCATTACGGTACAAGTAAAGTGACTTGCCGGTAACGAGATTGAACGAGGTATTGGGATACCGACGATTGAATCTCGGGCAAGTAACATACCGATTGACAAAGGGAATTGCATACGGGGTTACTTGAATCCTCAACATCGTGGTTCATCCGATGAGATCATCGAGGAGCATGTGGGAGCCAACATGGGTATCCAGATCCCACTGTTGGTTATTGACCGGAGAGCCGTCTTGGTCATGTCTACGTGTCTCCCGAACCCGTAGGGTCTACACACTTAAGGTTCGGTGATGCTAGGGTTGTATGAATATGAGTATGCAGCAAACCGAAAGCTGTTTGAAGTCTCGAATGAGATCTCGGACGTCACGAGGAGTTCCGAAATGGTCCGGAGGTAAAGAATTATATATAGGAAGTGCAGTTTCGGCCATCGGGAGAGTTTCAGGATCACCCGGTATTGTACCGGGACCACCGGGTGGGGCCACCTATCCCGGAGGGCCCCGTGGGCTGAAGTGGGAGGGGAACCAGCCCCTAGTGGGCTGGTGCACCCCCCCCCTTGGCCCCCCCTGCGCCTAGGGTTGGAAACCCTAGGGTGGGGGTGCCCCCCACTTGCCTTGGGGGGCACTCCACCCCCCCTGGCCGCCGCCCCCTTGGGAGATCTGATCTCCAGGGCCGGCGCCCCCCCAGGGGGCCTATATAAAGGAGGGGGGAGGGAGGGCAGCCGCACCTAAAGTCTTGGCGCCTCCCTCTCCCCTGCTACACCTCCTCCTCCTCCCGTAGTTGCTTGGCGAAGCCCTGCCGGAGCCCTGCTGCATCCACCACCACGCCGTCGTGCTGCTGGATCTTCATCAACCTCTCCTTCCCCCTTGCTGGATCAAGAAGGAGGAGACGTCACGCTGACCGTACGTGTGCTGAACGCGGAGGTGCCGTCCGTTCGGCGCTAGGATCTCCGGTGATTTGGATCACGACGAGAACGACTCCCTCAACCCCGTTCTCTTGAACGCTTCCGCACGCGATCTACAAGGGTATGTAGATGCATCTCTCTCTCTCGGTGCTAGATGAACTCATAGATTGATCTTGGTGAACGTAGGAATTTTTTTTTTATGCAACGTTCCCCAACATGCCGCGCAGCCGCCTGTAAGCCTCTTCGTCAGAGTAGATGACCGAGAGCTGGTCCTCGAGATCATATCTCAGCATCCACTCATCTGGAGAAATCCCGGACGTGTCAGCGCGAGAGTCCAGGACCTGGATGGCACTCAGGAGGGCCTTCTTGCGCTCACGAAGATCATGACCAAGGTTCACGCCCCAGCCCTTCATAAATTGGCGGGCAAGCTTGGCGCAGAACTGTCAGGAGTCAACGGCGGACATTGCGCGGTGAGGAGCGTCGCGCGCGGCAATCCACTTAGCTGCAACGGCCTCGCGGAATCCGGCCTGGTTGAGCCAGAAGAGCTCAGACCGGAACCGAGGAGGGATGGGGGGGTGTTCATCGGCGGAGGAGAGGAGGAGGGGGACGTGGTCGGACCCGATCCGGGTGATAGCCTACAACAAGGCCAGGGGGGCATCTGAGTTACCATTCCGGAGAGACTAGGACGCGGTCCAGAACGGACTGTATCGGGTTCGCCTGGCAGTTGGTCCAGTTATCCAGGCCCCCGTTCGCTCAAGCCCACGGAGGCCAAGCTCCGTGATGCAGTTGTTAAACATCTGCATCTGGGGACGGTTAACCCTGTCATTGTTCTTCTCATCCGAGGAGCGGATGAGGTTAAAGTCACCTCCCACGACCACTGGGAGGGAGGGAGCGGAGATCTTCTATTGCAGCTCAGCAAGGAAGGTCAGGGAGCGGCGGTGGTCCACCGGTCCGTAGACAATGATGACCTCCCACTTAAAATTGAGCGCCCGCTCGAAGATCTCCATACTAACGAAGAACTCGCCTCGGTCCATACCGCCACCTCAAAGGTGGCATCCTTCACACCTAACATGATGCCCCCTGAGTGGCCATTGTTCCCACTAGAAGGGAGCCAATGCCAGGCAAACAGGTGGGAGCTAAGGCTGTCAAGTTCAGGGAGACAGAACTCCGTGCGCATGATTTCTTGGATGGCAATGATGTCTATGTGTTCGTCGCGGATGTACTCAACTAGCTAGCGGCGACGGCCGTCATGGCCGAAGCCGCAGATGTTCCAGAAGAGGGCGCACATCTAAACCGCCCTTGAGGGGCTGCTTGACCCCAGGATAGTGGAAGCGCTGTGAGCTCTGAGAGCGGCAGTGCGGGAGCGAGTGCGGCCACGGATTTCCTCGACTGGCATCCCAGAGGGAGGCTGGGGCACCGGAGTGCGGAGGAGGCGGGCCCAGGTCTCGGCGAGTTTCCCGTCAAGGATCTCGCGGGCTTGGATAGCCGCAATCTTCTCTAAGAGGGGACCAACTTCCCCCCTGAAAACTACAGGCGAGTCTAGGGCCACCTTGGCAAGGCGGCCAAGCGGGACCGCTTCGGGTGTAGAAAACGAACAACTGGAAGAACTGGAGGGGATGTCGGTTGCACCTGTCTCGAGGTTCCGGGCCGCAGCCCGGATCTCAGCCCGCTCGGAGATGGACAGCGTCGGGAAGCCGGCCGGGCGGTCCGCGTCAAGTCGTGCACTGCGGCGGGAGGCAGTCACCGGAGTCGACGAAGCCCGAGCCCGACGGACGTACGACAGCGACCGAGGCGGGTGGGAGGCGACGGGGGTGACCACATCATGGGAGGCCACCAGGAGCAGACGAGGCAGGGACGCAGACGCTGGAGGCTCCAGCAGGGCATCAGACCCCGTCCGAGCAGGAGAGGGCGGGTCCTGGGCCGGCGGGTCGTCCTCCAGGATGGGAGCAGGCGCCGGGGGAGGGGCGGGGGACGACAACGCGTCCTCCCCAAGGGGGTCCACTGGGGGAGACCCGAAGGGGGGGCTCCGACATAGGCGAGTCCGACTGCAGCGGAGAGGGCACCGTCGGGGACGGATGAGGCGGGATGGCCGCGGGGGAGGAGCAGGGCGAACACGGCGAAGATGCCGGGAGGACGAGGAGGCTGACGCTGGAGATGTCGTTGATCTCGGCCGAAGAGGAGGGGAAGGAGACGGGCAGCGCGGCGGGGGCGGCCTCGACGGAGGCCAACCCACGCGACCGGCCCGCACTCGCACCCTCGTGTCCCGGAGGGGGTCCGAAGGGTCACGCGAGGGGGAGCGGCTGCGGCCAGAGCGCTCATTGTCATCCTCCGGGTCCTCGTGGCGGGAAGGGCACGGATGGTGGTAGTGGGAGTCGTCGCGGTTGTCCGCACCGCCCCCGCCAAAGTGGGCACCAATGAGGTGTCGAGGGCGGCCGATGTGGTTGGGAGACTCGGGGTAGATCTTGAGGTCGAATCCCTGGTCGTTGAAGAAAACCCGGACGGTCGCACGGAGGGTGGAGGAGTCAAGGCACTTGACCTTGACACGGACTTCCTCCTCCTTGCAGAGAGAGAGCTCGTCCACCACCACCACCTTGCTCAGGAGCTTGGACATACTGCGGATCACCTTCTCAGAGCGAGCGGTGTCGGGGAGGCCAGCTATGAGGATCCAAGCAGTGTCCAGCACGGCCACCGCCTTAGGGTCCATCAGGGGCTCAGAGATGTTGACGACGAGCTTGTTGAGGGCGAGGGTGATGTCGTCGCTACGAGTGCAAAGGCCCAAGCTAAGGGTGTCGGGGAAGACCACGGTGAAGGAGCTATCCGAGGTCGGAGTCACCTGCCAGTCCCAAACACGGCGGCAAAGGTGGTTGAGCTCGGCCTCGATCATCTCCGGAGAGGCGACCCCTGCCCCCACAATGGTCACGACCGCAAGGAGTGACGGAGATGGGGGAGGGATGCCTCCACCTCGATGTGGAAGAAGCCAAGACCCTCAATGTCGTGGCCACACATCATGAGCTCCTCCGACACCGGGCGGTCCAGACAGAGAGTCGCGGGGTGGCCCGACTCCTTGCATAGGTAGCACATCGGCGGGTTGGGGCACTCCACTTGATAGTGGCCGCCAATGCCACAATTGAAACACAAAGGAGGATCGCGGGGGGCACCAGAGACGGCCGCGGCCGAGGATGCGGGGGTCGGGGCCGCGGTGTTGAGGGGGCGGCTGGGGCCCTTCCGCTTCTTCTTTTTGGCGCCTTGGCGACCCCGAGCCCTGGCGCCTCCATTGCCGGGAGGCAGGCTGGGTTGGTTGCGGGGCGGCTGGTAGGGGCGAGGGGGAGCCGCATCGGCGACCAGGGGAAGGGACCGAGAGGGCGACGGCGACCGGCCGTGACGGCGCGCGGGAGACAGGGAGCGGGGGCGGTCGCGGCGGCCCTCCCGCACGGGAGAACGCCGATCCGCATCACGCGTCGGGGAGCGTCGGCCGTCCCTGCGCGCCGGAGAGCGACGATCGGAGCGGGTCGGCGAGCGGCGGGAGTCGCGGGGAGGGGAGCGTCGGGGCTCGCGAGGAGGAGAGCGGCGAGCGTCGCGAGCAGGGGAGCGTCGGGAGTCCCGGGAGGAGAGCTGGCGGCGGAGGTCCGCCTCCCGGCGTTGGCTGTCCGGCGAGGTGTGGCCGGCGGCGCGAGGCTCATCAAGGGATCGCTTGGGGCGCCCGGCGCCATCCCCCCATTCCCGAGGCATGGGAGGGGAGGGCCGCGGGGGACGGAGTGATCGAGGGGAGCGACGGGGACGGGAGGAGGGAGGCGTAGGAGCCGGCCGACGCGAGGGGGAGGGGAGGAGGCGGCTGGAGGGGAAACCCTCGAGGCAGCCAAATCCTCCCCCAAGCAGGGCGAGGGTGGGCCGAGGCCGCATCGGTACCCCTAGCGGGATGGGCCGGCCCAACCGCCAAGGACTGCCCAGTTGGGCCAGTCACATGGGAAGGGGTGGGAAGCAGGCCCAGAGAGGACCCCAGCCCCAAGACCGGGCGGCCCACCCCAGGCAGGGGCACCCCGCATCTGGCTAGGGTTTCCCTGGCCGCCGCCGGCGCGGGCGGCACGACCGGCGAGAGGGGCGAGGCGTGTCGAGGCGCCGGGGGAAGGGCGAGCAGCAGAAGCGGGAGGACCCGAAGAGGGCGATGAATGGGCGGAAGGGGGAGCGTCGGGAGATCACCGGGGAG
>NC_041387.1:118590933-118618816 GCF_002162155.2 Triticum dicoccoides | reverse complement strand
GTCCTCAGCCAGGTCCGCCCAGACCACCCTACCCGGGGGTCCAGGGGACGGCGGGGAGGGGATAGGCGGGGAGAGGGGAGCGTCGGGGCCGCCGGCAGCCAGGACCGGGCGGGCGGGCGGTCCCGGAGCGAGCTCGACGAGCGCGTCGCCCCGGAGGGCGGAGTAGTCGCTAGAGCGATCGCCAGAGCCTCCCATCTCCAGCCACACCCGTGCCTTGGTCAAGCCCTTGGTCAAGCCCATCTCCCATGCCAACCAATGCTGAAAATATCCGATGATACGGTGACGAATATCGAATTTTGGAATGGCAGACATGCAAAACATAGTTCATTTTGTTATACCTGTGCGGAGCTCCGGGTTTTGAGGATCAAGTTTTCATATATATCGACGAGTTTGTTAGAGTAGCCAAACACCATTTTATTCTATTTTGACCATTTTTCTTCTTCTGATAGTACAGAGAATAAGTAGATTCTACTCCCTCTGTAAACTAATATAAGAGCGTTTAGATCACTACTTTAGTAATCTAAATGCTCTTATATTAGTTTATGAAGGGAGTACATGTGTTCCACCTATCCAAACAAGGGTCCCAAGACATCATCACGCTCTGCTCGTGGCCGGATCCGCCGGACACACAAGGATGTCAGGGCCCAACATCCCTGTCCGCTGCTGTAGCAAGTGCGCAATCAATCAAGTCTATTTTCTGTGAGTTCCATTATGTGCAGTGCAGTTGCTTGCAATCTGGTTGCTCGACATGATGATTAACGAAGATAAAAAGGGACGTTTCTTGCAGGAGCCTCCGACTGAAGATGTCACGTTTCTTAACCTGTCAACCAACACAAGCAGTGACCAATTAGCCAAGTCCTATATGACCTTCGTCGCCCGTATTTATTGCGGCTGCCATGCATGCTGAACCAAGGCCACGTGCAACTAACGGTGACTGCGCGTGAGCGATCAGGCATCTGTTCAAATGGTTCAGTTCCATCATTTTACCTTTCAATCATGTCCGGGCTTGGTTCAAAAATGTCGACAGTCAAAGTTAGATAAATTTAGGACCAGAATATCCGGCCAACGTTAGAATTTTAGGCATGACAAATTGATCGTTTTTTATGATAAATTATGTTTGCCGAGGATGACAAGTTTAGTCAGTGAGCATAATAAATTTGTCTCGGTCAACTTTTTGCTAGAAATTTCCCTACTTGCAAACTAAATTTGCCACTCTCATGCCAATATAAATTGCCATAAAAAAATTCAATTTGGCTTGCCTACAAGTCTGACATCAGATTATTAGCATTCGCAAAAAAAAAAAGACATCAGATTATTAGCGTTCCCGTGATTTTTTTTAATGAAAATGTCACATGGGAGGAAAAAAAGTGAGTAGAGACCAGGCTAAAAAGGACCCATTCCATTCAAAGAAGAATTAACCACGCAGCATCCTGGATCGAGCCTACACCTGAACGTATGCAACCAATTATTGCCTACATATGAAAAAGGAACAAAGGTTATAAAAAAGTCAGATTGGATTCGTTAGCAAAGGCCTATCCTGATATTAGTGATCGATGATCGCTCATCACTCGCCCTCAAAGTGTTTTCTCTCAAGGGAGAAAATAAACCGGGCGGCAAGTGAGAAGGCACTATCATTTGTCCGGCATTGTTGCAGCCATCTCCATGCGGAGAGACGAAACCAAAAGGGAGTCTACCCGCGCTTTTCCCCAGTGGGCAGTGGAACATGTCAAACCGACCTGCTGCTGTTGTTAAGTAGATGGTGGTAGGTAGTTTTCCCTGGATGACACATCCTACAGGAAGCAAACAAGCCGGAGAGGAAGCAACCCACAATGCCCACATGCACCAGCACCGCCAGTGCTCCGCGCAATCCCGTCTCGGCGACATGATAAGCAACTCGTCTCCCATTTTGTTTCACACTTAGCCATTATCTTCTCCAGGAGGGGGCAGACACTCTAGGCCAGTGGCAAAGCTGGTGGGAATAGTTGGCAGAGCTCCGGTGAAATGAAATACTAGGATGAAGTAGGCGGCTAAGCTGGAGGGACTAGCGTGGCTGACAGAGCAAATTGCTCACCTGCTTGGCTGGCTGGCTGCTCTACCATGTCCATTTTCCGTCCGTCTCCTACTCTGCTCCACCGCTCCTACTCCTCCGCACGCGCGCGATGCAGCCGCCTCAGCTCTTCCTCGCCTTGCTCGTGGTGCCGCTGCTGCTGCGGCCGGGCGCGGCGTCCACGCTCTCCACGTTCGCCATGGCCAAGGCCAAGGAGACGACCATAGTGTGCGGGCTGCTGCCGTCCGCGGCGTCGCCGGCGCTGCTTGACCTCAACTGCACGGCGGCCGGCGGCGACCACCAGCGCCAGGAGACGTACCCCTCCACGCACCCCTTCTCCGCGCTGGCCGGCGGCGAGGACTTCCTCTGCGCCGTCGGCCCGTCCTCCGCGCGCGCCGACGCCGTCGACATGCGCTGGTGGGACCTGTCCAAGAACGCGAGCAGGTCCAAGAGGGTCTACCTCGGCCCGCCGCTCCGGGCGCTCGCCTCCAGCGGCTACCGCGTCTGCGGGGTGCTCTCCAGCGGCGAGCTCCATTGCTGGCGCTGGCGCGGGCTGGCCATCCCGACCGGGCTCCGGTTCGTCGCCGTTGCCGTGGGTAAGGGGTTCGTGTGCGGCATCGTCGCGGGCCCGCCCACGGCCACGCCTATCCGGTGCTTTGGGAACAAGACGGAGGATATCGAGGCCGTCACCGCCGCGCCGCAGGGCGGGAGCTACGACGTGGTCGTCGCGTGCGGCCAGCACGCGTGCGCGCTCTCCACGGGCGGGGGCCTCTCGTGCTGGGGTAGCGGCGCGCCGGCGCTCGACGGTGAGAACGCCACCGCTGGATACGCCGCGCTCGCGCTGGGCGAGACCGGCGTCTGCGGGCTGCGGACCAACGGTACCATCCGATGCTTCGGCGACGGCGTCGCTGCGCCGCCGGCGCCCCTCGCCGGCTTGCAGTACATCGACGTCCAGGCTCAGGGCGGCGCGTTCTGCGGCGTCCTCATGGCGAACTACTCCCTGGTGTGCTGGGGAGGCCACGAGTTCAACGCCACCAACCGCCTCGTCTTCGACCGCGTCCTGCCGGGCCCGTGCGTGCCCATGTCCTCGTGCCAATGCGGCGTCCTGCCGGGCTCGGCCAACCTCTGCGCCGGCGGCCGTTGCATCTGCGTGGACTGCGCTTTCGAGCTCAACGTCGCTGTCCCCAAGGCAGCGAACCCTGGAAAGGCCGGCGGCGGCAAGAGGAGAAAGATCATTATTTGGGCTGCCGTCGCGGCGGCTGCTTTGCTTGTGCTGGTGGTGGCATTGCAGTTCGCGCTGCTCCTATGGTGCCGCCGGCGGCGCCGCCGCAACAACAGCCCGGATGAGCTTGCCGCGATGCAGTCCCTGATGCCGCCACGGCTTGGGTCCAGCAGGAGCAAGGGGCCCGGCAGCGTGGTGGAGCATTTCACACTGGACACTCTACGCGCGGCGACGGAGGGGTTCGACGACAGCCGGCGGATCGGGTCAGGGAGCTTCGGGTCGGTGTACCGCGGCACGCTCCCGGACGGGCGGGAGGTGGCGATAAAACGTGCCGAGGATCACGCCAAGTCGTCGAGCTCGGCGGCGCGGCCGGCGCGCCGGCGCGACCGCGAGACAGCCTTCAACTCGGAGCTGATTGCTCTGGCGCGCGCCAACCACAAGAACATCGTGTGCTTGCTGGGGTGCTGCGCCGAGTCCGGCGAGCGCGTGCTGGTGTACGAGTTCATGATGAACGGCACCCTCCACGACCAGCTCCACGACCGCAGCCCCATGGCGGCGCCGGTGCTGTCGTGGCGCGGGCGGCTCACCATCGCGCTGGGCGCCGCGCGCGGCATCGAGTACATGCACGTCTACGCCGTGCCGCCCATCATCCACCGCGACATCAAGTCCGCCAACATCCTCATGGACGACTCGTGGACGGCCAAGATCGCCGACTTCGGGCTGTCCTCGGTCCTGGACCCCGCCGGCGACTGCGAGGACAACCCGCAGCAGCAGGAGCAGCAGCAGCAGCGGACGATCTACACCGGCGGCACGGTGGGGTACATGGACCCAGAGTACTACAGGCTGCAGCACCTGACGGACAAGAGCGACGTGTACAGCTTCGGCGTGGTGCTGCTGGAGCTCATGTCCGGCTGCCGCGTCGTGCAGCGGTACGCCGAGAGCGTGACCCCCAAGAACGTGGTGGACTTCACCGTGCCGCACATCCTCGCCGACGACGTCGCGCGCGTGCTCGACCCGCGCCTCCCCGCTCCGACGCCGCACGAGGCCGAGGCGCTGGCCTACGTCGGCTACCTCGCCGCCGACTGCGTGGGCCCCGTCGGCTGCGAGCGCCCGTCCATGACCGAGGTGGTGGACGCCCTGGAGCGCGCGCTCGCGGCCTGCTCGACGGCGCCGGTCTCCCGCTCCGGGACCGCCCGCCGCGTGCTGTCCCGCTCCGGCACGGACCAGTTTGACCTCACTGACACCGACTAGCGAGGCCGGCCGCCATTGACCGCCACGCACGCACGCACGCACCCAACGCTGCTGATGCGATGTCTGGATCCGCATTGCGTCAGCAGCCACTCGAGCCGAGGGGCCCAGGAAGCGACGCGAGTCGCCATTGGAACACACACAGTCGAGACGGAAAGCAATGCGAGAGGATGGAATCAGAAATGCGGAGAAGAAGCCAAAGCTGCGAGGATTCCTCCTCGAATTGACGGCCAATTTCGTGGCGAGCAGCTGATCTTGGCGATCGTGCTCCGGCCTAGTCAAATCAAGGAGCAGCGACCACTCGTTAACAACTCCACAGCGACGTCCCACCGGTTTCCGCTCGTCGTGCGTGCGTGCGTGCAGGTGAACCGGGGCAAAATGAGATGAGAAGACACGGCACCATGGAAAAAGGGAGGCATACATTTGCATTCTTTCTTACTTTTTCTTTGTTTATTTTCCTTGCGGCGTGCACGCCTCCATTTGTTCTTTACTCTTTTGTTGTTTCATTGGGCGTGGGAATTCTTTATTGATGTGTAATTGTGTATAGATTTTTCTTTCCGGGGGATAATTGTGTATAGGCTATACAAGATCAAAAGATTATTACAAAGCGTGGAATTTTTTTCTTTTTGTTCATGGTTCTCCTTTACTTTCGTCATGTAATTGCCCGTCCGTTGCAATGAGATGTAAATATTTCCTAAAATGCAATATTTGAAGTTTTAGACACGGCAAAACGAGAGTTGGGAACATGTCTGGTGCCGTGTCGGCACACGATATACAAACATAATGCGAAACAATTGAGTACATCCTTGAAAGGTCTAGCCGCTGATTTTTATATGGTCAAAAGGGAGGAAGGAAAGAAGAGGAAATCCCTTTTTCTTTTTCTTGGTAGTGCTCACCTTCGCATGCTGCTCACTTTCCAGTGATTCTCCCTTTCATAGATCACTTTGCCTGCCTACTCCAGATGCAAGGGGAGTAGTTAAACTCCTAGTCAGCTCACTGCTAATGGGAGAGCAACGGGTCGACCTTGTGTTTGCTGGTTGACATAATGACATGGTATTGATTTTGCATTTTTGCTGCTTCTTTTCGGAACATCCGTGCTAAACCTGGGCAAACGTCGGGCCGGGCCGGGTTTTGGGCCGGGCTTGTAAAAGCCCGACCTTCATTTCTCAAGCCCAAGCCCGGCCCGAAGCCCGAAATACTCCATATTTTCAAGCCCGAGCCCGGCCCGAAGTCAAGCCCGAAGCCCGAAAGCCCGCCCCGAATGCTATTTTCTAGTACGTGCACGTGCAAGCCCGGCCCGAAGCCCGAAAGCCCGGCCCGAAATACGGGAAAATTGAAGCCCGAGCCCGGCCCGAACTATCTTTCGGGCTGCAAAACAAAGCCCGAGCCCGGCCCGAATGTCAAGCCCGGCCCGGCCCGGCCCAGGTTTTTCAGGCCGGGCTCGGGCCGGGTCGTCGGGCCGGGCTGCCCATGCCCGGGTTTAATCCGTGCCATCAAGGTGCAAGAGCAAAGCAATGGTTTTGTCAGAAACTGCGGATTCGTTCGTGCCTATGCACAACCACAATGAATGTTAGTACAATCACACGTGATACACCAAACAATTCATCTTTTTTTCCAACCGGGCTCACACCTCTTTCCATTAATTTTGCAATCAACGGAAATACATTGTACCAGTAGTTATCCAAGCCACCTATCCAAAATAAGACTGAAAGGGGAAGAGCGAGCTGGAGCATCGCCAGAAAACCCACCGCAAGATGACCCTAAAACGGATCAACCGCCATGGGGCAAAAACCTGACGACACTTACTAGCCTCTATCCTAACCAACAATGACAATAAAGCGAACCCTGGGAGGCTACCTAGCCTACACAGGGCAGAAAGCAGAAATTCTCCAAATCATAGGACACTCCAGGACGGGCATCAAACCCCAGTGGACTGCAAAGCGAACAAGTTAGCCGATCTGTATCCCATCTTCATCTTTCAACATCATCACACCTCGCGATTGGTTCCTGTCCGCCAGAGCTGCTGCCACATACGCTAGTCTCTTCACGCCCGCCTGAAACTTCGATCTATCTTCTCCTTTTAGCAGCCCTGCCCAATACAACATAAAAGAACAAGCACTGAAAACAGCCTCCAAAGGAGAGCGAGCATTATACTTGTCAAAGGTACCTTTATTTCGGAGACACCAAATCCCCCAGCACAAAGCAGCAATAATCATCATGTAAAACTTTTTTCCTCCAGGGAAAAATTTATACAACCACGCCCAACTTTGCCATAGCGATCGTGGGCAACAGGATGCTCCAGCCGTGAGGCCCAAGGTCCCCCAGATAGTTCTAGCAAGAGAACATGTAAAGAACAAATGGTTTGCAGTTTCTACACTGGTGCAGAAAGAACAAATAGGGTTCCCAGGCCAATTCCTCTTCCGTAAGTTATCCCGAGTCAACACAACATTTTGGAAAAGCTGCCACAAAAATATTTTGATTTTCAACGGAATGCTGGCTTTCCAGAGCCACTTATAGTTAGGGCCAGCTATATCTCTCTCCAACCACTCATACACAGATTTAGTGGTAAGCTTTTTGTTCTTGCACAGTTTCCAAAATACAGTGTCAGGGGTAGTGTTTAACGCATATTTTCTAGCCTCAGACACAACCCATTCCCATTGATCATAAATTTCCCCAAACAACCTGCGCCTGAAGCCCAGCTTATAGTTTTTTGCCACAAAATCCGCAACGGTCCCATCCTGATCCTAACATACACTGAACAGGATAGGGAATTTTTCGCAAAGGGCGCAGCATCTAACCATGGATCATGCCAAACCCTAGCCAAGTTACCACTATTAATCTTGACAGCTCTCCCCTCCATATATGTCTCACCAAACAATTCATCTAACCACCTAATCCCAATTGGACCCAGCCCCACGTCTCTCCACTCCTCAAGCCGCCCACAGAACGTGTCAGGACCCCGACTCAATGCCACATCGATTTAGCATGTAACACCTCATATCACTTTGCGGCCTCACGCACGGTATCCCCACGGGTGTCGCATTACCTTTGCCCGGGACCGTTTGCGCCTTTTGGCACACGTATATGACAGTGTCGCTAGCATCCATATGATAAGGAGCCCGGGCTGACATGGCTAGTCGTAAACCCAAAGTGGCACAGACTTACAGGGACAGGCATCCATGACCCAGCATCGAACGTGTCGGTCATCAGCGAGTGAATCCAGGCTGTAGCACTGGGCTAGCAGGACTCCGGTGAACCGGGCTGTAGCGGGCTAACAGGACTCCGGTATTCATCGCGTGACATTTCCCCGAAGGGACAGACACAGGAACGAAGAAGGACACATGCCGGCCAGCCTAAGTGCTCCAGAGCAGTAGCAAGCTACCATGGCTCAGCGGTAACACTAGGAGACATTTCCCGGTAAGAGAGGCTACCAAGGATAAACAACTAGGTTGTCAGATCCCACACATACCAAGCATTTCAATAACATACACACAATATGCTCGATATGTGCAAATACAACATGGCATCACAACATGACTCTACAACTCAAGTATTTTAATCAATAGGCTCCGAGGAGCGAGATATTACAAACATGGGTCTCACGACCCAACAATCAGAGCATACAAGTCAAAGCACAAGCGGAAGCTATCATGTCTGGGTACAGACATCTATAAATGAAAAAGGCCGAGAAGCCTGACTATCTATCAGATCCTGCCGAGGGCACAAGATCGTAGCTGAGGTAACAAGCTAAACGTCGAAGTCCACGTGGAACTACTAGTGAGACTGAAGTCTCTCTGCAAAAACGTAAAGTAGGCAAACGTGAGTACAAATGTACCCAGCAAGACTTACATCAGAACTATCTACATATGCATCATTATCAACAAAGGGGATGGTGGGGTTTAACTGCAGCAAGCCAGCTTTGACTCGGTGGCTATCCTAAACTACGACTGCAAGCGACTCTTTTGAGGTGGCGCACACGAGTCCACATATTCACCATATCAATACACCACTATGGATCCGCTCCCGTCTCCCTACGAGAACGCCATCCATAGCACTCACGCTTATCTTGCGCATTTTAAAGTATCCACTTTCACTTGTCTATGAACTGATATAAGCAACCCAGAAGTCCTTTTCCGCGGACACGGCTATTCGAATAGATGATGTTAACCCTGCAGGGGTGTACTTCTTCATACATGTTTCCACCACTTAGCGTCTGCACACGACATGTGCTCGGCAGACTTCAAGCGAAAGCCGACATGGGTGTAGACCACGACCTACCTAAACACTCAAGTCTCTAGTCCAGGTTTATCGCCTATTCGGGTTCCATCCATGAGGAGATCCGGCCGGAGTTTCGCTCACAGCCCCAAATGATGTGAACAGGGTTCCCGAGATACCAAACGGGCATCCGGTACACCGTGCCATGTACCTACCGCATCACAGCCCACCCCTACGGTCAGCGCTGTCCACGGCCTCCAGTAAGCTACAAACACCAGAAACTACTTGCAACTCCTGGACAGAGGACTAGGGTGAATAAGAAGTCGAGCGGGGTCATATTTCAGGGCCCAATGTATGGTAGTAGCTGAATCATGGATCACAAACACAGAACTCAGTTCCTGAGGACGGCTGCAATGAGACAACCCACCATGTACTCCTACATGGCCTCTCACTGCTACCTTTACCAAATCGTGTTCACACACTTAGCTCACACACAGTAGGACATGTTCACACGCCTCTGATTCATCCCCGATGAATCAGACCTGACTCAACTCTAAGCAGTAGCAGGCATGACAAACAAGCATGAATGAGTAGGCACAACAGGGCTCAAACAATTCCTACTCATACTAGTGGGTTTCATCTATTTACTGTGGAATGACAGGTCATGCAAAGGATAAAGGGGTTCAGCTACCGCAGCAAGTAACAGATGAATCGTTGTTGTCCTAATGCAGTAAAAGAGAGCAGGAGCGAGAGAGTAGGATTGTATCGGAATGAACAAGGGGGTTTTGCTTGCCTGGCACTTCTGAAGATAACATTGAGTCTTCATCAGTGTCAACGATCACATCATCGGTATCATGTCTATCGAGAGGGGACAAATACCGGCAACACAGAAGGGAACGCAATCAATGCAATGCACAATATGATGCATGATCATGACATGGCAAAATGAATGTGTTTTGAGCTAATGCAACTAGCAACAGATTAAATGAAGTTGGTTTGAATACAAGATTCAAATTTAAACTCCATATGTGATTATTCAAATGCCATTTAATTGATTTGTGCTAAACAGCAGCTATAAGTTGTTCTAACATGCATGAAAATGGTACAGATGGATTCCTTGAATTTTTCTGATAATTTTTCATATATAAATTATTTAATTTGGAGTTACGGTTAATTTTCTATGAATTATTGAAGTTTATACAATTTTCTGGAATTTCCTGATTATTAATAAATCCAGTAATTGAATTAATGCGCCAGCCTGACGTCATAGTGACGTCAGCAGGTCAACGGGCTGGTCCGGGTCAAACCTGACGTGTGGGACCCACACGTCAGTGACAGGGGGTTAACAGGGGTTTATTTAGTTTAATTAAAAGGTTAGGGGGGGTCGGGCCCACTGGTCAGCGTCAGGGGGGGTTTATTTTAGTTTAATTAAGGATTAAGACACTAGGGCCCACATGTCAGTGTCAGCAGGGGGTAATTAAATTAAAATAAACTAACTAATTAACAGGGGGGCTGGCCCCACCTGTCATCGACCCAGGGGGGGTCAAACCCCTGGTCAGCAGGGCCTAACCCGCCGGCGGCTCGTCGCCGGTGGCAACAGGCGCGGCGGAGGGCGCGGGCTCGCTCCTCCGGCGTCCAAATGGACGGAGGAGAGCGGCTACGGGGAGCTGGAGCTCACCCGCGCCCATTTCAGCAAGCAGCAGCAGCTAGGGCGGCCGGAGACGATGGCCTCGAGCTCGGCAGCGGTGGCCGGAGCTCGGGCGTGCTCGGTTTCGGCGTTACACGGCACGGCGGGCACGGCCGATGGGCTCTACGGGATGCTGGGGTCACCAGGAACACCCGGAGGCAACGAACGCAGGCGGAGAAGCTCGGGAGCACGGAGCTCACCGGCCATGGCGGACGGCGGCTTCGGTGCTCGTGGGGCGGCGGCTATAGGGCGCAATCGAAGGGGGAAAGAGGGAGGGGAGGCGTAGGAGCTCACAGCGGTGCCGTAGGGATGGTTAGCCGGCTCGGGGGCGCGCCGGAGTGGCCGAATCGACGGAGAAGATCCTCGGCGGCCGGCGAGGGGAAAACGTCGGGGGTGGCGTTCCGGGGCTCTTCTGGTCGCGTGACACGGCGAGGAGGTCGAGGGAGGACCGGCGGAGCTTCCTGGGGCGTCGGTGAGGCTAGGGGTGGCCGGTGGCCATGGGTACGGCGACGATGGCGGCGAGCTCCGCTCGGTGCTGTGCGCGAGAGGGAAACAGAGGAGGGAATGGGGTCCAGGGGGAGAGAGGGGAGGTGCAGGGGGCGAGGGCGTCTCCGTGGCGTGAGGGGGAGGCTCGGGAACGCCTCGGTGGAAGCAGGAGGTGGCCGAGGCGGCATCGGCGCTCGCCACCGAGCTGCTTCGGTGCGAGGGGAGGAAGAAGACAAGGGGGAGGAGGTGGGCTGGGCCGGCCAGGTGGGGGGGGGGAGCTGGGCCGGCTACAGGTAAGTGGCCCAGGTACTTCCTTCTCTCTCTCTCTTTTATTTCTATTTCAGTTCTGTTTTCTTTTTTTTAATTCTTTTGCCACTGTTTTGAATTAAAATAATAATTCAAACAATGCCAAAGCTCCTCTGAATATTTTATATTGCTAGATGGACTTTTCCAAAATCTTATAAAATATTTCAGGGGGTATTTGAAATTATATTCTAATTATATGAATATAATTCAAATTCAAATAGCTAATGAATTAAATCCAAAGTCCCAAAAATAAATCCTTAAAAATGTTCAATATTTTGGTTGGGACCAGAACCCTTACCAAAATTATCAAACATTTAAGAAGAGCCTTTTGGAGCAATGAATGAGATTTCTAGGGTTTTTGCCCCTCTTTTATTTAGGGTTTTGAGGCTTCCAATATTCCTCAATTCAAGTTTCAAAAATATAGACATGATGCACACATGAAGCTAGCCTAGAGCAATGCCAGAAACTAGGGATGTGACAGAACGCCTCCCCATCCGTATGCATAAGAGCACCCAAGCTCGGCATTCCTGGAGCACCGATGGCAGTACTTGCTCAACCACTGAAGTGGCGTACCTATTGTGAGCATAATAGCATCTACAACCGGACTTGACAGGCAATCCGACCACTCAAACGTCTGCGGACGCGACCTCAAAAAACGCATTCCACATTCGGATACCTCAAATTAGAAAGTTCAAATCCATATTATTACATGCAACGTGAAACCTAATCTACGCAGAACTCGTCCGGTTCCGCTCACCGCTCGCCCAGCTCCGCCTTGGCCATGTCTGGCGGCCGGCTGCGCTCCTCAGAGTGTTGGTCCGGTTGCCGGCAAGGTAGGGTAGGGCATGGGACACGAGCTGGCTCACGGGACACAAGTCCCGCCGTCTCTCATGCCCTACTCTTCCTCGTCGGAGACCGGAACCCAAACGGTGCCGGTGGACGTCAGATCGATGATGGATCCGTCCGGGGACAAGCCGCCAACATCCACCATGATGCCGTTGTGGTGCCCGGACTGATGCACCATACGGGGCACCGGAGAATGCAACTCCGCCTCGCCGATGTTCGCCGCCGCCTCCCGCGCCTGATGCCTTGCACGACTTGCATGCCGTGACATGGCCTCGTAGGACGATGGTGCGTCCCCAATATCGGCGCGCCACCGAAGGGATGCGCGTCAGCCAGCGAGTTCGGACGCCAGACGGACCACACGGCCTCCGACGAGGCAGCTACGGCCGGCCTAGCGCCGAATCCATGCCCCATTTGGGCGGACGCAATGGATTCCCGACGGATGCGTTCCGAGCACAGCCATCCACGAGCCTCCTCCCAGGCGCGGCAGAGCGCAAGCTGGACGACCATCTCCTCCTCGAGGCTGCATGGGATGAGCTCGGGGTCGACGGATGCTGGAGACAACCGGAAGTAGCCGGAGACGAGCTTGGGTGGCAGAGGGGAGTGAAGGGGACGGGAGTGAAGTGGCTAGGGTTTGGTCCGGCAAGCGGATGGGGAGGATTTTATGTGGGGTCGGGTGGGCCAGCATGGGCCAGGTCCGACGTGGCGGGCGTGCCCGGGCGCACCCAGGCGCCCTCATATCCGTCCCATATTTGGGCTGAATATGGGGGGTGTCGTGGGAACGGATCTGACAGTAGAGAAAGGGGGTATGTAGGAGAGGGCCGAGTCCTAGCTACGACAAGGTTGTACACTTAGTTTTACGAGTTCAGACCCCTCGCGGAGAAGGTAACAACCCTACGTCCCGGTGCCTCAGAGGCTTGTAGATTGGAGTATGAAGTTAACGGGGGTGCGAACCCTTGTGCCAGAGGGGAGGGTGGCTTATGTAGAGTGCGCCGGCCCCTGGCAGCCCTCGGTTACTCAAGGGTTCAATGAGGGAGTAAAGTCATGAACGTTTTTGGTAACGCCCATATTTAATGATCTTTATGGTGGCGGAGTGAATGACCGACTGTTGCTATCTACAGGCGACCTTAGGCCTTCTGTCTTCTGAGTGGATTCTTGTCTTTCGGGTGAGATAACGATGGTCGAGTGGAATTGAGGTATCCGAGTGGAATCGTCTGTCGAGTGGATTGCACTTCAAGAGGATTTCAGTCAGTATCTTATGTTTGACTTTGTAGGTCTTAGCCTCTTATATGATGTACTTGGGAAGGGCATATAGGTCAGGCCTAGGACCCTACCCTAGGTACATGTCACCGTCATTAGCCCCCGAATGGATCGAGGTCCGAGTGAAGAAGGGTTAAAACTGTCTTTGGCCCGACTGAATGTCCCAGAGACACTTTCTCAGGAGCACCTGACAGCAAGCTTGATATTTAATCCTTCGTTAGTTGCCTTGATCGATTCTGAGTTCTGGAATTTCTAAGCGAAATACGTAGCACGGTTCTGAGCAGATTGGATATGGGTATCTTTGGTGCGATCGACTGATTTGCCATGTCCGGATTTCGCGAGATTTGAATTTTGGAGAAGCGCACGGGTCGGGGCACAACGCAGTAAGCGGGGCAAGTGAGAGGGACTCCTCGATCCTCGTGCCACCTTTTTTGCCACATATCGAGCGGGCGCCAGTTGCGGGATGCGCTGAGATTGCGCGGGCCCACAAGTCAACCACTCGGTCGTGAAGCCATATAAGGTGACACTGCCGATGCGTTGAACAGTGCCTGCCATTTTCCCCCTTCTCCTCTGCTTCTCCGCCTAGCTCTCTCCAATGCAACGCTGCCTCGCTCGAATCCGCCGACCACCACAGCAATGGCGAAGGACAAGACCAGGGCTCTGGAGCGCGCGAAGAAGACAACGACCAAGGGAAAGAAGATGGCGAAGGGGTCGACCTCGCGGTCCGCCCTGCCGCTAGGTTGGATCCAAGGGGACGGGATCCCCTCCTCCGTCTCGGGGGAGGATCTGGAGAATCTCGTCACCGATGGCATGCTTGTAGAGGGATCTTGGAGGCTGCCGGAGGGGGAGTCGGAGGCCGCGCCTCATGATGGCGAACGAGTCCTCCTCGCGATGCACATTGAAAGAGGTTTCTCACTGCCCCAACGTCCATTCTTCTGAGGTTTCTTGAATTTCTTCGGTTCTTAGATCCACCACTTTCCTCCCAACACTATCTCATATCTTGCCGCATTCGTTTCAATGTGTGAGAATTTCCTGGGATGTACACACTAGGGATTGCTCAAGCACATTTTCACTTGCCGATCTCAATCGGTGAAGAAAGCTAATCCGACTGACGAGAGGATGCGCGTGATCCACATGTGTGGGGGGTTAGGAATCCAGATGAGGGGTAGGCGCTCCTTTCCTCCTATGACCTTTCCTAAATCTGTTAGAGGGTGGCAGTCGACCTAGTTCTATTGCAAGGATGTCCCAACTCCGGATCAGTCGACTGGTCTTCCTCCTTTCTCTCTGGAGAGACTCCACGCCCCTCACTCATTGACTGTAGAAGAACACGAGAATGGCGAGGTGGCCATCCTAGTCAAAGCATTCGTGGCACTAATCCAGAGCGGAGTTACAGGCATGGATTTGATGGAGGTGTTTCTCAGTCGACGCATCCAGCCCTTGCAATCTCACGACCACCCCATGTGGATGTACTCGGGCCCAGAAGACACCGCTCTAACCCACCCGGAGGAGGTCGGAGAGGAGATGATGGCGCAGTGGCTTCGAAGCATCACCGGGAACAAGGACAGCTCACGCGGAGCAAAACGGATCTTGCCATTCGATGCTGAACATCCTCCAGGAGAGGTCTGGCCTGACTTTGTCGAGTGTTTTTCCTTTTATCTTTCAATGTGCAGCTGTACTGGAGCCCGATTGATCTGTGTGATCTGTGTAAGGTGTTCACAAAGATGTACTCGCCCATGTCAAACAGAGAACCGCACCTCAGAGGAGCAGAGAGCAAGGGCAGTGACGATATGAAGTATGCAGACGACAACGACGATGACAGTGATGACTCTGACGATGATGAGGAGGCCGAGTCACCACCACGCACTAAGTGACGCACCAAGCAATCACAAGACTCCGTAGTAGACCAAGGCAAGGCAGCGGTGTAGAGTGCAAGGACTCTAAAGCGCACTCGGACGTCGACTCCTGACCCGTCGGAGAAAGCTACCAAGCAAGCCAAGGTCAATCCTCCTAAGCCTCAGAAGGCTCTGCCCATGATCAAAGTCGTTGTGCCTATTGCTTCGGTGTAAGTATCTCTTCTTATTTTCCTCTTTGCTGTTGCAGACCTTCTTTCTTGTTTGACCGAGTGTGATTCTGGGTGTCCAGGGCTGCTACTTCTGGGACGTCCCTTATGGACATTGATAACGAGACCGCAGACGCGGAGACTGTAGACGTGGCCACTTCTCAAGCAGGTAATATCACTTCACACCTTGTCGGTTGAAACCTTACTGTTGATTGAAATCTACTATCGATTGAAATCTTACTGTCGAGTGATTACAGTGCCAACAGATGTTATCCAACTTCAAGACGACGACAAAGAGGAGCCTCCAAGGAATGAAGGAGGAAAAGGCAGTGCCTCAACCACCTCATGGAACCTAGCCCGAAGGGTGTCTTCTAGTCAGACGTCTCATCCGCCGCCCAAACCTGTTGTTCAAGAAATTGGCAGTTCGTCTCGAGTTGGTGTCTCCTTTGCTGACCGCTTGTCGACTGTCCAGCCTTCGATGTTGACTGGACAGACTCAAACGCTGATCCCTCCAGCTGTACCACCAACTCCTGCATCGAGTGGATTTGGTCTTCATCATGTCCTGGAGGACCAGACAGGAGCTGCCATGGAAGCTATGATCCATGCAGGTTTGATGATGGAGCGGCTGAAAGAGGTGTACGATTCTAGCAAGGCTGCTTATGATGCCAGTTCTCCCCTTCAGGCTAACGTTCGAGTAAGTGCGATTGTAAGTTGATTTCTGATTGGATTTTCTTTGTCTTGAATCAGTACACCCACTGGGTGTTTTCATTCGCTGCGTAGCTCTTCTTCTACTCGAGTCGGTCAGGCTGTGTCGAGTGGGGTGTTTGGTCCAGTGGGGGCACACTGAGTGCGCCACTGGGTGTAGTCCCCAAGACCCTCATCGAATGTTTGATTCGGCAGGGGTCTTAGAATATGTTTGTTTGCAGCTCTTCACTCGGTCCGGCCAGGCCGCGCCGAGTGGGTATCTGATCCAGTGGGGGCACGCTGAGTACACCCACTGGGTGTAGTCCCGGAGACCGCAGTCGACTGCGGGCAGTCGGCGGGGCTTTGAGAACAAGGGATATTTTGGCTCTTCCACTCGGTTCGGTCGGGCCATACCAAGTGAGCAATTATTCTAGTGAGGGCATGCTGAGTGCACCCACTGGGTGTAGTCCCCGAGACATAGTCGTCTGTGAGCAGTCGGCAGGGGTCTGAGAACACATTTGTTTTATAAGAACACTTTGGACTTGATCTTCTCCACTTGAAGTGGAGGGTCCTTGCTTTTGTCAACGGAATTCTCTTTTTCTTGACTTCAGAAATCTAGTGAACTTGTAACTCAATATGCTTCCCTGGAGAAGGAAAAGATCCAACTCCAGCTCGAGCTGGAACTTGCCAAGAAGAACCTGAAGGATGCACAGGCTAAAGTGAAGACCATGGGAGGTAATACTTTGCTGACTGAAAGCTTTGCAATTTCTTCCTTTCTGTCCTATGAACCGAGTGATTTCGCTCGAATAGATGTGCATAGTGAAAACCGTCAACTCCAAGCACGACTGAAGAATATTATTTCTTTAGACACTATGAAGCAGGCACTGGAGAGGAAGGATACTGAACTTGCAGGAGGCAAAAGGTGGGATGGGAGAAGACTGAAGTGGCTGAGAGAAAGCTCGCTTCAGTCGACAAACTTGAAAAGGATAATGCGGCTCTAAAGACTGCCGTTGAGGAGGTGAAGAAGGAGGCCGCTCAGCTGAAGGAGGAGAAGGTCGTCTTGACGGACAAGGTGGACCAGCTCACTCGAAAGAGGGACAAGCTGGAGGCTTACTTGGGGGGCCTTGCAAAGAAAATGTACATCATGCTCGAAGGTATCCTTCCTCGTTCGAGTGAATCCAAAAAACTTCCATACAATATTGCTCCTGACTCGTATTTTCCCTCCTTGTGCAGAGTTCTGTTAGAATTTTGAGCAGGAGACCGACCGAAACGAACCAGGCCTGGACCCCACGAAGTCACTCATCAAGGATGAAGCTTCCATGAACGTACCCCGACTCAAAGCTCGGCTCGACAGTGTCTTGGGGTATATTGCTCGACTGAAGGTGGCATTGTCAAGGATAGACCAAGAACTGTGGCCAGAGGACAAACTTTAGAATGATCTCAAGTCTCTGATGACTCGAGTCAATGATGTCCCGAGTCAAGTGCAGGCGTGGAAGAAATCAGCTGCTCGCTGTGGAGCCGACGTGGCCCTCTCACTCGTCAGAGTCCATTGCAAGGATGCCAAAGAAGAGAAGCTGAAGGCTCTCCAAGTGGCGAATACGAAGAAACTCCAATTCGAATCCTTTATGGAGACTTTCATTGAAGCTGCAACTCGCATAGCTGACGACATCGACTAGGACACTTTCGTCGAGCCAGTGAGCCCTCCTCCTGCCGAGTGAATGAAAACTTGTAATGGTTTGAATTTATTTGCCACGGGATGCCGAGTGATCCTGTAATAGTTAAACTACTTCGGGCTTGACGTCCGAATACTTTTGCTTGCGGTTCCGAACTTGAAGGTTTTATCCGAACTTGGTAGATTTATCCGAATATTGCTTTTCTGCTTACAGAGTGCTTAATGTGAATACTTAGGCGAAACTGGTTCGCGGCTAAGCCTCCTTGTGGGAGGATTGTTCTCCACTCGCAGTAGTTTTTTTAACTTAGGCGAAACTGGTTCGCGGCTAAGCCTCCTAGTGGGAGGATTGCTCTCCACTTGGAGTAGGTTTTTTAGCTTAGGCGAAACTGGTTCGTCGCTAAGCCTACGAGTGGGAGGATTGCTCTTCACTCGGAGTAGGTTTTTAACTTAGGAAAAACTGGTTCGCGGCTAAGCCCCCGAGTGAGAGGATTGCTCTGACTCGGAGTAGATTTTTAACTTAGGCGAAATTAGTTCGCGGCTAAGCCCCCGAGTGGGAGGATTGCTCTCACTCGGAGTAGTTTTTTTAACTTAGGCGAAACTGGTTCGCAGCTTGCTACGTCTTGAGCTTGCGTTGGTTTTCCTTGAAGAGGAAAGGGTGATGCAGCAGAGTAGCGTAAGTATTTCCCTCAGTTTTTGAGAACCAAGGTATCAATCCAGTAGGAGGCTCCTCAACAAGTCCCACGAACCTACACAAACAAACAAAGAACTCGGAACCAACGCAATAAAGGGGTTGTCAATCCCTTCATGGCCACTTGCGAAAGTGAGATCTGATAGAGATAGTATGATAAGATAAATATATTTTTGGTATTTTATAATATAGATGCAAAAAGTAAAGATGCAAATAAAAGTAGATTGGAAGCAATATGATAAGAGATAGACCCGGGGGCCATAGGTTTCACTAGAGGCTTCTCTCGAGATAGCATAAGTATTACGGTGGGTGAACAAATTACTGTCGAGCAATTGATAGAAAAGCGAATAATTATGAGATTATCTAGGCATGATCATGTATATAGGCATCACGTCCGCAACAAGTAGACCGACTCCTACCTGCATCTACTACTATTACTCCACACATCGACTGACTCCTGCCTGCATCTAGAGTATTAAGTTCACAAAGAACAGAGTAACACATTAAGCAAGATGACATGATGTAGAGGGATAAACTCAAGCAATATGATATAAACCCCATCTTTTTATCCTCGATGGCAACAATACAATATGTGCCTTGCAACCCTTTCTGTCACTGGGTAAGGACACTACAAGATTGAACCCAAAGCTAAGCACTTCTCCCATGGCAAGAAAGATCAATCTAGTAGGCCAAACCAAACTGATAATTCGAAGAGACTTGCAAAAATAACTCAATCATACATAAAAGAATTTAGAGAAGATTCAAATATTATTCATAGATAAACTTGATCATAAACCCACAATTCATCGGATCTCGACAAACACACCGCAAAAAGAGATTACATCAAATAGATCTCCACAAGAGAGGGGGAGAACATTGTATTGAGATCCAAAAAGAGAGAAGAAGCCATCTAGCTAATAACTATGGACCCGTAGGTCTCTGGTAAACTACTCACAACTCATCGGAAGGGCTATGGTGTTGATGTAGAAGCCCTCCGTGGTCGATTCCCCATCCGGCAGAGTGCCGGCAAAGGCTCCAAGATGAGATCTCGCGGATACAGAAGGTTACGGCGGTGGAAATTCTGTTTCGGGTGCTCCTTGGATGTTTTCGGGGTACTTAGGCTTATATAGGAGGAAGAAGTACGTCGGTGGACGCCCGAGGGGCCCATGAGACAGGGGGCGCGCCTTTGGGGGGGCGCCCTCCTATCTCGTGGAGGCCCCGGCTGCTTCTTGACTTGCACTCCAAGTCCTCTGGATCACGTTCGTTCCAAAAACCACGCTCCCGAAAGTTTCATTCCGTTTGGACTCCGTTTGATATTCCTTTTCTTCGAAATACTGAAATAGGCAAAAAAACAGCAATACGGGCTGGGCCTCCGGTTAGTAGGTTAGTCCCAAAAATGATATAAATGTGTTAAATAAAGCCCATAAACATCCAAAATGGGTAATATAATAGCATGGAACAATAAAAAATTATAGAAACATTGGAGACGTATCAAGCATCCCCAAGCTTAATTCCTGCTCGTCCTCGAGTAGGTAAATGATAAAAAGAGAATTTTTGATGTGGAATGCTACCTAGCATAATTCTCAATGTAATTTTCTTTATTGTGGCATGAATGTTCAGATCCAAATGATTCAAAATAAAAGTTCATATTGATAAAAGAAATAGTAACACTTGAAGCATACTAATCAAATCAATCATGTCTTCTCAAAATAACATGGCAAAAGAAAGTTCATCCCTACAAAATCATATAGTTAGGCTATGCTTCATTTTCGTCACACAAAGATGTTCCCAACTTCTATACCCCTGATGACAAGCCAAGCAATTGTTTCATACTTAAATAATCTCAAATTGTTTCAACCTTCACGCAATACATGAGCGTGAGACATGGATATAGCACTATGGGTGGAATAGAATATGATGATGGGGATTGTGTGGAGAAGACAAAAAAGGAGAAAGTCTCACATTGACGAGGATAATCAACGGGCTATGGAAATGCCCATCAATTGATGTCAACATGAGGAGTAGGGATTGCCATGCAATGGATGCACTAGAGCTATAAATAAATGCTCAACAAAAGAAAACTAGTGGGTGTGCATCCAACTTGCTTGCTCACGAAGACCTAGGGTATTTGAGGAAGCCCATCGTAAGAATATACAAGCCAAGTTCTATAATGAAAAATTCCCACTAGTATGAAAAAGACAACTTATGAGACTCTCTACATGAAAAACATGGTGCTACTTTGAAGCATAATATACGAGACTCCTACATAAAGAACAAAGTGCTACTTTGAAGCACAAGTGTGGAAAAAGAGATAGTAGCATTGCCCCTTTATTTATTTTCTTTTTTTTCTTTTCCTTTTTTTCCTTTTTTTGGGCCTTTCTTTTTTTCTTTTGGCCTTTATTTTTTTTCTTTTTTTTCTTTGGGCAATGCTCTAAAAATGATGATCATCACACTTCTATTGATTACAACATATGAATTACAACTCAAAACTAGAACAAGATATGACTATATGAATGCCTCCGGCGGTGTACCGGGATGGTGCAATGAATCAAGAGTGACATGTATGAAAAATAATGCATGGTGGCCTTGCCACAAATACGATGTCAACTACATGATCATGCAATGGCAATATGACAAAAGTAATGTATGTCATGATGATGATAAACGGAACGGTGGAAAGTTGCATGGCAATATATCTCGGAATGGCTATGGAAATGCCATAATAGGTAGGTATGGTGGCTGTTTTGAGGAAGATATAAGGAGGTTTATGTGTGATAGAGCGTATCGTATCACGGGGTTTGGATGCACTAGCGAAGTTTGCACCAACTCTCAAGGTGAGAAAGGGCAATGCACGGTACCGAAGAGGCTAGCAATGGTGGAAAGGTAAAAGTGCGTATAATCCATGGACTCAACATTAGTCAAAAGAACTCATATACTTATTGCAAAAATTTAGAAGTCATCAAAAATCAAGCACTACGCGCATGCTCCTAGGGGGATAGATTGGTAGGAAAAGACCATCGCTCGTCCCCGACCACCACTCATAAGGATGCACAAGCCAGGTACACTTCATGTTTCAAATTTGTTACACAACTTTAACCATACGTGCATGCTACGGGACTTGCTAACTTCAACACAAGCATTCTTTAAATTCATAATCACCCAACTAGCATGACTTTAATATCACTACCTCCCTATCTCAAAACAATTATCAAGTATCAAATTGATCATAGCATCCAATTCACTTCCTATGATAGTTTTTATTATACCCAACTTGGATGCCTACCATTCTAGGACCAATTTATAACCATAGAAAATACCATGCTGTTCTAAAAGACTCTCAAAAAGATATAAGTGAAGCATGAGAGACTAGAAATTTATACAAAATAATTCACCACCGTGCTCTAAAAGGTATAACTGAAGCACTAGAGCAAAAACTATCAAGCTCAAAAAGATATAAGTGAAGCACAAAGAGTATTCTAGCAAATTCTAATAAAATAGGCTTCTCCCAAAAGGTGTGTACAGCAAGGATGATTGTGGTAAACTAAAAAGCAAAGACTAATATAATACACGACGCTCCAAGCAAAACACATATCATGTGGCGAATAAAAATATCGCTCCAAGTAAAGTTACCAATGAAGACGAAAGAGGGGATGCCTTCCCGGGCCATCCCCAAGCTTAGGCTTTTGGCTATCCTTGAATATCTTGGGGTGCCTTGGGCATCCCCAAGCTTAGGCTCTTGCCACTCCTTATTCCATAGTCCATAAAAGCTTTACCCAAAACTTGAAAACTTCACAACACAAAACTCAACAGGAAATCTTATAAGCTCCGTTAGTGAAAGAAAACAAAACCACCACATAAGGTACTGTAATGAACTCATTCTTTATTTATATTGGTGTTAAACCTACTGTATTCCAACTTATCTATGGTTTATAAACTATTTTACTAGCCATAGATGCATTAAAATAAGCAAATAACACACGAAAAACAGAATCTGTCAAAAACAGAACAGTCTGTAGCAATCTGTAACTAACGCAACCTTATGGAACTCTAAAAATCCTACCAAAATAGGACGTACTGGACATTTGTTTATTGATCAGAAGCAAAAAGAATCGATGCAAAAGCACGTTTCTGTGAGTTATTAAATTTTTTCTCGTGAGCGCAAAGTTTCTGTTTTTCAGCAGAATCAAATCAACTATCATCATAGTTTATCCTATAGGTTCTACTTGGCACAAACACTAATTAAAAGCTAAAAACACATCTAAACAGAAAGTAGAAGAAAAAACTTATTACTAAACAGGAACAAAAACAAAAAACACAAAGAAAATTGGGTTGCCTCCCAACTAGCGCTATCGTTTAACGCTCCTAGCTAGGCATAAAAGCGAAGATAGATCTAAGTAGTGCCATCTTTGGCACTTGATTCATAAGTAGCCCGCATGATAGATTCATAAGGTAATATGACTTTATTTCTTGGAAAGTGCTCCATGCCTTTCTTTAATGGAAATTGGAATCTAATATTCCTGTCCTTCATATCAATAATCGCGCCAATCGTTCTAAGGAAAGGTCTACCAAGAATAATGGGGCAAGAAAGATTACAATCTATATCAAGAACGATAAAATCCACGGGCACCAAATTTCTATTTGCAACAATAAGAACATCATTGATTCTTCCCATTGGCTTTTTAATGGTGGAATCCGCAAGATGCAAATTTAAAGAGCAATCATCAAGATCATGGAAACCTAAAATATCACATAAAGTTTTCGGAATCGTGGAAACACTAGCACCCAAATCACACAAAGCAAAACACTCATGATCTTTAATTCTAATATTTATAGTAGGTTCCAACTCATCATTAAGTTTTCTAGGTATAGAAACTTCCAAATTAAGTTTTTCATCATAAGATTGCATCAAGGCATCAACGATATGTTTGGTAAAAGCTTTATTTTGACTATAAGCATGAGGAGAATTAACAACGGATTGCAACAAGGAAATACAACCTTCTAAAGAACAATTATCATAATCGAATTCCTTGAAATCCGAGATAGTGGGTTCGATACTATTTAAAGTCATGACCTCTCCAATCCCACTTTTACCAAATTTAGCATCAAGATCTAAAAACTCCGAATTCTTGGGACGCCTTCTAGGTAAAGTTGACTCATCATCAATCCCATAATTATCAAGATTCATATTGCAAAACATAGATCTAATAGGAGACGCATCAATAACTTTAAGATCTTCATCATTATTTTCATGTAACTCTTCTGGTTTGGCAGCCATCTTATTGACTAAGGTAGCTTGCTTATCAGAAATCTTGGCTATAGCATTTTCAAGCCGGGTAATTTGAGAGTTCACACCATAAAATTCCTTATTCATATCATCAAGCTCCTTATTCATAAAACTCAAAACCCCTTTTTGTTCTTTAAGCTCTTTTCTGAAAAAAATTATTGTGCTCAAATTGCAAATTCATAAAGCTTCTAATATTTGATTCAATCTCCTCCGTCCTTCTAAGAAGGAGGTTAGTACCCTTAGGCAGAGCCATAAGGTCAAACAAGCACACAAGCAAAAAGAAAAAGGCAAGCGAAAAGAGAGAGAGAGAAGATTGGGAAAGAGAGGGCAAATAAAATGGCAAGGGTGAAGTGGGGGAGAGGAAAACAAGAGGCAAATGGCAAATAATGTAAATGCGAGGGAGATGAGTTTGTGATGGGTACTTGGTATGTCTTGACTTGAGCGAAGACCTCCCCGGCAACGGAGCCAGAAATCCTTCTTGCTACTTCTTGAGCTTGCGTTGGTTTTCCTTGAAGAGGAAAGGGTGATGCAACAGAGTAGCGTAAGTATTTCCCTCGGTTTTTGAGAACCAAGGTATCAATCCAGTAGGAGGCTCCTCAACAAGTCCCACGAACCTACACAAACAAACAAAGAACTCGCAACCAACGCAATAAAGGGGTTGTCAATCCCTTCACGGCCACTTGCGAAATTGAGATCTGATAGAGATAGTAAGATAAGATAAATATATTTTTGGTAATTTATAATATAGATGCAAAAAATAAAGATGCAAATGTCATGCCTAATATGCGATACTATCCTAAAGAGACTCGAAGGTCCCACCAAGGATAGAACCGCATATTGAAACGCTTTTGCAAGGTGGATATCATTACATCAACATTACATAATAGACGGGGATACATACATAAGCCATACAATGCCACATGAATACAACATCATCTTACATAAGATCACCATCCGACTACGGATGAAACACAAACAGAAACTCAAATGACATCCACCCTGCTAGCCCAGGCTGCCGACCTGGAACCTATCCCTGATCGAAGAAGAAGCAGAAGAAGAACTCCAAACAAGCACACATCACTCTCGCGTCAAGATCATCGCATGACCTGTACCTGCAACTGTTGTTGTAGTAATTTATGAGCCACGAGGACTCAGCAATCCCATTACCATGGGTGTCAAGACTAGCAAAGCTTAATGGGAAAGGAAGGGGTAAAGTGGTGAGGTTGCAGCAGCGACTAAGCATGATATGGTGGCTAACATACGCAAATGAGAGTGAGAAGAGAGCAAACGGAATGGTCGTAAAGCTAGCAACGATCAAGAGGTGATCCTGAACTCCTACTTACGTCAAGCATAACCCAAAAGACCGTCTTCACTTCCTGGACTCCGCCGAAAAGAGACCATCACGGCTACACACACGGTTGATGCGTTTTAGTTCGGATATGGTGTCAAGTTATCTACAACCGGACATTAACAAATTCCCATCTACCGCATAACCGCGATCACGTCTTTCGAAAGATTATACCCTGCAGGGGTGTCCCAACTTAGCCCATGATAAGCTCTCGCGATCAACGAAGGATATACCTTCTCCCAGGAAGACCCGATCAGACTCGGAATCCCGGTTTACAAGACATTTCGACAATGGTAAAACAAGACCAGCAAAGCTGCCCGATGCACCGACAATCCTGATAGGAGCTGCACATATCTCGTTCTCAGGGCAACACCGGATGAGACATCCTACGAGTAAAACCAGACCTCGAGTTTCCCCGAGGGGGCCCTGCAGTCTACTCGGTTCGGACCAACACTTAGACAAGCATTGGCCCGGGGAGGGGGCTGAAATAAAGATGACCCTCGGGTTAATTACTCCCAAGGGAAATGTAGGTGGTGGTGAGGCAAATGGTAAAACCAATGTTTGGCTGCGGGCGGCGGTGCGGACGCGTCCGGTCCGATCCGGACGTGTCCGGCGGCGGAGAGGGAGCGAGGCTAGGGTTAGGGGGGATTCATTCGCGAATTTGGACGGGGAGGGCATATTTATAGTTTCTGGGAGCTAGGAGAGTCCAAATGAGGAGCGGTTTTCGCCCACACGATCATGATCGAACGACCGAGATCATGGAGGGGGTTAGGATGGGTTTTGGGCCACTTTGGAGGGGTGTTGGGCTGCAAAGAGAAGGGGGCTTTGCGGGCTACGCGGTTAACCGTTGGAGTATCAAACGGACTCCAAATGGCACGAAACTTGACTGACGGTCTACCGGTGGTATACCAAGTCCGCTTGGCAAACCTCTGTCCATTCCGAGAATGTTTAACACCCGCTCACAACAGGAGACAAAAGGGGAACGCCGAAGGACATAGGAGTGTCGGATTGCAAAACCGACAACGGGGCAAATGCTCGGATGCATGAGACGAACACGTATGCAATGCAATGCACATGATGACATAATAAAATGCAACACGCAAGCACATGACATGGCAACAACGACGAATAACTATCAGACACCTGGCACATCGAATCCGGGGCGTTACAACACTCCTCCACTAAGAAGAGATCTTGTCCCGAGATCTTAGGACCGAGACGGAAAAGAAAAGGGATGAGGTGAAACAAGAACTCAAGATAATAAGCAAAGAATCGAGAGCACTTGAGAAGAAGAGAGGAATGACAAGAATGACAAGAATCGAAAGATCACGGAATCAGATAGACTATGAAACAACTTCGGTTAGAATGAGATAAGAAACGAATAAGACTAAAAAGGATTTAGGCAGAACTCTGACTGAACAAGGAAAGAATAGAATACGAACTTCCCAAGATGGGATGACACTGACGAGATAAGCAACACAATGCCTCCGGAAGAATTTAAATAATTGAATGGAAAGAACTTAGAAGGTAGGGTTGAAGAATGAATTAAATCATGAAGAACTCCGGTGACAAAAGGATGATGAGATAAAATGAAGGAAGAAAGAATAAAGATTCAAGCCTTGCGGTGATTTAGATGGAGGTTTCGATGAAATGGCCTAGGGAATTTGAACTCCGGAAAAGAAAGATGAAAAACACTTGGAACTAGAATTTATTCATTAAGAACAAACTCCGAAGGAAGGGATTACTCACTTGGATGAAATAAGACTTAAGATTTATTGTATGCTTATCCTTCATCAAATTAAATTGATGACAAGCAATGGATTTTTGCATACTACTTATTCTTCTTGAAAAGGATTGAGAAGTGACATATCGCAAACTTGAGAAGGTCTTCATGAACCACCGGTAGGATTGAAAAGAACAAATGAATTAATATGATAACCAAAGGAAAAGGAATCTAAAGAAACCACCGTAAGAAATCAAAAATGACTGACGAAAGAGAATGAATCGCCAGGAAGAATTAGAAGAACAATATGCTAGAGGGGATTTAGATGCAAAAGGATAAAAGATCATGATCTGATTGAAGAACACTTGAACGAAGCACCGGGATAATAGGATAACGGTAGCTGAAATGATGGCCTCCGATGAAAAGAAATGGGAAAACAACTTCTGACATACTCCGGACGGGTAAGAAAAGGAATAAGTGACAAATGGACTAATTGAGAGGATAACATGAAGCTAGAACCACGAAACTTCAAGAGAACCAACAAGATTTAGAGGAAAACTCTTCTTCGATCTTCAAAAGACGACGAGAAACACCACCAAAATTACTAAGATACTCCGGTAGAATGAAAAAGAGGAAGGGTTGAACCAAAGATGAAAATAATTTGAAAGCGATCTTGGAGAAGGCATGTGACAGATGGAATCCATTCTTACGTCACACTTGAAAAGAATTGAGAATAACTCCAGGAAATTAGAAGAGTCAGGTAAGATCCTGGGAAAAGACCTGTGGGTTAGGGCCCACTGAAGAGCTAACACCGTTGAAAATGATTGTTGAAAATATAGATGATGCACCGGAACAATTGAAATATTTGAATGAGGTGACAACCTCGAATTAATTGGAACACAGACGAATCTCCTGAGATGTCTTACGAACTCCGGATGATTAACTGGCGAGAGGCGAGCGAGCAGGGAAAACACTTGAGCTGAGCGAAAGAATATAATCACTCCCGAAAATTGAATTGAATCCACCGGAGAAGAAAAAATGATGAAGAATGTCCACCGAGATGAGAATTCACCAGTTGAAATGATTGAGGAAAGACTGAAGAGGCTCCGGG
>NC_041387.1:118531213-118590518 GCF_002162155.2 Triticum dicoccoides | reverse complement strand
AGGGCGGGGAAAACAAAGGCAACTTGGAAGGGGAGACCGACGGATATCTTGAAGAGAAAACACTGGTTGAAAGAACGCAAAGGCTTCACATGAGTAGGATGGATACTCGATTACGGACTCCAGTTCCGAGAAGGAAAAAGGGTGGGCGGGTGGGAAAAAGAAAACAACTGAGGATTGAACTTGGCAAAGACAAAGAGGCTCGAGTCAACTTGACGAGAAATGCACCGGATGAAAGAGCTGAGAACCTACGATCGGAGAACCCACTGCGTGAACCTAAAGAAAATTTTGAAGGGGAAGAGGAGTAATTCAAAACACCTACATCAATATTCCTTACCAGAGCGACGAAGGGGCAGAGGAGTAAAAAGAATTCCTACTCTCTGATATAGCTAGACTCCAAAAAAAACAGTTTTCTTCTAGACTCAACAACGGCCAAGCTACACGACCAATCAAGGGGGCTCCTAGGGTCGGTCGAGGCTTTGATACCAACTTGTCACGCCCAATATGCGATACTATCCTAAAGAGACTCGAAGGTCCCACCAAGGATAGAACCTCATATTGAAACACTTTTGCAAGGTGGATATCATTACATCAACATTACATAATAGACGGGGATACATACATAAGCCATACAATGCCACATGAATACAACATCATCTTACATAAGATCACCATCGGACTACGGATGAAACACAAACAGAAACTCAAACGACATCCACCCTGCTAGCCCAGGCTGCCGACCTGGAACCTATCCCTGATCGAAGAAGAAGCAGAAGAAGAACTCCAAACAAGCACACATCGCTCTCGTGTCAAGATCATCGCATAACCTGTACCTGCAACTGTTGTTGTAGTAATCTGTGAGCCATGAGGACTCAGCAATCCCATTACCATGGGTGTCAAGACTAGCAACGCTTAATGTGAAAGGAAGGGGTAAAGTGGTGAGGTTGCATCAGCGACTAAGCATGATATGGTGGCTAACATACGCAAATGAGAGCGAGAAGAGAGCAAACGGAACGGTTGTGAAGCTAGCAATGATCAAGAGGTGATCCTGAACTCCTACTTATGTCAAGCATAACACAAAGACCGTGTGCACTTCCCGGACTCCGTTGAAAAGAGACCATCACGGCTACACACGCGGTTGATGCGTTTTAGTTCGGATCTGGTGTCAAGTTATCTACAACCAGACATTAACAAATTCCCATTTGCCGCATAACCGCGGGCATGACTTTCGAAAGATTATACCCTGCAGGGGTGTCCCAACTTAGCCCATGATAAGCTCTCGCAATCAACGAAGGATATACCTTCTCCCAGGAAGACCCGATCAGACTTGGAATCCCGGTTTACAAGACATTTCGATAATGGTAAAACAAGACCAGCAAAGCCGCCCGATGCGCCGACAATCCCGATAGGAGCTGCACATATCTCGTTCTCAGGGCAACACCGGATGAGACATCCTACGAGTAAAACCAGACCTCGAGTTTCCCCGAGGGGGCCCTGCAGTCTACTCGGTTCGGACCAACACTTAGACAAGCATTGGCCCGGGGAGGGGGCTGAAATAAAGATGACCCTCGGGTTAATTACTCCCAAGGGAAATGTAGGTGGTGGTGAGGCAAATGGTAAAACCAATGTTTGTCCTTGCTGGAGGAGTTTATTCAAAGCGAACTGTCGAGGGGGTCCCATAAATCACCCAACCGCATAAGGAACGCAAAATCCGGGAACATAACACCGGTATGATGGAAACTAGGGCGGCAAGAGTGGAACAAAACACCAGGCATAAGGCCGAGTCTTCCACCCTTTACCAAGTATATGGATGCATTAATTAAATAAGAGATATTGTGATATCCCAACATAATCCTGTCCATCATGGGGCAATCTTCAACTTCACCTGCAACTAACAACGCTATAAGAGGGGCTAAGCAAAGCAGTAACATAGCCAAACAACGGTTTGCTAGGAAGGGTGTCAAAGGTTAGAGGTTCATGACAATTTGGGGAGGCTTGAAGAGCAAAAGATAGGTAGCGCAGCATAGCGATAGAACGAAGCAACTAGCATAGCAATGATAGTAATGAGATCCAAGGTAGCGGTCATCTTGCCTGAAATCCTGCTAGGAAGAAGAACGAGTCCATGAAGAAAACGAAGCCAGGAAGATGAACCAAGCGTAGACGAACGAATCCTCACGATCGCAACGAAACGGGAAACTATCGAGAAGAAGCACACAACATGGTAAACACACCACACATATACATGACATGATGCACAACTAAGTATGATGCAAGGCAAGTCTACATGAAGCTACTCATGGCAAGGGATGATGCAAACAAGAGCAACACATCAAGGCAAGTTTAAATGAGGCCGGAAACAACATATAACAATTCCGGTAAGTCCTCATATGCAAATTTCAAAATTGGTCCAGATCTGAATAAACCTTATGTTCAAGTTGTTAAACAGCAAGTTAAGATGCATCAAGATGATCTACACGAGATTCTAGTCAAGTTACATATAAAGTTCATTAGATTTGGAGTTACGGCCTAGAAGATATGAGCAAAACAAGTTAATTATGGCATTGATGCAAAATACATACAAACATCAAGCAAACACCTCAAAAACAAGGATGCAACATGATAATATGAAACTACATGCAATTCTAAGCAAGTTTCACATAAAGCACACTCAAAACGGAGCAACAGTTCAACACATACACTCTATACAAAATATGACAACAATCTGTCCAAAACACCAACTAGGCATATTGCAAGCACCAAAACAACATGCTACGGTACCACAATATGAAAAGAAAAGGCATGGTCATGATGTACAGGTAAAGCATAACAAAACATGAACAGTGAGCTATCTCCAGAAATCACTAGAACATGCTCAAACACACATGGCAAGATTGCAAATAATAACAGTTTCAGACTTGCAGAAATAACATCAGGTTGCAATGTTTAGAGCTATCAAACAACATGTTACAGGAACTTATCATGGGAAACAAAGGCATGGCATGAATCTACTAATTTCATAGAACAAAAGTCCCTTACTGACCATGAGTCAAAACGGCACAGAAAATATGATGGCACCCATGTAAACATGGCAAATTATATGACAGATTCATACATGGCAGGAACAACAATAAGTAGGCATGTTGGTGAGCTTGTACCACTCTCCACATAGAAACACATGGCATGACAAGGCAACCAACAACAATAATACATGTTTATGAAGCTAAGCATGGCAATAGCAAGTTCATAGGGTGCATGGATCACTAGCAAAGCACATGGCAAAACTGAACTTAAAGTTGACAGGCTGACAGCAACATTATTTAGCAACTTGAAGGCAAGATTACAACAAGCTACAGCAGGATACAAATGGAACCAGGGGCATGGATGGATATAGCATGACATGTATAACAAAACATCCTTAGTGAACATCTCCAGATTATGCATAGAATGACTTGTAGCAGCAGGTTTACATAGCATCACCAAATAACAGATTCAGCCTAGCAAAACATTAACAGCAAGTACACTACTTCACGAGCTCGATTCACTCACCATAAGTCATTGCATGACAAGATAAGCATAGCATCAGCAAGAAGACATGTTTATGAAACTAACCAAGGCAAGAACACGTTTGTAGCATGCAAGGATCAACTACAACAACCTTGGCAAAATTGAATAACATGTAAACATTCTGCGAGGAAACATTTTATAGCAAAAGTAGAGCAAGAAAATGACATGCTAGAATACTCCATAATTGCAAACAGGGGTATGAATGGATAGAGAATAACCATATGTTCAAAACATCCTTATTGAAGTATCTCAAAATATGCTTGAATCTCTCTGTAGCATCAAGCTTACATGGCATAAAAATAACATCAGAACAGGGACTGAAATCAGCAACATCACGAAGCCTAGTTTGCATGCTTGTTCTAGTCACCACATTGATCACAAAAAATACATGGCATACACCCCTGTAAAGATGGCATGATGTAGCACAAAACACATATAGACATCAACCTCATAGGATGCACACATCAAACATGGCCAAAATTTCTGTTAACAGACAGCAGACAACATCATATAGCACTCTTGCAACGATGATTCAGGCATCAAGATGAGCTCAAAAGAACATGGTGCAATGGAATGAAATGAAGTACTCGTTGGGGCGAACAATTTGATATGCTACATGCCCAAAATGGAGCCACGGATGCGGAGTTATGATGCGATGAACAGGGACTAAAATATGAAATTATTACGGGACTTAGGGAAATTCGGGGGGTCAACCTCGTGATCCGGATCTGGATTTGGACCGGGCGGGGCCGGGCTCGCTGGAGTGGGCAGGGACGGCGGATCCGGCATCATCGAAGAGGGGTGGAGGAGGCGCACGGAGCGAGGCACGGCGGCAGGCGGCGAGGAGGAGGCCGGCGGCGTGGAGCTGCGGCTCCGACGAGAGGAGTGGGGCGGCGCCGGCTGGGATCGGCGCGGAGGCGCGACATGGTTTCAGCCGAGCGGCGAGGCGCGGCGGCGCGTCGGCAGGGTTCGGCTCCCGGCGGCGGAGGCGACGGCGGCGGCCGGGAGGCAAGGCCCGACGGCGCGGGGGCGCGCGGGCGGAGGTGGACGCGGGCGGCGGCGGCGGGCGGCGGCGGAGCGGGCACGGGCCGCGGGGGCCGGGGACGGGCTCGGCAGGCCGGCGGCGCGCGCGTGGCCGGGTGGCCACATGGTGGCCTCCGATTGGCTGCGGGCGGCGGCGCGGATGCGTCCAGTCCGATCCGGACGTGTCCGGCGGCGGAGAGGGAGCGAGGCTAGGGTTAGGGAGGATTCATTCGCGAATTTGGATGGGGAGGGCATATTTATAGTTTCTGGGAGCTAGGAGAGTCCAAATGAGGAGAGGTTTTCGCCCACATGATCGTGATCGAACGACCCAGAGCATGGAGGGGTTTAGGATGGGTTTTGGGCCACTTTGGAGGTGTGTTGGGCTGCAAAGAGAAGGGGGCTTTGCGGGCTACGCGGTTAACCGTTGGAGTATCAAACGGACTCCAAATGGCACGAAACTTGACAGACGGTCTACCGGTGGTATACCAAGGCCGCTTGGCAAACCTCGGTCTATTCCGAGAATGTTTAACACCCGCTCACAACAGGAGACAAAAGGGGAACGCCGAAGGACATAGGAGTGCCGGATTGCAAAACCGACAACGGGGAAAATGCTCGGATGCATGAGATGAACACGTATGTAATGCAATGCACATGATGACATGATAAAATGCAACACGCAAGCACATGACATGGCAACAATGACGAATAACTGGCAGACACCTGGCACATCAAATCCTGGGCGTTACAGCAAATAAAAGTAGATTGCAAGCAAATATGATAAGAGATAGACCCGGGGGCCATAGGTTTCACTAGAGGCTTCTCTTGAGATAGCATAAGTATTACGGTGGGTGAACAAATTACTGTCGAGCAATTGATAGAAAATCGAATAATTATGAGATTATCTAGGCATGATCATGTATATATGCATCATGTCCGCAACAAGTAGACCGACTCCTGCCTGCATCTACTACTATTACTCCACACATCGACCGACTCCTGCCTGCATCTAGAGTATTAAGTTCACAAAGAACAGAGTAACACATTAAGCAAGATGACATGATGTAGAGGGATAAACTCAAGCAATATGATATAAACCCCATCTTTTTATCCTCGATGGCAACAATACAATACGTGCCTTGCAACCCTTTCTATCACTGGGTAAGGACACCGCAAGATTGAACCCGAAGCTAAGCACTTCTCCCATGACAAGAAAGATCAATCTAGTAGGCCAAACCAAACTGATTATTCAAAGAGACTTGCAAAGATAACTCAATCATACATAAAAGAATTCAGAGAAGATCCAAATATTATTCATAGATAAACTTGATCATAAACCCACAATTCATCGGATCTTGACAAACACACGCAAAAAGAGATTACATTAAATAGATCTCCACAAGAGAGGGGGAGAACATTGTATTGAGATCCAAAAAGAGAGAAGAAGCCATCTAGCTAATAACTATGGACCCGTAGGTCTGTGGTAAACTACTCACAACTCATTGGAAGGGCTATGGTGTTGATGTAGAAGCCCTACATGGTCGATTCCCCCTACGGCAGAGTGCCGGCGAAGGCTCCAAGATGAGATCTCGTGGATACAGAAGGTTACGGCGGTGGAAATTTTGTTTCGGGTGCTCTCTGGATGTTTTCGGGGTACGTAGGCTTATATAGGAGGAAGAAGTACGTCAGTGAACGCCCGAGGGGCCCATGAGACAGGGGGGGTGCCCTATAGGGGGGGCGCCCTCCTATCTCGTGGAGGCCTCGGCTGCTTCTTGACTTGCACTCCAAGTCCTCTGGATCATGTTCATTCCAAAAATCACGATCCCGAAGGTTTCATTCCGTTTGGACTCCGTTTGATATTCCTTTTCTATGAAATACTGAAAGAGGCAAAAAACAGCAATACGGGCTGGGCCTCCGGTTAGTAGGTTAGTCCCAAAAATGATATAAATGTGTAAAATAAAGCCCATAAACATCCAAAATGGGTAATATAATAGCATGGAACAATAAAAAAATTATAGATACGTTGGAGACGTATCAGGACTAATCCCCCAAGTGAGAGAACTGCTCTCACTCGGAGTGGATTTTTAACTTAGGCAAAACTGGTTCGCGGCTAAGCCCCCGAGTGAGAGGATTGCTCTCACTCGGAGTGGATTTTTAACTTAGGCGAAACTGGTTCGCAGCTAAGCCCCCGAGTGAGAGGATTGTTCTCACTCGGAGTGGATTTTTAACTTAAGCGAAACTAGTTTGCGGCTAAGCCCCCGAGTGAGAGGATTTCTCTCACTCAGAGTAGATTTTTCACTTAGGTGAAACTGGTTCGCGGCTAAGCCCCCGAGTGGGAGGATTTCTCTCACTCGGAGTATTTTTTTTAACTTAGGAGAAACTGGTTCACGGCTAAGCCCCCGAGTGGGAGGATTGTTCTCACTTGGAGTAGATTTTTAACTTAGGCGAAACTGGTTCGCGGCTAAGCCCCCGAGTGAGAGGATTGCTCTCACTCGGAGTAGATTTTTAACTTAGGAGAAATCGAGTTCCGCAGCTAAGTCACCCACTAGGGGATTTCAACACATGCTTATGTGAAAAACAATCATTAAGAGACTGCAGGAATCATGTCTTGATAAACAATCGACCAAGTACTTTTATTACATCTTGACAATCCGACTGTCAAGTATAAAAACGATGAAGAAGATCTGCGTTCCAGGAGCGTGGCTCATCTTTCTTCTAAGCTAAGTTGTAAAGGTGAGGAGCACCTTGGTAACGACGAAGGGGCCTTCCCATGCAGGGGTGAGCTTATGTGGTCGCTGCTGATCCACTCGGAGCACCAGGTCTCCTTGAAATGCTCGACCCTTGACGTTCCTTGCATGGAATTGACGAAGATCTTGTTGATAGATAGCCGATAGGATCAAAGCCATCTCCCATTCTTCTTCTAGGAGGTCCACTGCCTCCTGACGTGCTTGCTTTGCCCCAGCTTCTAAATAAAGTTCCACTCGGGGTGTATTGTGAAGCAGATCACTAGGCAGTACAACTTCAGCTCCATAGACCATGAAGAAGGGGGTTCGGTTGGTGGATTGGTTGGGAGTTGTCCTCAATCCCCACAGAACAGACGATAGCTTGGTCACCCAAGCCCTAGCTGCATATTTGAGGTCACTCATGAGCAGAGGTTTCAAACCCTGGAGGATCAGAACGTTTGCCCTTTCGGCTTGTGCATTCGACTACGGATGCGCAACGGATGCATAATCCACCCGAGTCCCTTGGGAAGCGCTGAATGCTTTGAATTCTTTTGAGCCAAAGTTTGAGCCGTTGTCTATGATGATGCTATGTAGAACTCCAAATCGGAATGCCATCTTTCTTATGAAACTAATGGTTGTGTTTTAGTCTAAACTTTTGATAGGCTTGGCCTCAATCCACTTGGTGAACTTGTCGACTACTACAAGAAGATGAGTGAAACCACTTCTACCAGTCCTGAGTGGCCCGATCATGTCTAATCCCGACACAGCAAATGGCCAGACGAGTGGAATGGTTTTCAAAGCAGATGCTGGCTTGTGAGACATGTTTGCATAGAACTGGCAACCTTCACACTTCTCCACGATTTCCTTTGCAACCTCATTGGCCCGTGACCAGTAGAATCCTGCTCAGTATGCTTTGGCCATGATGGTCCGAGAGGACGCATGGTGACCACAGGTCCCCAAGTGAATTTCTTCCAAAATTAGTCGACCCTCTTCCGGAGAAATACATCGTTGAGCCACGCCAGTAACACTCTCTCTGTAGAGCAGCCCATCCATCACCGTGAACGCCTTGGATGTGCGGACAATCTGACACGCTTCAAATTCATCTTCAGGAAGCTCTTGCTTGAGCAGGTATGCAATGTATGGTACTGTCCAGTCGGGGGTGATCACCAGGATCTCCATAACCAAATCAATAACTGCTGGTACTTTGATCTTAGTCGGATTGGTAGGGCTTATTTCTTGGGGAGGTTCTTTAGTAAAAGGATCCTCTTACACTAATGGGGAATGGAGATGCTCAATAAACATATTGCTGGGGATAGGTTTCCGAGTGGAACCTATTTTTGCCAAGTCGTCAGTTGCTTGATTCTTGATTCGGGGAATGTGGTAAAGCTCCAAACCCTCAAACCTTTTCTTAAACTTCCTCACTACATTACAGTATCCAGTCATGGCAGGGTTTTTTATGTCCCACTCCTTCATCACTTTATTGGCCACCAAATCCGAGTCACCGTAGACCATCAGGCGATGGACGCCGAGTGAAATGGCCATACGCAACCCGTAGAGAAGTTCTTCATACTCAGCTTCGTTATTGGAGGAATCAAAGTGAATCTGGAGGACATAACTGAGTTTATCACCTCTTGGGGACACCAGGACCACTCCAGCACCAGAACCATTCAACATCTTTGTCGATTTTCGGGTTCCGGCAAAACCCTTGAGGTTTGAACACTGGGTGCACACAGAGATTCCCCCCTACAAATCCCGCTGTCAGCCTCACCACGATCTCTAAGCTTAGCTCGATGAACTCACAACACAAGAGACACAAGATTTATACTGGTTCGGGCCACCGTTGTGGTGTAATACCCTACTCCAGTGTGGTGATGGTGGATTGCCTCTTGGGCTGATGTTGAACAGTACAAGGGGAAGAACAGCCTCTTGAGGCGAGGTGTTCTTGTGCTTGGTGGATGTGAAAGTGAACTTGGTTCGTTCCCTTCCTACTATGGTGGCTAGTCCTATTTATAGAGGCCCTATTCCTCTTCCCAAATATTGAGCGGGAAGGGAGCCAACAACGGCCAATTTGAAAGGGGACAGGTAGTACAAGCTATGCTGACTAAAGGTGGTCTTTGCCTGCCAAAGGCTCTGGTGGTGACGCCGTCTTGGGCTCCACGGTGACCTCCGTCCTGCTGGTCTTGGTCTTGTTGCACCGATATGGAAACCTTTGCCTGATGCCTCGGTACCCCGCACCTGAGCTTGCCCCCCTAGCACCAAAGGGGAAATGAGGACACTGCGTGCGCTGGCGCCCGCCTGACCTTGGTCGTCATGGCTTGCGCACGGGAACCTCACGAGGTACCCCTCGCCTTGATCTCTCCACCCCCCTCGTGATCCTGCTTGGTGAGGCTGCTCCTAAGGAGGCCTTGTGTTGTCCGCCTCGCGAGTCTTGGCCCCTCGCGAGGGTCTTGAGCATAAGATGGGCCTAACTGGGCCACTGGTGGAGCCACGCCGTGGGCCGCAGGCATGCAACTCTAGGGACCCCCGTTCCCAGAACGCCGAAAGTAGCCCCCGGGCCCAAGGCACGCTCAGACTTGGCTTAGCGGCGAAGCCAAAGGGGAAGTTCGGAGTGCCACAAGCCCCAACAGCCTGCGGCCTTGGTCGACGCGTGGCGACTGATTGGACATGGGCGTTTCCACTTCCCCATGCTACCTCCACAACTGCCCGACTTGACGAGTCCCTACTGCATGCAAAAAGGGTTATCATTACCTACGATCATGGAGGTCGACGGTTGGCCTCCCTCGGGCTATAAATGAGGAGGTTTGAGAGCCCTCGTCGCCCATCTCTTCCTACTCCGCCTGCTTCTTCTTCTCTGCTCCATCTCCAGTCTTGACACCAATGGCGCCGATCCGTCGATTCTCGGCTGCAAAGAAAGGAAAGGCTCCCTGGGACGGACCCGGACCGCTCCCACCGAGGAAGAGGCCGGCCCACCGTCGTGGCAGGGTCGTGAGGCTGGAGATGACAAGGCCTTGGTGCGAGCGGCCACCTCTTGGGTACCCGCTACCCTAGTACGCCCAACCCGAGAGCTCCGGAGAAAGGAGCGGCGAGCGACGCCGCCCACGCCACAGCCATGGTCGGCGCGTCGTGGTGGCGCGCGCCGTCACCCCCGGAGCCCACGCCGCGGACTTCTCTCGCGAGCTCGTGCTGCATGCGGCGATGCCTCCAAGCACCTAGATCTGCTTCCCTTCGTTCTTCTCCACCGAGATGCCGTCGAGGGGGCCTCTCAAGCTTTGGCTGCAGCACACCGATTGTGGCGCCCCGGTGACCAGAGCGGAGGTTGAAGTCGTTTCCTCGGGCAAGATCTTCATGACCCGAGGCTGGGGTGAGGTCGCCCGGGTCTGCCGAACAGGGGGCGCCCTCGCGATCCATTTCAAATAATGATGGAGCCTTCACGTTGTTCTTCAAGGTCTTCGACGTGGAAGGCCGCCGCCTGGAGTGCTGCCCGGAGGTGGCAGTCAAGATATCGATGCGGCAGGGGCTGGGCCTGCCGTCCGCTCCTCGAGCAGCTCCTCCGGCAGTAGCAGCAACGCTTGGGGTCCCACGACTGTCCTTTGCTTAGATGGCCACATATTATATTCTTCGCTTGAGAATCGAGTTGCTTGAATCTCTTCACATCAGCAGCATTCACAGACGGAGTGATTGAGGGAACACCATTTTCCACAACATACCAGAGATCGTTATCAATTGCCTCAAGATGCATGCGCATCTTGTTCTTCCAGTAGGGGTAGTCCGTCCCATCAAAGGTAGGACACCCAGCCGAGACCTTGATCATACCTGCAGTCGACCTAACTAAAACTCTAGGTGGTTAAACCAAAATCACACAGAACAAGGGAGTACCTTGCTTTGATACCAATTGAAAGTGCGTTACATCGACTAGAGGGGGGGTGAATAGGTGATTTTTATGAATTCTTCACTGAGGAATTTTAGGGTGAGGAAATTCCTAAGTGAAGAACTACTTGCAGCAGAATAAGTACTCAGGTATAAGCATAACAGAGCAACAACATAGTCTTCATGAAGAAATGAAAGACAAAACACAGAGTACAGAAAGCGTAATAACAGGATAAGCATGATGAAGACAAACTGACTGAAGAAATAGGATTGAGGAATTAGAGAAAGTCTTCAGTCAAAGTCTTCAAACAGTAATGATCAGGTTCATCAACACATAACAGAGGAAATGAAAGGGTTGAGGAAATAGAACCAGTAGGCTCGGTGAAGATAATGATTTGGTCGACCAGTTCGAACTGCTGTGACAGTTGTACGTCTGGTTGGAGCGGCTGAGTATTTAAACTCGAGGACACACAGTCCCGGACACACAGTCCTCACTGTATTCTCCTTGAGCTAAGATCATGCAAATCTCGCCCAACAGTAGTGGTAAGTCTTCACAGGTGACTTCCAAACCTTCACAAACTCGGTCACTCGGCAACCCACAATTCCTATCGGATGCTCAGACCATGATGCCTAACCGTCTGGAGGATACACAATCCTCAAAGGTAACAAGCATCGGTTCAACGCAGGAACAATCTCTTCAGTGATGCTCCATCACTTTTGGTTTGTAGGTGTTTGGGTTTGGGATTTGGGTATTTCCTCACTTGATGATTTTCGCTCAAAGTCCTCGGAGGATGGGATGCTCTCACATGACAAGTGTCAGTTTCTCTTGGAGCAGCCAACCAGCTAGTGGTTGTAGGGGGCGACTATTTATAGCCTAGGAAGCAACTCAACATGATAAGACATAAATGCCCTTCAGGATATGACCGTTAGGTGGGTGGATATTTTAGGACAGTTGGCGCGTAGCAGAGCAACGGTCGGATATTTGAGGTTAGAATTCCTCAGGGCTATCATGTTCCTCACTGTGTAGGCAATCTACACTGGCGAATTCCTAACTCCTCAGTCAGAACAAATTCCTCAAAGACCAGAAGATCTTCATCTCTGTCACTGAAGAAATTGACTGAACTGATATGAGATTTCCAATGGCTTCACTCGAAGGATTGGCTAGGTGTAGGATTTTGAGATGAGCATCACTTGGAAATCAGTTTACTTTGTATTACCTCGACCCCCTTTAACAGTACGGTGTTTCCTATGACTCAAGAAGAAGAAAACAAAACTATGAAAACAAAAGTCTTCGCACTTCGTAATCCTCGCATGAATATCCAAGTCTTCAAGGACACACCAATTTATTCATTTTCAAAGTCTTCAGGAGAACCAAAGTCTTCAGCCGAAGACATTCATTTTTAGGGGTCTACTTTCACTGTAAATATCAAACTCCTCATCGACTTATAGAGCCTATGTATACTCACAAACACATTAGTCCCTTAACCTATAAGTCTTCAATACACCAAAATCACTAAGGGGCACAAGATGCACTTACAATGCATCGCAATGAAACGTTATTGGGCCTCTTGCAATATAACTCACTGTCCTGGATGTAGTACGCGGTGGCTTGACGAGCCACGCGCTCGATGATACGTCCCCGTCGTATCTACTTTTCCAAACACTTTTGCTCTTGTTTTGGACTCTAACTTGCATGATTTGAATGAAACTAACCCGGACTGACGCTGTTTTCAGCAGAACTGCCAAGGTGTTATTTTTGTGCAGAAATAAAAGTTCTCGGAATGACTTGCAAATCCACGGAGACACTTTTCAGAATTAATAAAAATACTGGCGAAAGAAAAAACGTTAGGGGGCCACACCCTGGTCACGAGGGTGGGGACGCCCCCCTCCCCTAGGGCGCGCCCCCTGCCTCATGGCCCCCTGGACGTCCACCAACCTCAACTCCAACTCCATATATTTGCTTTCATGGAGAAAAAAATAAGTGAAGAAGGATCCATCGCGTTTTACGATAGGGAGCCCTAAAACCTCCCGGGAGGGCTGATCCGGAGTCCGTTCGGGGCTCCAGAGAGGGGAATTCGTCGCCATCGTCATCATGAACAATCCTCCATCACCAATTTCATGATGCTCACCGTCGTGTGTGACTAATTCCATAATAGGCTTGCTGGACGGTGATGGGTTGGATGAGATTTACCATGTAATTAAGTTAGTTTTGTTAGGGTTTGATCCCTAGTATCCACTATGTTCTTAGATTGATGTTGCTATGACTTTGCTATGCTTAATGCTTGTCACTAGGGCCCGAGTGCCATGATTTTAGATCTGAACCTATTATGTTTTCATGAATAAATGTGAGATCTTGATCCTATGTTGCAAGTCTTTAGTCACCTATTATGTGTTATGATCCGTTAACCCCGAAGTGACAATAATCGGGATACTTAGCGGTGATGACCATAGTTTGAGGAGTTCATGTATTCACTAAGTGTTAATGCTTTGGTCCGGTACTCTATTAAAAGGAGGCCTTAATATCCCTTAGTTTCCATTAGGACCCCGCTGCCACGGGAGGGTAGGACAAAAGATGTCATGCAAGTTCTTTTCCATAAGCACGTATGACTATATTCGGAATACATGCCTACATTACATTGACGAACTGGAGCTAGTTCTGTGTCACCCTATGTTATAACTATTACATGAGGAATCGCATCCGACATAATTATCCATCACTGATCCAATGCCTACGAGCTTTTCACATATTGTTCTTTGCTTAGTTACTTTGCCGTTGCCATTGTTACCATTACTACAAAACTGCTACTGTTACTTTTGCTATCATTACCGTTACTTCCATACTACTTTGCTACTAAATACTCTGTTGCAGATACTAAGTTATCTAGGTCTGGTTGAATTGACAACTCAACTGCTAATACTCGAGAATATTCTTTGGCTCCCCTTGTGTCAAATCAATAAATTTGGGTTGAATACTCTACCCTCGAAAACTGTTGCGATCCCCTATACTTGCAGGTTATTAAGACTATTTTCTGGCGTCGTTGCCAGGGAGCATAGCTATATTCTTTGAGTCACTTGGGATTTATATCTGCTGATCACTATGAAGAAGTTAAAAGATCAAAGAACTAAAATTTATCCCTCAACTACGAGGGGAGGTAAGGAACTGCCATCTAGCTCTGCACTTGATTCTCCTCCCGTTATGAGTAAACTTGCGACACCTAAACCTGCTTCTGCTATTAATTCTGATATGTCGCATGTTATTGATGATGCCACTTCTGCTATGCATGATACTTGTGATGAAACTACTTCTATGCTTGATACTACTATGCCATTGGGTGAATTTCTTGATGAACAACTTGCTAAGGCTAGGGAGAATGAAATTATTGAAACTGATAATATTGATGATAGTGATGATGAAGGTTCTCCCCTAGATATGAATTGCCTGTTGTTCCTGAGGGTTATGTTATGGATGAAGAAACTGCTAGAGATTTTCTTGCTTGCAATGATAGATCAGATCTTAAGAAATTATTAGCTAAGCTGAAACAAAAGACTCTGAATGCTAGAATGAAACATGACCCTACTTTTGCTACTTCACCTATCTTTGTTACTGATAAGGATTATGAATTCGTTGTTGATCCTGAGATTATTACTTTAGTTGAATCCAATCCTTTCTATGGCACTGAATCTAAAACTGTAGTGGCACATCTTACTAAGTTAAATGATATAGCCACCCTGTTTACTAATGATGAGAAATCTCGCTATTATTATATCCTTAAAATATTTCCTTTCTCATTAAAGGGTGATGCGAAGACATGGTTTAATTCTCTTGATCCTGGTTGTGTGCATAGTCCCCAGGATATGATTTACTACTTCTCTGCTAAATATTTCCCCGCTCATAAGAAACAAGCTACCTTGAGGGAAATATATAATTTTGTGCAAATCGAAGAAGAGAGTCTCCCACAAGCTTGGGGGAGGCTTCTCCGATTAATTAATGCTTTTCCTGATCATCCTCTTAAGAAAAATGAAATACTAGATATCTTCTATAATGGACTAACCGATGCTTCCAATGACCACCTGGATAGTTGTGCTGGTTGTGTTTTCAGGGAAATGATAGTCGACCAAGCTGAATTGCTGTTGAATAATATGTTGGCCAATGAAAATAATTGGACCCTTCCTGAGCCGACACCTAAGCCAACTCCAAAGAAAAGAGGTGTTCTATTTCTCAGTCCTGAAGATATGCAAGAATCAAAGAAATCTATGAAAGAGAAAGGTATTAAAGCTGAAGATGTTAAAAATTACCTCATGTCGAAGAAATTCATGGCCTCAATCTACCACCTAAAGAAATACAAGGTCTTGATAACCCGACACAGGTAGTGAAGGTAAACTCTCTTTATAGATATGATAAAGTTGAAATCCCGTCAACTAAGTTTGCTAGCCAATGCCTAGATGAATTTGATGATTTTATGGATAAGAAAGGAAATTCCAATGATTATGTTAGTAGACAATTGAAAAATAATTCTTATATGATTGGACGCTTGAGTGATTATATGTCTAGAGTTAAGGGTGAACTTAAACTCACTAGCAAACATGTTTCTATGGTCACCACTCAAGCAGAACAAGTACTTAAGGCTCAGAATGAATTGCTTGATGAATTAAATAATAAACATGATTTTGCTGTTAGAGTGGCTACTAGAACTGGTAAAATGACTCAGGAACCTTTGTATCCTGAAGGCCACCCAAAGAGAATTGAACAAGATTCTCAGAGAAATAATTTAGATGCTCCTAGTCCTTCTAAAAGGAAGAAAAAGAAAAATGATAGGACTTTGCATGCTTCTAGTGAACCTATTGTAGAAACACCTAAGAATCCTAATGACACTTCTATCTCTGATGCTGAAACACAATCCGGAGATGAACATGAACCTAATGATAATGCTAATAATGATGTTCACATAGATGCTCAATCGAGCAATAACAATGATATAGAAATTGAACCTGCTGTTGATCTTGATAACCCACAATCAAGAAATCAACGTTATGATAAGAGAGACTTTGTTGCTAGGAAGCATGGTAGGGAAAAAGAACCATGGGTTCAGAAACCCATGCCTTTTCCTCCTAAACCATCCAAGAAAAAGGATGATGAGGACTTTGAGCGCTTTGCTGAAATGATTAGACCCATTTTCTTACGCATGCGCTTAACTGATATGCTTAAAACAAACCCTTATGCTAAATACATGAAAGATATCATTACAAATAAAAGAAAAATACCTGAAGCTAAAATCTCAACCATCCTTGCCAACTATACCTTTAAGGGTGGAATACCTAAGAAACTTGGTGATTCCGGAGTACCCACTATACCATGCTCCATCAAAAGAAATTATGTTAAAACTGCCTTATGTGATTTATGAGCCGGTGTCAGTGTTATGCCTCTTTCCTTATACCATAGACTGGAACTAAGTAAGTTGACACCTACTGAGATATCCTTGCAAATGGCTGACAAATCAACTGCTATAATTGTCGGCATTTGTGAGGACGTGCATGTTGTTGTTGCTGCGTATGTTACTATCTTAACAGACTTTGTCATTCTTGATATCCCTGAGGATGACAGTATGTTGATTATCCTTGGAAGACCCTTTTTAAATACTGCAGGTGCTGTTGTTGATTGCAACAAAGGCAATGTCACCTTTCATGTAATGGTAATGAGCATACGGTACATCTTCCGAGGAAACAACCTCAAGTTTACAGCATAAACTCTATTGGGAAAATTCCATCAATAATTATTGGAGGTTTTGAATTTCCTCTTCCTACTGTGAAGAAAAAGTATGATATTCTTATTATTGGGGATGTTCATATCCCCGTTGAGGTAACCTAGTGTCACTTTGAAATTTCTCTGGTTTCATGTGATTCGGAATGAGTTTGTTAACAAGACTTGATCAACCTTGTTAGTGGATTCCCTTTGATGAACATGAGATGGATGAAGTTAGAAGGCAGAACCTTCTATACCCTCTCTTTACTTTCTGTTACTTAGAATAAATAAAGTAGAAATAGTATATTTTGTCTATTTTCTGAATTATCCATGCAATAAAAAAATATCCCGAAAATAAAAGTTCTCCAAATGCCATGCCAATTTAATATTATTTTTTCTGGAATATTTGAGAATATTTGGCACTGAGAACACAGCAAGGGGAGCAAGCACCTGGCCACAAGGGTCCAGGGTACGCCCACCCCTACAGGGCATGCCCCCTGCCTCGTGGGCCCATGGTGGCTCCCCTCCACTTATTCCTGCACTCACACACTCTATCATCCTCCCAAAAAAATCACTACCTAGCTCAAGCACAAGTTCCAGCTTGTTTTGCTGCCATTTTTGATCTCCTTGCTCAAAGCTCCATTCGCAAAACTGCTTTGGGGGATTCTTCTTTGGTATGTGACTCCTCCAATGATCCAATTAGTTTTTGTTCCAGTGCTTTATTCATTGCAAATTCTTGCTGCTTAGGTGACCCTGTTCTTGAGCTTGCATGTTAAATTTATGAGGTCCCAAGTAATTCTAATGCATGATAGAGGCTCTAGGCACTTGTGGGAGTAGTTGCTATCAATTTCATTAAGTTTGTTTCACTTTTATTTTGAGTCACTAAACATTTTAGATATTTTCAGAAAATGATAAAGAGACTCTTCTTGAGGGGCTCTTCTAGCCAATGCTCTAAGGATAAACAAGCTAAGGAGAATGAAAAGCCCAAGTATAATCTTCCTCGTGTGGCGGAAGTACGGCCGTGTGAATGGCCTTGTGATGATTTCTTGAGAGCAGCCGAGATATACGATGATTTCTATTCTTTGGTTAATAATGCGGGCCTCACCGACTTCCTCCACAACTAGCTTGAACAGTATCTCTTACTCACCAATACTTTTGTGCAAAACTTCTACTTTTATCCTAAGAAGTCACCTCTTCAGTAGAGTTTAAATTATATGATGTTGATAGGGAGATGTCACTTTTTAAATTTTGGACAGTATGCAAGATACCCTTCGGGGGCAGCTTAGAGGAACCACATCATAGAGATGTGGAAGGATTTATTGACACTATCACTGTAGGGGAAACGAGGAAAGTTTCCGATGCACGAATAACTAGCATACATTCTCCTGTTTTACGTTACTTTGCAATATTTGCTAGTCGATGCTTGATTGGTCGCGAAAACTGTGGGAACCTTAGCATTCCTGATATTATCATTTTGTTCCATGCTTTATTTTGTGATAACACTTTTAATATGGGCGCTATTATTGCTAGATAGTTAAGCATGAACCGTACTAAGGGCCCTATTTTTGGAGGTATCTATGCCGCACGCCTCGCTAAACACTTCGAGATACCTATTAGGCACTATGAGGAAGAAGAAAAACTGCTGCCCCTACCTTTCTAGATTACAAGAGCATGTTAGCACATGAGTTTATTGTTGCAGATGATGAGAATATGCTTAAGTATAATTTGAGATATCATAAGAAACATAGTGAAACTATTATCCTACATGCACCCTCTTTGTTTGATTTATCTACATGCACGTTTCTCGTCTTACCGGAGGCCGCTCGTGCTTACCAAGGCCAGACATCAGCCCCAGAGCCTGAGCCGGAACCACAACTTGACCCTTATCGACCATCCTTTTATCAGTGGAATCCGGAGGAGTTTGCCAGCCAGTGGTACCCAGATGATGCATCCCAGTACACTGGAGGGAGTAGCTATGACTCATGGCCATAGACCAACTTAGGCCAAAAGCCTAAGCTTGGGGGAGTACGTATTTCTCACCGACTTTACATTCATGTTCACACACTCATTCTAGTGTCGGTGCTCATACTCTTTCTTTGTACTATCCATGCTAGTTTAATTTCTTTTTCCTACTTTCTTCTCGTGTGTTAGATAAACCTTAAGAAAAACCAAAAAAATTAGTTAGTTTAATTTCCATGCCTATAGTAGTATTAATTAAAAGAAAAACTCAAAAAGATTTCTCGTTCTTCTTTTGCTTGTTGGGAGCTTTCCCGTGTAAATAGTTTTATTTCTTTTCTATCCATTGGGGGTCGAGAGAAGAAGACCATAATGAAAATGTCTAAGTGGCTCTCATATGCATAATTTATTTACTTTAACCAAGATCACATATTACTTTGTCTTCTCTCTTGAAATGAATGCTTGCAGATTCTAGCTTAGTCGAATGCACGTGCACTATTATTATTATCCACATCGTTCGGTCGTGCAAGTGAAAGGCAATAATGATGATATATGATGAAATGATTGGGATGAGAGAAGCTGGTATGAACTAGATCTGTCTTGTTTTTGAAAATATGATTAGCTAATCATTCCTGATTCAGCCTATTATGAATAAACATGTTTGCAATGACAATTAGAGATTGTAGTTGCTTATGCCATGCTTAATTTGCTATGATTTATAATGGTTTACCTTGCGTGCCAACATGCTATTAAAATGGTTGTGATGTGGTATAATAGGGTGGTATCCTCCTTTGAATGAATTGAGTGACTCGACTTGGCACATGTTCATGCATGCAGTTGAAACAAAATAAACATAGCCTTCAAGATATTTATGTTCATGGTGGATTATATCCTACTCATGCTTGCACTCAATGTCTATTAATTTTAATGCATGTTCATGACTGTTGTCGCTCTCTCAGTTGGTCGCTCCCCAGTCTTTTGCTAGCCTTCACTTATACTAAGCGGGAATACTGCTTGTGCATCCAAACTCCATAAACCCCAAAGTTATTCCATATGGGTGCACCATACCTTCCTATATGCGGTATCTACCGACCGTTCCAAGTAAATTTGTATGTGCCAAACTCCAAACCTTCAAATGAAATTCTGTTTTGTATGATCGAACAACTCATGTATCAACTAGGGTTGTCTGTATCTTCCATGCTAGGCGGGTTATTCTCAAGAGGAGTGGACTCCGCTCCTCATTCACGAGAAAATGGCCAGTCACCGAGATGCCCAGTCCCATGCTCAAATCAAATCAAAATAATTAAACAAAACTACCCCAGGATTGTTGTTAGTTGGAGGCCCCCGTTGTTTCGGGCAAGCCATGGATTGATGCTTGTTGGTGGAGGGGGAGTATAAAACTTTACCATTCTGTTTGGGAACCGCCTATAATGTTTGTAGCATGGAAGATATCGAGATATCATAGTTGTTATGTTGATAGTGAAAGAATACCGCTCAAAATACTATTATCTCTGTTTTAAAAATCGAGCTCTGGCACCTCTACAAATTCCTGCTTCCCTCTGCGAAGGGCCTATCTATTTACTTTTATGTTGAGTCATCACCCTCTTATTAAAAAGCACCCGCTGGAGAGCACCGCTGTCATTTGCATGCATTACTATTAGTTTATATTGGGTATGACTATGACTGGATCTCTTTTACCATGAATTACAATGTTTAGTCAGTCCTTGATCTTTAAAGGTGCTCTGCATTTATGTTTTGCGGTCCCAGAAAGGGCTAGCGAGATACAATCTTATTATATCATATTATGATTGTTTTGAGAAAGTGTTGTCATCCGAGTTTTATTATTATTGCTCGCTAGTTGATTATGCCATTGATATGAGTAAACATGAGACCTAAGTATTATTGTGAATGTGGTAAGTTATAATCTTTGATGAAAACTTGAATGCTAGCTTTACATATTTACAACAACAAGAGCAAACAGAGTTCGTAAAAGTTTTTCTTTATCACTTTCAGTTTATCAACTGAATTGCTTGAGGACAAGCAAAGGTTTAAGCTTGGGGAGTTGATACGTCTCCGTCGTATATACTTTTCCAAACACTTTTGCCCTTGTTTTGGACTCTAACTTGCATGATTTGAATAGAACTAACCCGAACTGACGATGTTTTCAGCAGAACCGCCATGGTGTTATTTTTGTGCAGAAATAAAAGTTCTCGGAATGACCTGCAAATCCACAGAGACACTTTTCAGAATTAATAAAAAATACTGGCGAAAGAAATAACATCAGGGGGCCCACACCCTGGTCACGAGGGTGGGGGGTGCGCCCCCTCCCCTAGGGCGCGCCCCCTGCCTCGTGGGCCCCCTGGATGTCCACCGACCTCAACTCCAACTCCATATATTTGCTTTCGCGGAGAAAAAAATAAGTGAAGAAGGATTCATCGTGTTTTACAATACAGAGCCTCCACCAAGCCCTAAAACCTCTCAGGAGGGATGATCTGGAGTCCGTTCGGGGCTCCGGAGAGGGGAATCCGTCGCCATCGTCATCATCAACCATCCTCCATCACCGATTTCATGATGCTCACCGCCGTGCGTGAGTAATTCCATCGTAGGCTTGCTGGACGGTGATGGGTTGGATGAGATTTACCATGTAATTAAGTTAGTTTTGTTAGGGTTTGATCCCTAGCATCCACTATGTTCTGAGATTGATGTTGCTATAACTTTGCTATGCTTAATGCTTGTCACTAGGGCTTGAGTGCCATGATTTCAGATCTGAACCTATTATGTTTTCATGAATATATGTGACTTCTTGATCCTATCTTGCAAGTCTTTAGTCACCTATTATGTGTTATGATCCATTAACCCCGAAGTGACAATAATCGGGATACTTACCGGTGATGACCGTAGTTTGAGGGGTTCATGTATTCACTAAGTGTTAATGCTTTGGTCCGGTACTCTATTAAAAGGAGGCCTTGATATCCCTTAGTTTCTATTAGGACCCCGCTGCCACGGGAGGGTAGGACAAAAGATGTCATGCAAGTTCTTTTCCATAAGCACGTATGACTATATTTGGAATACATGCCTACATTACATTGACGAACTGGAGCTAGTTCTGTGTCACCCTATGTTATAACTATTACAGGAGGAATCGCATCCCGCATAATTATCCATCACTGATCCAATGCCTACGAGCTTTTCACATATTGTTCTTTGCTTAGTTACTTTGCCATTGCCATTCTTACCATTACTACAAAACTGCTACTGTTACTTTTGCTATCATTACTGTTACTTCCATACTACTTTGCTACTAAATACTTTGCTGCAGATACTAAGTTATCTATGTGTGGTTGAATTGACAACTCAACTGCTAATACTCGAGAATATTCTTTGGCTCCCTTGTGTTCAATCAATAAATTTGGGTTGAATAATCTACCCTCGAAAACTGTTGCGATCCCCTATACTTGCGGGTTATCACTCGACATCCTCCTCCTTCTTTGGCAAGGTCCCTTGAAGCAGGTATGCTTTGAAATCTTTAGTCCAGCACCCCTCCTGAGGCTCGAGCGTAAGCAGCAGGCGGGCCCCTGTGGGATGGCCACATGCTGGAGCGCCAGTCACAGGCGTCTGAGGCAGATCCTCCTAAGGCGGTGCTGGAGCCGCAGTGCGGGGAGCCATAAATGGCTTGAAGAGCCGCTCCTCAAACACCCCGGCTCCTGGGGGAGCCTTTGGGAGGCTCTCTTGGCGATATCGTCCGCCTTCTTCTTCGTCCCTCGTGGCACGTGCTGCAGTTCCAAGCCTAGGAACCGCTTCTCCATCTTGCGTACCTCTTCCAGGTATGCCTCCATCTGCTCGTCCTTGGGCGTGTACTCTTTGTTGGAGAAGTTGACGAGGAGCTGAGAATCGCCCTTGATGGTGAGGCGCTTCACCCCTAGCGTCGCCGCGGCCCTGAGACCGGCGAGCAAGCCTTTGAATTCTGCGATGTTGTTGGAGACCTTCTCGCCCTGCTGGAAGCAGAGTTGTACCGCGTAGCAGAGCTTGTCCTTGGTGGGTGAGATGAGGACGGGCCCTGTTCCTGCGGCTTGCCGTGTGAACGCTCCATCAAAGTACATGATCCACCCGTCTGGCTCCTCGTCCCCAGGTAAGAGGGAGCGGTCCTCGCCCACCCCGTGGTCAGGGATGTCAGTACACTTGGCCACGAAGTCCGCGAGGGCCGCACCCTTGTTGACCCTGGTGGTGCTGAACTCGAGATGGAATGCCTGAAGCACGATGTTCCATTCTACGACTCGCCAGGCGGCGTTCGGGCTTCGGAGCACCCTCTCCAGCGGGTATGCCGAAACGACTTTGATGGGGTGGCCTTGGAAGTAGTGGCGCAGCTTTCGGGAGGCGACAAGGAGCACACGCAAGAGCTTCTGAGGCATGAGGTAACGCGCCCGTGCCTCCCTCGGCACCGTGCTGACGAAGTAGACAGGGTGCTCGATGAGGGGGGAGGCATCAGTGGAGTCTTGTTCTTCTTGAGGGCGCGGGACTTGGGTGACCTGGCGAGGCCCTTACTCAGGAGCCCCCCAGCCGTGGGGCCAATCGCAGCCTCAGGAGGGATTTCGACCGCCGGGTTGGCCGAGGCCCTAGGTGCGCTGTCCTGAGGGTGCTGCGCTTTGCTTCATGGTTGGGCGTCCTATCGAGGGTCCTTGGATGGGCGCTCCTTCCTTAGCGCCACCAGGGCGGCGCTGGCTGAGTGAGGGGTGGCTGCCAAATAGAGCACCAAGGGCTCGAGAGGGCGCGGTGCTACCATCACTGGTGGGCTGGTCAGGTATCTCTTGAGGTCTTGAAAGGTTGTGTCTGCCTCCGGTGTCCACTCAAACAGCCCCTTCTTTTTCATTAGCTTGAAGAATGGGAGGGCGCGCTCCACCAGCCTGGAGATGAAGCGTCCCAGCAAGGTCACGCAGCCCGCCAGCTTCTGCATCTCCTTCAGGGTTTGCAGGGGGCTCATTTATTCTATTGACTTAACCTTCTCTGGATTGGCCCCGTTCCCTCTATGCGACACGAGGAAGCCCAGCAGCTTGCCAGAGGGGACCCCGAATACACACTTCTCAGGGTTAAGCCAAAGATCCACCTTGTGCAAGCTGGTAAACGTCTCCTTCAGATCTGCTATCAGGGTCCCAGCCTCCTGAGACTTCACTACTATGTCATCAACATAGGCCTTCGCGTTTCTCTCGAGCTGCGTGCCCAGGGCGATATGCATCAACCGCTGGAAGGTAGCTCCGGCATTGTGCAGCCCGAAGGGCATGCAGGTGTAGTAGTACACCCCGCAGGGGGTCAACAACACCGTCTTCTCCACATCTTGCACGACCATCTTGATCTGGTGGTAGCCTGAAAAGGCGTCAGATACGTCTCCAACGTATCTACTTTTCCAAACACTTTTGCCCTTGTTTTGGACTCTAACTTGCATGATTTAAATGAAACTAACCCGGACTGACGCTGTTTTCAGCAGAACTTCCATGATGTTGTTTTATGTGTAGAAAAGAAAAGTTCTCGGAATGTCCTGAAAATCCACGGAGGCACTTTTTGGAATTAATAAGAATTTCTAGGCGAAAGAAATACACCAGGGGGCCCAGAGCCTGTCCAGGAGACAGTGGGGCACGCCCCCCTTGTAGGGCCAACCCCCTATCTCGTGGGCCCCCGGACCTCCACCGACCTCAACTCCAACTCCATATATTCCGTCTCGCGGAGAAAAAAATTAGAGAGAAAGTTTCATCGCGTTTTACGACACGGAGCTGCCGCCAAGCCCTAATCTCTCTCGGGAGGGTTGATCTGGAGTCCGTTCGGGGCTCCGGAGAGGGGGATTCGTCGCCGTCGTCATCATCAACCATCCTCCATCACCAATTTCATGATGCTCACCGCCGTGCGTGAGTAATTCCATCGTAGGCTTGCTGGACGGTGATGGGTTGGATGATATTTACCATGTAATCAAGTTAGTTTTGTTAGGGTTTGATCCCTAGTATCCACTATGTTCTGAGATTGATGTTGCTATGACTTTGCTATGCTTAATGCTTGTCACTAGGGCCCGAGTGCCATGATTTCAGATATAAACCTATTATGTTTTCGTGAATATATTTGTGTTCTTGATCCTATCTTGCAAGTCTATAGTCACCTATTATGTGTTATGATCCGACAACCCCGAAGTGACAATAATCGGGATACTTCTCGGGGATGACCGTAGTTTGAGGAGTTCATGTATTCACCATGTGTTAATGCTTTGGTACGGTTCTCTATTAAAAGGAGGCCTTAATATCCCTTAGTTTCCACTAGGACCCCTCTGCCACGGGAGGGTAGGACAAAAGATGTCATGCAAGTTCTTTTCCATAAGCACGTATGACTATTTACGGAATACATGCCTACATTACATTGATGAATTGGAGCTAGTTCTGTGTCACCCTATGTTATAGCTATTACATGAGGAATCGCATCCGGCATAATTATCCATCACTGATCCATTGCCTACGAGCTTTCCATATATTGTTCTCCGCTTATTTACTTTTCCGTTGCTACTGTTACAACTACTACAAAAACCCAAAAACATTTACCTTTACTGTTGCCACCGTTACCTTTATTAACATACTACTTTGCTACTAAATACCTTGCTGCAGATATTAAGTTATCTAGGTGTGGTTGAATTGACAACTCAACTGTTAATACTCAAGAATATTCTTTGGCTCCCCTTATGTCGAATCAATAAATTTGGGTTGAATACTTTACCCTCGAAAGCTGTTGCGATCCCCTACACTTGTGGGTTATCAAGACTAATTTCTGGCACCATTGCCGGGGAGCATAGCTCTATTCTCTGAGTCACTTGGGATTTATATCTGTTGATCACTATGAGGAACTTGAAAGACGCTAAAACCAAGATTTTGCCCTCAACTACGAGGGGAGGTAAGGAACTGCCATCTAGCTCTGCACTAGATTCTCCTTCCGTTATTAGTAGGCTTGCGACACCTAAACCTGATATTGCTATGAATTCTGATATGTCGCATGTAATTGATGATGCCACTTCTCCTATGCATGATGAAACTACTTCTGTGCGTGATACTACTTTGCCATTAGGTGAATTTCTTGATGAACAACTTGCTAGAGTTAGGGGGAATGAAAATATTGAAGATGCTATTATTGATGATAGTGATGATGAAGGCTCTCCCAATGATTATGTATTTCCTATTGTTCCTAAGGGTTATGTTATGAATGAAGAAGCTGCTGAAGCTATCTTTGCTTGCAATGATAGAAATGATCTTAAGAAACTATTAGCTAAATAGAAGCAGCAGTCTCTTAATGCTAGAATGAAACCTGACCCTTCTTTTGCTACTTCACCTATCTGTGTTACTGATAAGGATTATGAATTCTCTGTTGATCCTGATATTATTACTCTAGTTGAATCTGATCCTTTTTATGGCCTTGAATCTGAAACTGTTGTGGCACATCTTACCAAGTTGAATGATATAGCTACCCTGTTCACTCATGATGAGAAGTCTCGCTATTTTTATATCCTTAAGATATTTCCGTTCTCATTAAAGGGTGCTAAAACTTGGTATAATTCTATTGCTCCTGGTTGTGTGCGTAGTCCCCAGGATATGATTTATTACTTCTCTGCTAAATATTTCCTTGCTCATAAGAAACAAGCTGCCTTGCGGGAAATATATAATTTTGTGCAAATCAAAGAAGAGAGTCTCCCACAAGCTTGGGGGAGGCTCCTCCGATTACTTCATGCTTTGCCTGATCATCCTCTCAAGAAAAATGAAGTACTTGATATCTTCTATAATGGACTAACCGATGCTTCCAAGGACTACTTGGATAGTTGTGATGGTTGTGTTTTCAGGGAAAGAACAGTCAACGAAAGCTGAATTACTATTGAATAATATGTTGACTAATGAAAATAATTGGACTCTTCCTGAGCCAATTCCTGAGGCAATTCCTGAACCAATTGAGCCAACTCCTGAGCGTATTCCTAAACCCACTCCGAAGAAGAGAGGTGTTTTATTTCTCAGTCCTAAAGATATGCAAGAGGCAAAGAAATCAATGAAAGTAAAAGGTATTAAAGATGAAGATGTTAAGAATTTACCTCCTATCGAAGAAATACATGGTCTTAATATACCGCCTGTTGAAGAACCCCATTGTCTTGATAACCCGACACAGGTAGTAAAGGTAAATTCTCTCTATAGATATGATAAAGATGAAATCCCATCTACTAAATTTCATAGCCCATGCTTAGATGAATTTGATGATTTCATGAATAGACAAGCAAATTTCAATGATTATGTTGGTAGACAATTGAAGAATAATGTTTATACGATAGTACGCTTGAATGACTATGTAGCTAGAGTTAAAAGTGAACTTAAACTCACTAGTAAACATGCTTCCATGGTTGCTACTCAAGCTGAACAAGTACTTAAGGCTCAGAATGAATTGCTTGCTGAATTAAATAATAAAAATGACTTTGCCGTTAGAGTGGCTACTAGAACTGGTAGAATGACTCAGGAACCTTTGTATCCTGAAGGCCACCCTAAAAGAATTGAACAAGATTCTCAGAATAATAATCTAGATGTTCCTAGTTCTTCTAAGAAGAAGAAAAAGAAGAATGATAGGACTTTGCAAACTTCTAGTGAATCTAATTTAGAAACACCTGAGAATCTTAATAATACTTCTATCTCTGATGCTGAAACACAATCCGGAGATGAACATGAACTTGATGATAATGCTAATGATGATGTTCATGTAGATGCTCAACCTACTAATATCAATGATATAGAATCTGAACCTGCTGTTGATCTTGATAACCCACAATCAAAGAATCAACGTTATGATAAGAGAGATTTTGTTGCTAGGAAGCACGGTAAAGAAAGAGAACCATGGGTTCAGAAACCCATGCCCTTTCCTCCTAAACCATCCAAGTCAAAGGATGATGAGGACGTTGAGCGTTTTGCTGAAATTATTAGACCTATTTTCTTACGCATGCGCTTAACTGATATGGTTAAAACAAACCCTTATGCTAAATATATGAAAGATATCATCACTAATAAGAGGAAAATACCTGAAACTGAGATTTCCACCATGCTTGCCAACTATACCTTTAAGGGTGGAGTACCTAAGAAACTTGGTGATCCCGGAGTACCCACTATACCTTGCTCTATTAAAAGAAGTTATGTTAAAACTGCTTTATGTGATCTAGGAGCCGGTGTTAGTTTTATGCCTCTTTCCTTGTACCGTAGACTTGAATTGAATAAGTTGACACCTACTAAAATATCTTTGCAAATGGCTGATAAATCCACTGCTATACGTGTCGGCATTTGTGAGGACGTGCCTGTTGTTGTTGCGAATGCTACTATATTAACAGACTTCATTATTCTTGATATTCCCGAGGACGGTAGTATGTCTATCATCCTTGGTAGACCTTTTCTTAATACTGCAGGGTCTGTTATTGATTGCCACAAAGGCAATGTCACTTTTCATGTTAATGGTAATGAGCATATGGTACACTTTCCGAGGAAACAATCTCAAGTTCATAGCATCAATTCTATTGGAAAAATTCCAACTATTATTATTGGAGGTTTTGAATTTCCTCTCCCTACTGTCAAAAGAGTATGATATTCTTATTGTTGGGGATTTTCATATCCCCGTTGAGGTAACTTAGTGTTATTCGAAGTTTCTCCGGTTCCGTGTTATTCGGAATGAGTTTGTTAACAAGACTTGATCAACCTTGTTAGTGGCTTCTTTTTGATGATCATGAGATGGATGAAACTAGAAGGCACAACCTTCTGTACCCTCTTTTTACTTTCTGTTATTTAGATAAATAAAGCAAAAGTAGAATTATCCGCCTGTTTTCTGAGTTTTCCGTGCAATAAAAAAATATCCCGAAAATAAAAGTGCTCCAATTGCCCTGCAAATTTAGTATGATTTTTATGGAATATTTGAGGATTTTAGGCACTGAAATCACTGCAGGAGGGGCAAGCACCAGGCCACGAGAGTGGAGGGCGCGCCCCCCCTATAGGGCGCGCCCCTGTCTTGTGGGCCCCTGGTGGCTCCCCTCCACTTATGCCAGCACCTACACACTTCATCTTCTACCCAAAAAAATCCCCATCCAGCTCAAGTACGAGTTTCAGCTCATTTTGCTGCGATTTTCGATCTCCTTGCTCAAAGCTCCATTCACAAAACTTCTTTGGGAGATTGTTGCATGGTATGTGACTCCTCCATTGGTCCAAATAGTTTTTGTTCTAGTGCTTTATTCATTGCAAATTTTTGCTGCATAGGTGACCATGTTCTTGAGCTTGCATGTTAAATTTTTGAGGTCCCAAGCAATTCTAATGCATGATATAGGATCTAGGCACTTGTAGGAGTAGTTGCTACCAATCTTGTTCAATTTTATGCACTTTTATTTTGAAGTTACTAAAAATTTCAGAAATTTCCAGAAAAAGAAATATGCTTAGAAGAATGTACCAAGGTGGTTCCCTGGCGAAGAAAGGGCCCAGGATTGCTATACGTGAGCAAGATGTTACATTGTCGAGGGACGCGAATGTACAAGCTTGTGAGTGGACATCCGATGATTTTATGGTCAGAGCAGGCTTTAAGGAGGAATTTGACGCGTATGTGCGTAATGCTGAGCTGGAGGACTTCTTACAAGATAAGTGTCCTCAGTACTATCAATTGACTAATTCCTTTGTGCGGAGGTTTAAATATAACCGTACGTGTAATTCTCCTAGTGTCTTATTTGATATTTATGATACATCTTACACCATGGACTTAGAGGATTTTACAAATGCTTGCAAACTCCCGCAGTGGGGTAATATTAATGATCCTCACAAATCTAAATTTAGAGATTTTCTTGCTAGTATTACCGTGGGAGAATCTAGGGACATAGCACAAGCTACCATATGGAGCATTCATTTTCCTGCTATACATTATTTTGCTCTCTTCATTGGTAGATGTATTAACGGTAAGGATGAAGCATGTCACATGTGTGTCCCTGATCTGTGTGTCCTCAAGAGTGCTGTGTTAGGTTATAAAGGTTATAACTTGGGGGCAATAGTTGCACGAAGGTTGCAGAATAATAGTAGAAAGGGAAATTTCTTTGGAGGAATTTATGCAACCCGTGTGGCTAATTATCTTAATATAGCCCCACGAGAGGGGGATATGATTTTACCTCCTGTTTATTTGGATAAAGAAGCTATGTTTAATCATCATTTTCCTGAGAGGAATGAACAATTCCTCCATTATCGACTAATCTATGACAGACGCAACATCGTCCCTATTACTCTTCCTGCTCCCTACCTTTTTGATTATCAGGCAAAAGGAAGATATGTTGTCACCAGGGAGGAAGCAGCTGAATACGAGAGGGGAGTGGAGGCAGCTCGCCAGCACGCTGCAACTCAGGAGGCGGTTGCCGCTGCATCTCAGTACAACCCCGGTTTCACTTATGGATATCAACCAGGCGATCCTTGGTATTAGACCAACTTAGGCCAAAAGCCTAAGCTTGGGGGAGTACGTATTTCTCACCGACTTTACATTCATGTTCACACACTAGTTATCGGTGCTCATACTCTTTCATTGTATTATCCATGCTAGTTTAAATTCCTTTTTCTAGTTTTCTTCTTGTGTGTTTGATAAACCTTGAGAAAAACCAAAAAAATTAGTTAGTTTAATTTCCATGCTTGTAGTAGAATTAAAATGAAAACCCCAAAAGATTTCTAGTTCTTCTTCTTACTTGTTGGGAGCTTTCCCGTGTAAATAGTTTTATTTTCTTTTCTTTCCTTTGGGGGTCAAGAATACCATATTGAAAATGTTTAGTCGCTCTCATATGCATGATTGTTTATTTAACTTAGAGCCCATATTACTTGTCTTCTCTTTTGAGTTGAATGCTTGCAGGTTCCAGCTTAGTCCAATGCACGTGCACTCTTATTATTATACACATCGTTCGGTCATGCAAGTGAAAGGCAATAATGACGACATATGATGGACTTATTGGGATGAGAAAAGCAGGTATGAACTCGACCTCTCTTGTTTTTGTAAATATGATGAGTTCATCGTTCTTGAGTCAGCTTATTATGAAGTAAACATATTTGCAATGCCATTTAGAGATTATAGTTGCTTGTGCCATTCTTGAATAGCTTTGAGTTATAATGGTTTACCTTGCGTACCAACATGCTATTAGAATGATTATGATGTGATATGGTGGGATGGTATCCTCCTTTGAATAAATTGAGTGACTCGACTTGGCACATGTTCACGCATGTAGTTGAAACAAAATCAACATAGCCTTCACGATATTTATGTTCATGGTGGATTATATCCTACTCATGTTTGTACTCAGTATGAATTAGTTTTAATGCATGTTTATGACTGTTGTCGCTCTCTCAGTTGGTGGCTTCCCAGTCTTTTTCTAACCTTCACCTGTACTAAGCGGGAATACTGCTTGTGCATCCAAACTCCTTAAACCCCAAAGTTGTTCCATATGAGTCCACTATACCTTCCTATATGCGGTATTTACCTGCCGTTCCAAGTAAATTTGTATGTGCCAAACTCCAAAACTTCAAATGAAATTCTGTTTTGTATGCTTGAGCAGCTCATGTTACAACTAGGGTTGCCTATATCTTCCATGCTAGGTGGGTTATTCTTAGAGGAGTGGACTCCGCTCCTCATTCACGAGAAAGGGCCGGTAACCGGGATGCCCAGTCCCATGATCCAAAAAGATCAAAGGAAATCAAAATAATTAAACAAAACTCCCCGAGGGCTGTTGTTTGTTGGAGGCACTCGTTGTTTAGAGCAAGCCATGGATTGATGCTTGTTGGTGGTTGGGGGAGTATAAACTTTTACCATTCTACGTGGGAACTGCCTATAATGCATTTAGTATGGAAGATACAACCATCTCATAGGTGTTGCATTGATAGCAAAAGTATGCCGCTCAAAATGTTATTTAATCTCTATTTTAAAATCGAGCTCTGGCACCTCTACAAATCCGTGCTTCCCTCTGAGAAGGGCCTATCTATTTATTTTTATGTTGAGTTATCTCCCTTCTTATTAAAAGCACCCGCTGGAGAGCACACTGTTATTTGCGTGTATTACTATTGGTTTATATTGGGTATGACTTGACTGGATCTCTTTTACCATGAATTACAATGTTTAGTCAGTCCTTGATCTTTAAAGGTGCTCTGCATTTATGTTTTGCGGTCTCAGAAAGGGCTAGCGAGATACCATCTTGTTATATCATGTTATGATTGTTTTGAGAAAGTGTTGTCATCCGAGTTTTATTATTATGGCTCGCTAGCTGATTATGTTATTGATATGAGTAATTGTGAGACCTAAGCGTTATTGTGAGTATGGTTAGTTTATAATATTGTTGAAACCTGAATGATGGCTTTGCATGTTTACAACAACAAGAGCAAATAGAGTTTGTAAAAGTTTTTCTTTATCACTTTTAGTTTATCAACTGAATTGCTTGAGGACAAGCAAAGGTTTAAGCTTGGGGGAGTTGATACGTCTCCAACGTATGTACTTTTCCAAACACTTTTGCCCTTGTTTTGGACTCTAACTTGCATGATTTGAATGAAACTAACCCGGACTGACGCTGTTTTCAGAAGAACTGCCATGATGTTGTTTTATGTGTAGAAAAGAAAAGTTCTCGGAATGTCCTGAAAATCCACGGAGGCACTTTTTGGAATTAATAAGAATTTCTGGGCGAAAGAAATACACCAGGGGGCCCAAGGCCTGTCCACGAGACAGGGGGGCGCCCCCCCCCTGTAGGGCGTGCCCCCCTATCTCGTGGGCCCCCTGGACCTCCACCGACCTCAACTCCAACTCCATATATTCCGTCTCGCGGAGAAAAAATCAGAGAGAAAGTTTCATCGCGTTTTACGACAAGAAGCTGCCGCCAAGCCCTAATCTCTCTCGGGAGGGCTGATCTGGAGTCCGTTCGGGGCTCCGGAGAGGGGGATTCGTCGTCGTCGTCATCATCAACCATCCTCCATCACCAATTTCATGATGCTCACCGCCGTGCATGAGGAATTCCATCATAGGCTTGCTGGATGGTGATGGGTTGGATGAGATTTACCATGTAATCAAGTTAGTTTTGTTAGGGTTTGATCCCTAGTATCCACTATGTTCTGAGGTTGATGTTGCTATGACTTTGCTATGCTTATTGCTTGTCACTAGGGCCCTAGTGCCATGATTTCAGATCTGAACCTATTATGTTTTCATCAATATATGTGTGTTCTTGATCCTATCTTGCAAGTCTATAGTCACCTATTATGTGTTATGATCCGACAACCCCGAAGTGACAATAATCGAGATACTTCTCGGTGATGACCGTAGTCTGAGGAGTTCATGTATTCACCATGTGTTAATGCTTTGGTCCGGTTCTGTATTAAAAGGAGGCCTTAATATCCCTTAGTTTCCACTAGGAGCCCGCTGCCATGGGAGGGTAGGACAAAAGATGTCATGCAAGTTCTTTTCCATAAGCACGTATGACTATTTACGGAATACATGCCTACATTACATTGATGAATTGGAGCTAGTTCTGTGTCACCCTATGTTATAGCTATTACATGAGGAATCGTATCCGGCATAATTATCCATCACTGATCCATTGCCTAGGAGCTTTTCATATATTGTTCTCCGCTTATTTACTTTTTCGTTGCTACTGTTACAACTACTACAAAAACCCAAAAACAGTTACCTTTACTGTTGCTACCGTTACCTTTATTATCATACTACTTTGCTACTAAATACCTTGCTATAGATATTAAGTTATCCAGGTGTGGTTGAATTGACAACTCAATTGCTAATACTCAAGAATATTCTTTGGCTCCCCTTGTGTCGAATCAATAAATTTGGGTGGAATACTTTACCCTCGAAAGTTGTTGCGATCCCCTACACTTGTGGGTTATCAGCATCCAAGAAGCACAATAGGCCGCATTCAGCGGTGGAGTCCATGATCTGATTGATGCGAGGGAGCGGGAAGGGATCTTGAGGGCAGGCCTTTTTGAGGTTGGTGAAATCGACACACATGTATTCCTTCCCTCCTTCTTGGGGACGACAACGGGGTTTGCCAGCCACTCCGGGTATCATAACTCCCTGGTGACTCTAGCGTCCTGCAGCTTGCAGGTTTCTTGGATGATGAATGCTTGCTTCTCAGTAGACTGGTGCTAGGCTTTCTGCTTTACTGGCCGCATGTTTGGGCATACCTTCAGGTGACGCTCGATTATTCCCCTCGGGACCCCAGCCAGATCTTTGGGCTCTCAAGCAAATACGTCCTTGTTGGTGCACAAGAAGTCAACCAATGCTTTCTCCTGGTCCGGAGGGAGGCCAGCTCCTATGGTGAAGGTGGCACTGGTTGCCCCCTTCTTGTTGACTAGTACTTGCTTCATCTCGGCTTGGTCTTGGGAGAACAACTGCTTCTTCATGGCCGGCTCCGCTCCCGGGCCCCCAGGACCTCCTTTCTCACTAGGCAGCGCGGATGCCGCCAAACTGAAGGCGAGCTTGAGGGCCTTCACCACGTCCTTGGCGTCTCTTGCCACCGTGAGGACGCCGTTGCTGCCTGGCATCTTCATGAGGTTGTAAGCTGGGTGAGTTGCTGCCATGAACTTGGCTAAGGCTGGGTATCCGATGATGGCATTGTATGGCAAGTCAATCCGGGCGATGTCAAAGTCGATGAGCTCGGTGCGGTAGTTGTCACAGGCCCCGAAGGTAACGGGGAGGCGGATCTTCCCCAGAGGGCGGGTGAAGCCCCCGCCGACCCCCGAAGAAGGGTTTGGTGGGGCGGAGCCGACCGGGAGGCATGTGCAGCAGGCCGAACGCCTCCGCGGAGAGCACGTTGAGGCTGGCTCCGCTATCGACAAGGGTCCTGGTGACTGCTGAGGGAATCCTGGATTAGGGGGTATTCAGACAGCCGAACTATGCACTATAGCCGGACTATTGGACTATGAAGATACAAGACTGAAGACTTCGTCCCGTGTTCGGATAGGACTCTCCTTGGCGTGGAAGGCAAGCTTGGAGATTCGGATGTATAGATCTCCTTCTCTATAATTGACTCTGTGTAACCCTAGCCCCCTCTGGTGTCTATATAAACCGGAGGGTTTAGTCCGTAGGACAACAACAGTCATAATCATAGGCTAGCTTCTAGGGTTTAGCCTCTATGATCTCGTGGTAGATCAACTCTTGTAATACTCATATCATCAAGATCAATCAAGCAGGAAGTAGGGTATTACCTCCATCGAGAGGGCCCGAACCTGGGTAAACATCGTGTCCCCAGCCTCCTATTACCATTAGCCTTAGACGCACAGTTCGGGACCCCCTACCCGAGATCCGCCGGTTTTGACACCGACATTGGTGCTTTCATTGAGAGTTCCACTGTGTCGTCGCTACAAGGCTCGATGGCTCCTCCAATTATCAGCAATGATGCAGTCCAGGGTGAGACTTTTCTCCCTGGGAAGATCTTCGTATTCGGCGGCTTCGCACTGCGGGCCAACTCACTTGGCCATCTGGAGCAGATTGACAGCTACACCCCTGGCCATCAGATCAGATTTGGAAACTTGAACTACACAACTGATATTCGCGGAGACTTGATCTTCGACGGATTCGAGCCTGTGTCAGGAACGCTAAACAGTCACGACGTGCATGACTTAGATCTGCCCTCGGACGGTATTCGAACTATCGCACATGCAGCTGCCCCGGCCTTTAATCTGGAGCAGACCGCGCCATCCGAGGATGGGTGGATGGACCCCGCCATGGAGGCCGCACACTCATCGGCGTTGGAGCCGAGCACAGGCTCCACCTCTAAGGAAATCTGTGTCACCGGCCCCCCGAACTCGTCTCCGGTCTTAGGATCTGGACCGCGTGCGCCCGTGCCTATCAAATCAGATCGGGCACCGATCATGGAGTTTACCTCCGCGGATATCTTTCAACACTCACCCTTGGGTGACGTTCTAAATTCATTAAGGTCTCTCTCTTTATCAGAAGACTCTTGGCCGAACTATGTCCGGCCCGAGTGGGATACGGACGGCAAAGAAATTCTCTACCCACCCACCACCCACTTAATAGCCACTGTCGACGACTTAACCGACATGCTTGACTTCGACTCCGAAGATATCGATGGTATGGACGTCGATGCGGGAGATGATGTAGAACCACCGCCCACGGGGCGCTGGATAACCACCTCATCATATGATATATACATAGTGGACACACCCAAGGAGGACAACATCAACAAAAAGGATGCAACGGAGGATAATCCCCCCGGGCAGAAACCAAAGCGACGGTGCAGGCGCCGCTCTAAGTCCAGCCATAGTAAAAATAGCGATAACAGTGCAAGAAAAATTGATACCCCAGTCGACTCCAAAGGAAACAACGACCCCATGGACCCAGCGATGGAGCAGAATGAGCCAGGGCACGCCGAACATATCCCGGAGCAGACGCCCGATCACGACGATCCCGAGGGTAAAACTCATCAACCTGCCTCCGGAGAAGAGGACAGTCCGGACGACAACGCATTCATCATCCCGGAAAAAGGTTTGGAACAAGAACACCTCCACAGAAGGCTTATGGCCACCGCGAGGAGCCTAAATAAGAAGAAGCAAAGGCTTAAGGTCTCATAGGATACGCTCAACGCAGATGGAACAAAGTGCTAGACACTGAAGAAAAATATGGCGATGATCGCCATACAAAAAGCTACCCAAAGCGCAAGCTGTTGCTGGAATTCGACGACGAGGCCATAGAGCCCATCCCGCCGAAGAATAATACGACCGATTAGCCGGATCGACCACCTCGTGGCTACGATAGAGCATCTACTGACGCTGCACACAAGCCAACACACGATTTGCGTGAGCTCCTGGACAAAAAGGCAGGTGTGACCAGGTCCATCTATGGATCTAGAGGACGTGCTCTGACGCAAGATCATAGCCACCAAAACGATCATATTGATCGAATACCAGTTCGGAATCAACCCCGAACACAAAAACCATCTACAACATGCCACGACACATCCAATTACAGGGGCGCTGCACACCCCCTATGCTTCACCGATGAAGTGCTGGATCATGAATTTCCACAGGGATTCAAACCCGTAAACATAGAGGCATACGACGGAACAACAGACCCTGGGGTCTGGATTGAGGACTTTATCCTTCATATCCACATGGCTCGCGGAGATGATCTCCATGCCATTAAATACTGCCCCTCAAGTTGAAAGGACCAGCTCGACATTGGTTGAAAAGCCTCCCCGAAAACTCAATTGGAAGTTGGCAGGAACTTGAGGATGCTTTCAGGGCCAATTTTCAAGGGACCTATGTCCGAACTCCGGATGCAGACGACTTAAGTCACATAATCCAACAAGCCGGAGAGTCAGCCCGCAAGCTTTGGAACAGATTTCTCACTAAGAAGAATCAAATTGTTGATTGTCCGGATGCCGAAGCCCTAGTGGCCTTTAAGCATAGTATCCGAGATGAATGGCTCGCCAGACACCTCGGCCAAGAAAAGCCAAGGACAGTGGCGGCCCTAACAAGCCTTATGACCCAATTTTGCGCAGGTGAGGACAGCTGGTTGGCCCGTAAAGGCACCAACGACCCAGGCACATCCGAAATTAGGGATGGTAACGGGAAGCCACGACGCAATAAAAACAAGCGTCGAAACAGTGAAGAGAGTTCGGACAACACGGTGGTCAATGCCGGATTCAGGGGCTCTCGACCCGGTCAATGGAAGAAGCCATTTAAAGGCAACAAAGATGGACCGTCCGGCCTGAACAAGGTCTTGGACAGATTATGTCAAATTCATGGCACCCCCGAAAAACCTGCGAACCACACCCACAGAGAATGTTGGGTCTTCAAGCAGGCCGGCAAGCTAAACGCCGAACACAAAGGAAGGGAGACGCCAAGTGAAGACGAGGATGAGCCTCGCCAGCCGAACACTGGGGGACAGAAAAAATTCCCACCAGAAGTCAAAACAGTGAATATGATCTACGCAACTCATATACCAAAGAGAAGGAGCAAACGCGCACTCACAGACATATACGCTGTAGAGCCCGTCACCCCCAAATTCAACCCTTGGTCGGCCTGCCCGATCACTATCGATCGCAGGGATCATCCGACAAGTATCCGGCACGGAAGATCAGCTGCCTTGGTTCTCGACCCAATAATTGATGGGTACCATCTAACACGAGTCCTTATGGACGGCGGCAGTAGTCTTAACCTGATATTTCAGGACACTGTCCGCAAGATGGGGATAGACCCGTCAAGAATCAGCCAAAGTAACACTACCTTTAAAGGAGTAATACCAGGCGTTGAGGCCCGCTGCATGGGCTCCCTCGTATTAGAGGTTATATTCGGTTCTCCTGACAACTTCAGAAGCGAAGAATTAATCTTCGACAACGCTCCATTCCGAAGCGGCTATCATGCGCTACTCGGAAGAGCGGCCTTCGCTCCCTTCAATGCTGTGCCGCACTATGCCTACCTTAAACTCAAGATGCCCGGCCCACGTGGCGTCATCACAGTTAGCGGAAACACAGAACGCTCCTTACGAGCAGAACAGTATGTGGCGGCTCTAGCAGCCGAACACTAAGAGGCCTCTTCAACCAAAATACATGATCGGTTGTCAAGACCGCAGACACAGTTAGACGAGTCTGGCGCACCACCAGTGGTAATAGCACAGATAAACCTGAGCTGGGGTCTATATATATACCTACATAGGCGGTGCTAGGGGCTGCAAACATGTAACAAAGCCCACAGTTTGGCTTGACTCTATCAATATAACAATATATTGCATTTTCATGATTCATTGAGAATAACCAACTTCTCGCACGATCACACTGGACTCTTTTACCTGAGTTTTCCTTTTTACAGATACCAATCGTGCGGCACCCTTCCAGGATACAGCACAACAGAGACAAAGGCACAGACGTGCAGCAGGGCCTCGCTCAAAGGTTTCTCTTTAGATTAAGCCCCTGCGTAAACCTTCTTTACTGTCTCTTGTTGCTTGACATCCCATGGGTACTTAATAAACCCATGAGGGATAATGGCGTCATTGGCATTTCACCATGTCAGATTAATGCATGTACCTGGTAATTCGGGGTTCATTATCAAGGGCGTTACTCAGCCCAGTATATGTTATAAAGTCTGAATACCTTCGGGAGTGTTCGGCGTCGCGAGTTTGGCCTTATATGCATCAGCTCCGATTCATGTTTTTGGTCAAATGTTGGGTTTGCCCGGATCCTGGGTTTGCTACCTTACGTTCCATTTTATCGGCTAAGGCAACCAAAGGATAACTACTGCGATTGTGTCTTGGTTATTCCGGATGAGCACCTCAGTAGAGAAAGCCGAAAACTAACTGTCATGATAAAGCGAGAGACTGGTCAACCACTCGATGACTTATCAGAATCTTCGGGATTCCTCCGCATTAACGATGGACTGGTTTCCCAGTCATGTACGTATGCACACCGAATTCGGCTGAACACGGAAGTACCAGGGGCTATATAGTAGCCCCACTATCAAACTCCTATGGCTAAGTGAAAGTGTTAAATCAATATAGTCCGATTGCCTAGTTCGACGCGCGATCACCTCCTTAATGGACCAAGACGTTGGATCAAGTGTGATTACGTGCCTTTTGCGAACACCCCCGCATTGTATGCGTGGGGGCTGAAGCCGACGACTGCAAACTTTCAGGTTATATACATACACAAACGGCCGCACAGGAGGCACTACAATACTTTCGGGAAAAAGTATAAAAACATCCTTTATAATCAAAATAACATTATTTTTACAATTGAGATATATGTCACTCGAACATAATACTCTTCGAGCACTGAACCTCTATTAAACGGGCGCCTTCTAGGACTTGCTCAAAATAATGCTCGATCGGGTCCTGGCCTCTCGCCTGACCCTGGGTTGCAATACCGGTGGCCTCCATATCCGCCCAATATGTTTTAACACGGGCAAGAGCCATCCGCGCACCCTCTATGCACGCCGACCTCTTCACAGCGTCGATACGCGATGCAGCGCCAAGGAATTGTTGCACTAAACCAAAATAACTGTCCGACCTTGGTCCCTTCGGCCACAGATGATCTATGACAGATCTCATTGCAAGTCCGGACAACCTATGGAGCTCGGCCCAAGCGTCCATCCTTTCATTCAACGGCAGCGGATGCGTCGGGGCACTGAACTGCGACCAGAACAACCTTTCCACCTCATGATCTTTCTGATCCTTGAAAAACTTGGTCGCATCAGCAGTACTTTTCGCCAGGTCCGCATACGCGTCTGCAGCACTCCATAACTGATCCAGAGGAGTGTACATTGGATCTCCGAACTTCATCCGCAACAAAAAGGGCTTCCCAGCCGTGATATCTCTGGCTTGTCGAAGCTCCTCCCATGCAACTCTGATTTCAGAGTGTGTTTCCTTAGCTGCCCCAAGGCCTTCCTCAGGTCAGTCGCTTTTGCTTGGCTCTCCTTTTCAGGGAGTTCATATCGGTCGGCGGCATCTCTCAGCTTAATAGCCATCTTGGCTAGTTTATCCTCGCTCTGTCAATGGGCAACCTGTTCGGCTCTTAACTCTTCGGATGCCTTTCACTACAAAAAAGACACATCCGTGACATTTTGGGCCGAACGAAACTTTTTTCTGTCATATTTATGACACTTCTTTGACGATAATTGTGACAAAACCCGGTATCATCATAGATGTGGTGGGATCCTACTTCTACGACAAAAAATCATGATAGAAAATGGGCTTTTCGTCCTGGGCAGGCCGGAGACGGAGCTGCAAGACATTCTTTGTGCCGTCCATGACGGAAAAAACCGTGGTAGAAGCGAGGGCGAGGAAAATTTCAGGGAGTTCCCGGTTATGGTGGGTGATCAGGGGCCGAGCGATGCGCGTTTCTCTCGTACATGTACGCGCGTGTGTGCGATGCATTGGGCTCTAACTAAACCCGAGCGAGGCGTCGCCTAACTGAACCTGAGCGATTGCACTGCAGGCTACGTGTTACTGAACCCGAGCGATCGAGCGATTCCTTCGCTACTGCTGCTAACTGAAGCCGATCGATGCTGCCTCCGGATGAACAGTGAGCGTTGCAGGGGGGGGGTTGGATGAACAATGAGCGGTGAGAGTGAATGAACAGGACCCGTGGCGTTGCCTCTGGATGAAAAGGACCCCGATCGATCGAGCCAGTTGAGGCTGGATAACAGGATCCCGTGGAGGGCTGGATGAACAGGACGACCCCGTGGAGGGCTGGATGAACAGTAGATGGTGGAGGGGTGGATGAACAGTAGCCCGTGGAGGGGTGGTTGAACAGGAGCCCATATAGAGGGGTGGTTGAATAGTAGCCGGTGGAGTAGCGCACGGTGGAGGCTGGATGAATAGGAGCCCATGGAGGCTGGAGGAGGTCGACGGTGGATGAACAGTAGCCCCGTGGAGGCTGGAGGAGGTCAACGGTGGAGATGAACAGTATCTCGTGGAGTCCCGTTTTGCAGTACGCCACACCCCTCCTGATGAACATGACCCCCGTTTCGACCGTAGCGCTCCAACACAAGTCTGTTTTGTCTGTTTTGCGGTACCGCACACCCCTCCCGATCAACAGGACCCCCGCTTCGACCGTAGGAGGTCCATTTCCTCCGTTTTGCGGTATTCCAGACCCCTCCTGATGAACAGGATCCCGTTTCGAACGTGGCTGGTCGAACACAAGGCCGTTTCCTGCGTTCTACGGTACGCGAGGCCTCGCTTCCATCGCCTGTTCCGTCCAAGCCCTCCCGATGAAGGGTGAACACGACGAAGCATTCCGTTCTGACCCAGCCGGTTGGCTCCCCATGAACATGACGACGACGCTATTTCTCCGTTCCGACCCAGCCATGTACAAGAGCCCTGGCCGTACGTATGCGCGAGTAGGCGTTCAAGACCCCGCCTGTATGTACACATATATGGCCGTATTTCTTTCTTGCACACTGGCCGTTGTACGTACGTGTACATGCTACGTGCGCGCCTCTACTATGACACGTGCGCACCTCTACTACGACACGTGCGCGCCTCTACATCTGCCAGTATGTACGTAGATGTTCGCGACCAGAATGACAACGCTACGTACGCTTCGACCAGGTGGGTCCCGACTGTCAGGCACTTCCTTTCGTGTGAAGATGTAGCTGGTGGGTCCCAGTAGTCAGGGGGTGAATCGTTTTTTGCCCAGACGCACTTCCTTGCGTGCGAAGATGTAGCTGGTGGGTCCCAGCAGTCAGGGGGGTGAATCGTTTTTTTGCCCGGACGCACTTGCGTGCGAAGATGTAGCTGGTGGGTCCCAGCAGTCTGGGGGGAATGTTTTTTTCACGAAATACGGTGGCACGTTCGGTGGATCCCCGCTGTCAGGTGGAGGTATCATTATTTTCCGCGTAATAAGGAGGCACTTCCTTCCTACGGCCGTGGACCCAGCTGTCAGCCTCTCCACGTACAGTCCACGTCCGATGGAAGTCGTTCCTTGATCATGTTGACCACGCCGCACCGAGAGCACCAGGGCGGTGGACAACGGCGAGGCCTAGGAAGGGGACGAGGCGGAGCCGGGGAAGACGCGATTGTGGATGCCCACGCGGAGAGGAGTACGAGGATCCACTGGTCCGGCTGCGGTGTGAGGCTGCCGTCGCCGCAGAATAATAGGGGGTGTGGGTGAGTAGAGGGATGGCCTGGCCAACGGTGGGAGTAGTAGGAGGAGGTGAGGCCTCCGCGGCATCATAGCCGGCCACGGGAGGCAGGAGCATGCGGCACGACCGGCGCTGCTTTGAGCGGCTGGAGCAAGAAGACCAGAGGTTGAAGAAGCACTACGGCCGTTGGATGGACATCATACGGTCTGTCGAGCTAGAATCGTGCATATTGACTAAGTTGATAAAGCCCTCCGTCCCCGTCATCTTAGTAGGTCCACTATACTGGGTCCCAGCTAGCAGGGGTAGTATTCATTTTTTTATGCGTAATAAGGAGGCACTTCCTTGCGTGCGAAGATATAGCTGGTGGGTCCGAGCTGTCAGCAGCGGTAACGTTTTTTTCGCGAAATACAGAGGCCCTTTTGGTGGTTCCTAGATATCAGGTGGAGGAATCATTATTTTGCGCATAATAAGGAGGCATTTCCTTGCGTGCGGCTATGGACCCAGCTATCAGCCTCTCTACGTACAGTCCACTTCAGATGCATGTCGGTCGTTGACCTTGTTGACCACACCACACCGAGAGCACCAGGGCGGTGGACGACGGTGAGGCCTAGGAAGGGAATGACACGGAGCCAGGGAAGAGTTGGCAGTTGTTTCCCACGTGGAGGGGAGAACGACTGTACGAGGGTTTACTGGTTTGTCTGCCATCGCCGGAGAATAACAGCAGGTGTGGGTGAGTAGAGGGATGGCTAGGCCAGCGATGGGAGTACGGTGGGGCTATGAGGCCTGCGCGACAGCACAGCCAGCCGCGGGGAGGAGGGAGCAGGCAGTCCCGCTGGCGCTTGTTTGAGTGGCTGGAGCAAGAAGAGCAGAGATTGAAGAAGCACGACGGCCGTTGGATGGACATCCAACAGTCACTGCTTGTGCGTCAACCTTTTTTTAGGAAAGCTTCAAATCTGTGGAAAACATCATACATGCCATTTGCCATTATTTCAAATAATTTACAACCCATTTGCTAATTCTTACGGGTTTTTTGGAGCCCATATTCTTTTTGTTAGCATTAAAATCCATATTGTGGCCATGGTTAAAAAATTATATGAAACTTTGCATATGTCGGTGCGGTCTGATCTGTTTTAATCCCGAAATTTCGAGTCACATTCAGACTGATTTTAAAAATAAATGTATATCAATATAAAATCCAATAAATTGTCCACGCATAAAAATCAATGCAATTTAAAATCTCGAAATGAAAAAAAGATATTTGAAACTAATTGTCGGTTTGATGTGTTTCAAAAATGTACAACCCATTTCTCATTACTGATAGGCCAATTTCTTGGCCAGCCGAATGAAGCTCGCCTCGTCTTGAAAGAAGATTTGCAGCCCAACAGGCCTGACAAAGCGACTTACTTGACGAATCACAAAAAATTGGGCTAGCCATTTTCAGAAAGAAAGAAAAACTACTAGGCTGGTCTGTGGTAAACATAAAAGAAAAGGCTGTCTAGACAGGCCAGAGTGTCCCGCACAGCCCGGTTGACACCCCGCTTCCGTCTCAAAAACAATATAGATAAATGCCACTCCAATTATGGTGATTCATAAAAATGCCACTGCAATTTCCAAACTTTGACAAATGCCACTGCAATTTTTTGCAAACTTTGAAAAACGCCACTGCAGTTTGCAAACTTTGAAAAACGCCACTCCAGACTTCAAAAAATGCCACTAGAAATGGCATTTTTCAAAGTTTGGAAATTGCAGTGGCATTTCTCGGAAACACCAGATTTGGAGTGGCATTTATCAAATTAACCCAAAACAAAAATAACTGGGCGAGCTGCTGGGTCCCTGGTGTCAGCCGCTCGTTGTGCAATTCTCTCGTTTATTGACTACGTTGACAATGGCATGGAACCCAGATGTCAGAAATCCACTAGGAGGAGCCATTTTTTATTGGCTCGAAATAAGGAGGCACTTGCTTGCGTACTGCCATGACCTTGGCGGGTCCCTGTTGTCATCCTCCCCATGTACAATCATCTCCTGATTGTGTACGTGTCAACTTGGTAGCCCCACAAGTCAGCCTCTAAACCCGTGGAGGACAAATACAACCCATTTAAAAAAATAACAACCCATTCCATACGTTCAAACGGAAAGTTCAACATTCAAAGCAAAGTAACAGGTCTGATCCACATATAGATTATTGAACTTCCACATTGACAACTATCATAGCCAAGTTAACTATCTACTCCCACTAATACTCTAGTAGCGTACAAGTACTAACTTACTCTTAGCTAACTAGACGATGTCGGTTGCCATCTATGGTACATGCTAAACGCCGACACCAGCGTCCTGCGCCTCGCCTCGGACTTGCAAGAGGTGCGATAGGGCGCGTTGCTCGCGCACGTTGGCCCTTTCCATGCCGGCGTGGTCCACCGCGGCTTCCAAGAGGGAAACCCACTTGACGAGCTGGTAGTAAAAATCGGCGTCGCGAACGCGTACGTGCCCGACAGCCTCCGGGGCTATTTGCCGGGCGCCGGCCTCCACGTAGTCGGCTCAGTTGCGGGCGCTCTGCTCGCGACTCAGAGTGTCGGTGCACTGCTGCTCCATGTCCTGCTGGTGGCGCAAATCGGCGATACACTGCTCCTCCGCCAGGTGGTCACGCTCCAACAACTCCCACTCCTTCGCCAGGCGGTCGCGCTCCAGCAACTCCTCGATCTTCGCATTGCCATCTAAAGACAGATAGAATGCCTCCTCCCTCCGTATTCCTTCTGGTGAAAAACCGAACACTAGTTCCGGCGGTGACCGCCTCCGGCGTCGCCTACCGCGGAAGGGCGGGGGCATGGCGGACGTGGCGAGCGACGTCGCGCCGGTGGGGCTTATGAGGATATGGCGAGTTGGGTCACGGTGCCACTGGAGAAAGCCGAGAAATAGTACTTATAGGCGGAAGGTAGTGCGACGATCATCAGAATTCAATGCATAATGGCTTAGCGCGCCAGCTTGCCATGGAAAACTAGAGAAACTGAAATTATGCATGTGGCGTCCCGTCCCGTCTGGGGCGCATGCCGGCATGGCAGTCAATTGAGTGCACTCGAATCATCTTCCTCCTTGTCAATAATGATTCCACGGATTTAAAAAGCCCGCAACAATTAAAATGCATCCTTTTTCGCATCAGTTAGCTGCCTTAATTACGGTCAGCTGCATGTAGACACTCAGAATCGCTCGCAGGTAGTACGCGAAGCAGCATGCAATGAGTCGCAGCCGAGGGCACGCATGCAGCCACTTAAATCGCTAGAATTAATTAGGCTTAAACTTCTGCATGCCATTAATTATTGCCATGCCTTGGTCTTGCTGCTTTGCTCACGGGACTAATAAACCCGGACGGAGGGAGTACCTTGGTTGGTGAGAGGTTTGAATTAAGCCCTGCAAACCGGAAAGGAGGTACTAGTACGTGTGTGATCCGCTATTTATTCATGTAGGATCGAGTAGGTCGTTTCTTGAATTGAGCCATGTAAACTGGAAAGGAGGTAGTACGTGCGTGATCCGCTATTTATCTGTGTAGGATCGAGTAGGTAGGATAGTGTAGCTTGTCAGTTTCTTCAGAGGTAGGCATTTTTATTCAAAAAACTGCCACTTCGGATCTTGCGTCGCAAATAAAACTGCCAGGAGCGCATAGTAGGCTATCTAGTGATCAATCAGTAACTTGTAAACACTGAGCGAACATGAATAAGTAACTGTTAATGCATCTCAATGATTCACAGATCATATACAAATATGTAGCTCCAAAAGCAAAGATCAGCCACTTCGGATCTTGCGTCGCAACTAAAACTAACTAGTACGATTCCCATACATAAGATCAACATGTTAATGCCTCTCAATGATTCACAGATCATATACAAATATGTAGCTCCAAAAGCAGAGATCTAGAAAAAAACATCTATTCTTCCTACTAACATGGATGCTTCTCTTGGCCAACATTCAGTACAGACTGAAAGACAATTTTGTTTGTGAAGTCTACAATTCCTCTTGCAAACGTAAGTGGTTTCACCAACAGCCGGAACCATGAGAATGAACCACACATGATGGAGGAACATCCACTGCAATATGATTTGGTCTTCTCTCGATCACACCGCGAGACTATTTTCGGAATACAAACTTGAACTTAGGCAAAATGATGCCCATTGTATAATCAGACCAAAGCAATGAAGCACCTGGCCAATAAATAGTACAGTACTACTTTTCTGCAGTCCATGAAGTGACTATCCGATCTTTCTGTGTCTATTTTCAAATGGCACTGCATGCAGTGACTATACTATTCTCTTTGCAGTTCAACCAAAGTTGCAGATACTTTGTTTGTTTGCCAAATAGCAATGGGAAGACATCTCTGTCTGCACAAATATCAAGCAGCTAGTAAACATATACCACACCATGTATTTTCGGTTTAAACATGTCTCTTCTGCTTAGCATCTGCCATGTTCTGCACTAGACAATCTGATACAGTTATGTTTTACCCTGGACAATTTCATACTAAATTGATTTGCTGGTTCAGAGCAGAAATATAGCGCCTATTCTTCATCAGACCAAGGATATCCATGTTCGCAGTGATGGAAGAGGTGAAATCGATACAACCGAAATTGAGCATCCAATCATTGAATCCTGTCCTGCACCTCCAATATAGGTCCACCCTGCCAATAAATTCACATGCAAACCAGTAGTATTACTATCTAATGACAGTACAAAAAGAGTAGCAAGATAGTAGCAAACCATGTACCTTCGTAATGAACAGCTCATAGTGCCACCAATTGGATATAAAGATTTGGAAAAAAACATGCTCCTAATGTTGAACCAGTTGGACTTTTTGTGCAGTTCCACTAAAATCGAGCATCCCTGTTTACATAGATATTGAAAGTGTGATTACTATAAAAGTGGCACTAGTTGAAGCATAGACTCACAAATATAAGCATTCCAATTTCTTAATGGGAAAAGGTAGCAAGACTGTTTCTAACCACCTGTTTGAAGGAATAAATAAAGCAACATCGCCTGATGTCAGGAAGGCATACATAGTTTTTTCTGAAAAATTGAGCCATTCCTGACCTTTCCTTTTCTTTTAAGCATATTTTGTGCAGTTCAACTAAAATAAAATGCCATCACTACCTTGACAATTGACACTATACTAAAGGAAATGACTTAACATTACATCATGATGTCAGGTATGTAGTCGACAGGCATTAGAGACAATCATACACACCTCCTCTGATAACATAATGAACATTAATTTTAACAAAGGTGTGACTAGCTTTACCGGGATAATTTGAGTGAACTCTACACCCTCTGTTCCTTAATATAAGACGTTTTCACGGTTCAATTTAAAGTACCCAAACATCTAGTATTTAGAAAAACAGGTAGTAGTTTTCTTGAGCACATATCTGGGAAAGCTTGCCACACTTTATTTATGTCCATACGATAATGCAACACCATTCAAATACTACAAATATACACTAATCTAGTGGCTAGTGCAATAGTAGAGTAGTTAGTTTATTACGGGGTACAATACAATGGTTTTACTGAACAGATTTCAATAAACTCTAGCACTGGAAGATTTCTATAAGAATTAACAATACAAAATGTAAAGATAACAAGTTTCAGCATTGGTATACTAGCTGTGCATGAGCATTAAACCAAATACAAAAGTCCAAAGGTAACTAGCATTATTAACTAATGACAGTATAAAAAGATTGCAAACCATGTACCTCCAAGGTAAATATCATTTCGAACTCAGGGGGACCTTAAAAATTGCTATCCCAATCTTGATAATCGATCAAACATAAAAACTTGATCGAACGAATCAAGAGAACACCCGGAGGAGGAGGTGCCCACTCTTGACCTTTCCTCTTGTCTTCATAACTTTTTGTGCAGTTTAACCAAAATAAAATGACATGAGCGCCTTGGCATTTTGGTGACACTGTAGAAAAAATTAACTTATCTCATGAAAGTTAGGTATGTAATCTATAAGCATTAACAGTGCAAAAATCTGAAAGGTAGTAACAAGTTTCATCGTTGGTATACTAGTTGTGCAACAACATTAGAATGCCTTAGCTGAAAAATCTTTAATACATCCACAATCAACAGGTAATCCTAAAATAATCTAGTGACATTAAATGACATTGCTTAAATTTATCGGTGGCATTAGACTGAGAGCGGCATTAGTTAAATGTGCAATCACTTTAGCAGTAGCATTGCTTGACTTGACTGTTGGCGTTATACTAACAGCAAAAAAAGTGGCAATAAGAGCATGGGAGGCCCATTCGGACAGTGGGCGCACTAGTACGATGTACCTCCACGGACGCAGAGTGGTGAGGGAGGTATGGTTGCCCAAAGCAACAAATATCCAGGCAGCATATGTGGATTACGTCCCATTTTTGTTCTCTTTAGCCTCCGTTTTCCTATGTGAGGACAACAAACTGATCGACCTGGTCATTCTCTATTGCGTTGTCATGCCTTTCTACCCTTCTTCAACCAAGAGACATGAGACTCGTTCCTTAGCTACTGATTTTCCCCTTTTCAACCTAGATGCGGGTTCGATGCCTACTCTCTTGGACAGTACAATCTCCCTTCCTTTCCTTATTCAACCCAGACATGGATTAGTCTGCATGAAGTAGGGTTTCCTTTAATAGTGCAAATTATGGTTTTCGTCTGCGGGGCCAGCAGAGCAGAGGATAGCAAATTGGGAAGATGGTGGAGCGGGAAAAGATCCACATGCAACGACGTGGCAGATGGGGCAATAGAACAAGGGTATGGTTCGAAAAGAGGTAGCATACCTAAGGGTCGGCGGGAAGTGGCTTCACTCGTGGTTGTCGTCCTCCGCACACACTACGGAAGCGAGCTTGGGGATGGAGGCCATCCCGTGCGGGCGCTAGGTCTGAGAGGACGGCCTTGTCGTCAGTGCGTGACCTCGCTCGCCGATGACGAGTGCGTCAACGCTGCACGTCCTTTTCTTGCTCGGCGGATCTATGACCACCGGTGAGGAGGGAGAGAGAGGCCATCTTTTTTAGATCTGGAGAGAGGTGGTAGTGTGAGAAGCAAGTGGGCAGCCCTTAGCAAGAAAGCGCTGAAGCTCCAGCCTATAATCTTTTCTATACTACTAGTACTAGAGGTGGAGTAGTGGTAGAGTAGTTTATATTTTCTCTGTGTACAGTACCAGTTAGACGTGCTTCAAAACTGAATGGCACACCATTAAAAAATAAAGGTCGATAACTAATGCGGCACCTCGAGCCAACGCGGCCAGATTCCATTTTGCACAAGAAATTACACACCATGTTTTGTTGACATGTGGTCCCGTTCCAACATATGAGTGAGACGACGACAAGTCCTTTTCTACTAGTATTTCCGAACGGATGTGTAGGCCGGGGCGCCTCTTCGTGAACCGTGGCAAACTAGCAACCGTCCACCGACTCTTCGCCTTTCCCTCTCGATTTGGAACTGCTCTCGCACACTCTTCCTCTCCCTCCTCCATTTTCCTTCAGCCCTTCACCCTTTCTTCTGCCATTGTTCGATCGTATTCTCCATGGAGGGAACAGGCCGGAAACGACCCCGTTATTCTTGCCCCGCTTTGAAAGATGATGTGGTGGAGAAACTCATTGATCGGTGTGATGTCATCACCTCGGCTAGCATGGCAGGTTCATTCAAGACCATTCTCGACTCAACTAATAACATCATTACAAGGAACCCAAGAGTCAAGGAGCGGTTTGATCTTCCCTATCTTTTTCACCATGACCCTGATGACTGGCGCGGGGACGACGGAGGGCTCGCCTTGTGCAAGTTGATGCCGCTTGATAATGATACGTATGATGTTAAGATGCCATCGCTTGAGGGTAAGGCTTGGGCATGCGCAAATGGAGATTGGGTTGTTTACATTGGGTCCAACTGTGAGTGGGAACTTGTGAATGTGTACACTCGTGAACGGGTTCCACTTCTAAAAATCTCAGCAGACTGCCCAGAGGTTGAGCACACCGGTATTGTACGCACGTTCAAATACGATCATGGTGACTATCTTCTACGGAAGATAGAAATTTGTCGAGTTCCCAACCGCTCTTGGAATTACAACAACTATGAAGTTATTGCTATCTTTGACAAGCTTGTTGCCGTCCTTTGTGGTTCGACTGGATGGATATTGCTCAAAAATCAGTTTCTGTACACGGATGAGTACTGTGATGCAATTCAATACGAGGGCCTTGTGTTTGCTGCCACCACTCGTGGCACTATTTTTGCATGGAATCCTTATGCTTTCGGTACGTTTGTCTTCCACCGTAATTATAATTATTTCATCCACATGCATGCGGGTTAGCAAGTTTCCCTTTACTAATTAGCCTTCTTCTTGTGTTTCCAAGGTCCTGTGAACATTCCACCACCTATACTTGAAAAATTTTATAACCAAGGGGGAGATGACGATGGTGATGATCACGAGCATGAGGACGAGCAGCGCCCATATACTATATGGCGCCTGGCAACAAATTCCGATGGATCACCTCTTCTTGTGTGTCTACAGACTGATGATGTTACTACTAAGGAAGCAGGTGTAGTCTCCCATGGTCGCACTCTCCGGACCTATTCCAACACCCGTTGCATGGTATTCGGGATGGATAGTAGTGTGCTAGCGCCAACTCCTTCTCCCTGGTACAGAATTGATAGTCTTAAAGAAAACTCGCTCTTCCTTGGACAAAACTATCCAATGATGGTGAAAGGCGATCCAACTGCTGTTGACACAACGTTACTACCACTGAGAAGCAAATGTGTCTATACCTCGGACATTTGGGTGGCTCCCTTCCTTGGTACTGATATAGTAGGCCGCTTCAGCCTAGATGATCAATCCTGCGTTGGTCTCGAGATCGACAATGAATGGCCCGTCCCAGAGAATCACTTGTGGTTCAAAGCAAGTGTTTCCGCCGAGGAATGGTTGAGTTGAAGTTCATTTCATTACTTGTTATTTGTTGTGTGATGAAAACTTTAGTATTTATAATGTATCCTCGTTGTCAATATGGTTTGATGACCTGTTGTATGTAATAAAATGATATGCCTGTGATAAACTTACTAAATTTATGAATGGCTTTCGAGTCGCTTCTTTGAGTGAGTGGTGCGACGAGGCAAACAAATATTTTCCGAATACATAATTGTACCTGCATTGCAATAGGTTATCGGATGAGGCCAATCAACGATAGTAGTACACTATTTGTACTAGCTTCACATGCTTTGCGCCCCGGGCGAGTGTTTTTACTGGAGCATTATGTTAATGTGTTCGCTGTACGTAACCAGCACCTCGAATCCTCGATACTAGTACTATATAGTAAGTAGTAGGAGTAGTAGGGTGGCATGGGCCAGAACAAGCATTCACGTCCAGGAGTACGACACACGCCACCACCACGATATCCATCTGACACCATATTATTTCTTGGAGTCCGTGCTAGAGCAATCTCTTCAACCTCGTCGTTTCTCTAACTTCAGCCATCGCGCGGCAGGCGAGGTGGGGGTTTGCCGATAGTCGGTTTCCTCAACTGCGGTCCCACTTGTAAGGCCAACTCCAATGCATGACCCCAAATGGACCTTTGTTTTGCACGAACTCCAATGATGATTTTGACTAGAAAAGCTAGACCAAAGAAAACAAGAACCACAAGAATACATTTTACTACTCTAGAAGATATCCAACTTCCATAACTGCTCTTGTAAGTTGGATTAGTGCCTTCTCGATGCATTCATTGTTGATCTGCGGAGGCTTGATCTTGCGTGCTTCTTTCTTCTTCGAGTGTAAAGAAGTAGACGTTGCTTCCTCGCATCTAGTCTCATGTCTAGCCTCTATTCTAGTAGGAGTATCAACAAGTGCACTATTCTCATCTCTAGCCTCTATGCTAGCTAAAAGTGCTAGAACATCTAATAAATTGCGCTCTAACAATATATCGATGTACTCTTCTTCGCAATACCAAAACTTGCATCCATTCTACTCCCTCCGTTCCACAATACATGCCTTCTATTTGTCAAAATATAGATGTATCTAGACATGTTTTAGTATATAGGTACATCCATTTTTGGATAAATGGAAGTCAAGTATTTTGGAACGGAGGGAGTACACAATAAAAAATTTAAGTTAGCACAACTAGTCTAATCCGAGAGCACAACCAAAGATTTGGTCGGGTTCTTCCTCCTTTTGCCGACACGTGGGATATCTAGCATCCAGGTCGTGTCATGCAAGAAAATAGAGTGGTAGTTGAAGCCACGTGATGTGCATCTTGGGTTAAACTAAAAATAGAATCTTACTACTCTTGAGTAACTCCAAAAGCGGCCACCGAAGATCTTTATTGGATTTGTTTTTCATCACCAGGACGTCGAGGTGAATGATGTGCAAGTTCAGTGGATCCTCTTACATTTTCACTGACATGTGGGACCGCATGTGAGCAAACAGACGATGGGCTCCGCGCGTCTACTGGCTGGCTGAGAAGAGAGATAGAGGAGGGCTGAGCACGGACTCCAGGAAATTTGTTCTACGTACCTCGATATAGGCTCGATATAGTGGGGTGGCATGGGCCATAACTAGCATTCACGTCTAGCAGTACGGCACACACCACCCACACGAGTCCCATCCGACACCTATTTTCTTGGAGTCCGTGCTACAACCATCTCTTCTCCCTCCTGTTTTCTCAGCCATCGCGCGGTGGGTGGGGTGGGGGTTTGCCGATAGTTGGTTTGGTCAACTGTGGTCCCACTTGTAAGTGAAAATGTAACACCGCACACATTCCCCCTTGAGTGGCGTGCCGGATCAACCATGTGGGGGTGGAATGCGAACACGTCAGGCTCCTCCTTTTGAACTCGTAACTTGTAAAATTTGGTTCTGCTCCATGGCACAAGCGATAGATAGAAAATAACGATTTTGCCTAGAGTAATGAGAAGTTTGGTTCTGGCGCCGTTCATGCATGGAGCATGTACAAAAATTATGAAGTTGATGCGAAAGGTAAGATAATTACTAGTAGTACCATATACTACTACATGGATTTGACGAAAAGATAAAAATACATACGGATCCATCAACGACATCCTCACGCCCTAGTGCGCCGGGCCACCAACCGACGTGTGAGGAGCAGCGGCATTGGCGGCGAGCTCAACGAGCTTCTAAACAATGCCGTCCAAGGTTGCCCTGCGGTCCAAGAAGGCCAGTGTCCTATCGTCCTCCTCTTGCATGTAGTAGTCCTTGTGGACGATTTGCGCGTAGACATGGGTGATTATGTCGAGGGTGTCTTGCTGTGCCAAGCGCTGCGCGGCGAGCGTGACCTCGAGGTGGACATTCTCCGGCACGACGGCCGGCAGTCGCAGGGCCACCAGTGCATCGAAGAGGTTGTCACAATAGTGGCTGTTGAGGGTGGCGGGCATCGCAGAGCCTGGGCGCGTCAGCTGGAGGCGTACGTCAAAGTTGTCCGTGAGCTGCTTGACGATGGTGAACTTGTCGAGGAAACCAACGAGGACCTCGTCGAACAAGGAGACGAAGTTGTCGTCCAAGAGGCCCCTCGCCCTGGCGGCCTCAAGAAATACCTGGAGACGTTCCTCGATGCCGAGCCGCAGGCCGGCATCGTGGACCATCTGGCATATCCGGCTGATGCTCGCGCTCATCGCCTCCATGGGTCTAGCTTAGCTTCTAGTCAACTGATCTTCCGATTCGAGTGATCACTCTTGCCCTTGGTTGGCGTGCGTAGGTGCGTAGGATTTCGTACTACTCCTCGCCCTCTACTACACCTGCCTTTGGCTGTATGATAGGTGGGCCAGCCACCCCTTGGGCCCACATGTCATTCACCCAAAGGCAGTTGCAGTAAGTCAATGAAGTTGCGCCCCCCTCCGTGCCGGTGCAGTATAGTCATATCACCGGACCTCTAGTTGGGGCCAAACGAGAGAAGTTTGATGTTGACTGGTTTATTGGTCCCCTTTGCATTTTGCGCCAAGTTTTGACCTTTGATTTAACTAATAAAATGTTAATGCATGTAAACAAAAATGTTGTGTAAGTCACCTTACGAAAACCAAATAATCTCAAAACACTTAGGCACGGTGCATTAACTCCCTCCTTGTTTCTTATTTCGTGACATATCAACCAATGAGAGATGTGGGCCGTGCATGCTTTCAATGACTTGAGACTACCAAACATGACATGCAGTGTTTAGTTCATTGCATGTAATCCTATTACTCTAGTTAGCAAAAAGACATTAAGTTCTCACGCCGATAGGAATAAAACACCATGTATTTATTTACAGAGGGAGTAGTACATTTTTTGTGACATGCATTACTAGATATTGCTAGTCAAATACTAAAATCTAGATGGACGTGGTAGTACTCCTTAATCCAGATGGTGGTGCTAGTAGTACTATTAATAGTAGTAGTACCAATGTAATAGGAGTACTAGCACTGTACTACCCGTTGGTCAAATTATTACGTGCTGCTCCTCACAGTGAAGTGACAAGACCCTACACCGGACATGACGCCTGAGTATAGGCGCCGTGTTCGGCATACCATAGTCAGCCTCACTGTCTGCAGTCACTATCATCATGGCTTTAGAGCTAGCCTGCTTACAACTAGCCTTGTTCGACATAATTTCCCGTGCGTAGATGCCCGTGCATTCCACGGGACACCAAGATTGGGGGTGGACAGCGCCGGCAACTGCCATCGCGCTAGATTTTTCCACGGCCTTCTAGATGTGGTGGGGAGGAGATAAGGCTGATTGTGAGAGACAAGGAGTTGTTTGTAAATAGGGAACAAGTGCGGGCATCTTTTTGCAAAAATGGAGAAGCTTGGTTTGTATGCGTCAGATCTAGATCCAACGGCTATTGGTGAAAGATGGGAGGCACAACATCATCACCAACTCAGGACCTGTTTGATTCGCATGATTTTGAAAACGTAGGAATAGGAAACAGCAATATTACAAGTTTCAAACTGATATTACAAATGTTAGGAGTAATGTTGCACCTACGAAGAGGGAATTACTAGGAAGTTTACGTAAGAACTTTCATTACTTTAGGTGGATGCAGCATTATCGTACAAACTAAAATCCACCGCCCTGACAAGTCACTAATGGGCAAATAAGTTTTCGAGTCTCTGGCCACTTGATGTTTCAAAAACAAATTTAGCTTCTGTGGAGACTTTGGCATTTAGGCTTAGACGCTTGCGGTGATCATCACGCCATTCATTGTTGCGCAAGAGAATGCCAAACCTCATTACCTTGAGCACACTTGCCTCCAGAACAAAGAACCTGGCCAATTTAATCTCAGATGTGCTACCTCGGTAGTCGATCAAATCAATTTCTGTAATATGAAGATCAAGGCATTCGATGAGATTGTTATAGTGCAGCACATTTTTCACTTTCAGGTCTTTTTTATCTGCAAAAGAAGAGAACATATTAGAGCAGCTGGCTATATAAAATTTTCGTGTCATCAAGAGGTACCAATATCATTCGCTCATACAATAGGGTTGGATGGCTAGTGATATTTTTTCACTCTCTTTCTCTCTCTCTCTCTCTCTCTCTCTCTCTCTCTCTCTCTCTCTCTCTCTCTTTCTGTTTCCTCTAATTCAACTAGGAGCACGTGAAGAGCTTGGGCATTTGTTGCCTTCCACTATGTGGCCGATGCCATATTTCGCAAAAGTATGCCACATAGTACACATCAATGCAAATCAAAAGATTTTGGCACCACTCTCGCGATGTGAGAGAGTTGGCACCGCTGTGCACACAGACCCACATGTATAAACAAATCAATCAAACCAACTACACCAGCCTCTCACTCTTCCAAACAAGTGCTTTTTATTGCCTCAGTCCTCTCTCTCTCCCACGTAGTGTTTTTTCATTGCGTGAGTTAATCTGGCACCGGAGCAAAGTAGGTGATCCAGATTGGGGCACCAGGTGAGCAATGGAGGGGCATCGATGCCAAATGCATCGCAAGTGAATTTGGCATGTGTTTTGGCCTACATAGCCCACTTTTGTACTCCCTCCGTCCCAAAATTCTTGTCTTAAATTTGTCTAAATATGGATGTATCTATTTACATTTTAGTGTTAGATACATCCGTATCTAAACAAATGTAAGACAAGAATTTTGGGACGGAGGGAATACTACCTCGTATTTAGTATAAAATTTTGACCATAGATTTACCTAAGAAAATGCCAATGCATGTCACTAAAAATTACACCATTTGAAATTATGTTCAAATACGAATCCAACAATATAGTTCTTAGTGACATGCATTAACATTTTGTCAGTTAAATCTATGGTCAAATTTTGATACTACAAAATTGGAAGAGTAAACCAGGATGGAGGTAGTACTTGCTCTTAGGGTAACCATAGAGTTACTAGAGTAGTCTAAGTTACTTCCCACTATGACTAGCCTAGGCTACTATAGTAGTACAGCATAAAAACGATGCAGGTGATCACGTGAGAAAAAAATACTAAAAACATTTCTTTCGGTGCAGTGCCTAGATGCAGTTTTGAACACTACACTTGTCATCGTAATTTGGGAAAATTACGAAAAAATTTGAGCTATGTTGTGATTACCGTTTACTTATAGGAAAGAAGTTTCACCTCGATGAGTAGCTTCTCCGTGCACGGAAAGCATGTAAGGAATCCAACAACTTGATCCAGATTGGGGCCGATAGATTTTAGTGCCAAGATCTTCACTGTGCGCATGGACTGGGTCAAGCTTGTGGGAATCATTTTCTGGAAGACGATCGTAAATACATCAAGAAGAAATTTAATAATGTGAATTTCAAGAAGACGGAGAATAAGATGAGTGTTGTACTTGAACGATTACGGATCCAATAAAGAGTACGGAGAATTTGGCAGATGAGTACACCAACGCTGTCAATTTCGGCGCGTCAATGACCCTGATTTTTGTTGGACCTTCTAGATCCGATACAAGCAATCTCTCAAGGGAAGGCGCATTCTCAATGACCATAATGTGGAACAGCTGGAGTGATCTCTTCTCAATTGATGTCTTGTTGCGGGGCCAGCAAGACACATAAATCCATCGGAGATTCGTCGAGGCGATGTGGAGGCTAATGAACCCGTGGATCTGCTCAAGACGAAGGTACTCGAGCATAGTACAGCTGCGGAGCAGGTGCTCCATAGCCTTCTTCGAGATGACAACATTGAAGAGGTCGAGCTGCTTGAGTTGAAGGACAAGAAGGGCGGGCGCGAAATTAATCTGGCGAAGATAGCAGGAGCTGAAGCTGGCGCGGCACAACGTTGGCATGAGGCGGAGCGCGGACGGCGGCAGAGAGTGACATCGTCCAGCTTCAAAGCTGAGCTCCTCGAGCTGATCTAGGGCGGGGGATAATAACCACTCGTCGAACTTGGGTTGGACCTTGCAGTTGGTACTGAACATGCGGATGTCAAGGCGTCTGGCTGGCCCAGGGTGCGATGAAAGGATCTTGGAGACTGTGGCCATGCGTTTGCAATCCCCATCGCAGAGGCAGCTGTCGACGGTGAGGTTGAGGGGGATGCAACGCTAGAGGGGGTGCCACTGCTGGGAGAGCAGGGCGGTCCGCACGACCGATTTGGTGGGGAGGAGGCCGATGATGACGATCAACATGTCGTCGGGGAGGCTGCTGATGAAGTCTAGGCTTGCCGGATGCGGTTTTGGCTTGAGCCGCCTCCGCTTGTTGGCTGCCTCGCCGTCCATCTCAACCGGCGGCGACGCTGGTGTACATGTGTGCTGGTGTGTGTTGTGTGCTGGGTGTGCGCGAGTGCGTCCTTCTGTGCATGCCGCCGTGCAGTGGTGAATTGTGCACGAGTGCGTCCTTCACGCGCAAGAAGTGTGTCCTCAATGCGCCCTCAATTTACTAGCGAGTAGGGTGCTACCCCGAGTGGTTTCAACTTTGTTTACTTGACCGCGTGTCAGATGGGCATCTTGTTTACTTATTTTCACCCACTGCCACATGGGCCAGCACATGAAGATACAGAACACGAGCTGACAAGGCAACACGTGGATTGGTTGACCGGTCAACTAAACAATATACGGAGCTATACGCTGACACAGTGAGCGTATAATCTGTCGGTATAGAGAATTCGAGTGAGAGGGGAGGTCCGTGAGAGATAGCAAAGAGAGAGAGAGAAAGAGCTACTCCCTCCGTTCGATAATGTAGTTCCAACATTTTTTAAGTCAAGCTTTTGAAACTTTGACCAAATTTATAAAGAAATTACTTATATCTACAATACCAATGATAAATAATAGTATGAAGTAAGTACATGTTGTGATGAATCTAATGATCGTTCCAGATGTAAATGTTTTTCTCCACATATACCTGGTCAAACTTTTCTGAGGTTTGACTTTTCAAAACATCCATATGCTTATGGACGTGACAAAGTCCCTAACTAGAGAGAGAGAGAGATAGAGAGAGTGAGTGAAAAAAGTGTGTGTGCGTGTGTGAAAGAGACATGGACAACACATGATAAAAGTAGATAAAAAGCATGCGTGTCTTATGCAAACATATCACACATGCATCTTTGACAACGTAGGAAAGGTGAGGAGATAGTGTGTGGTTGTTTGGAACCGAGAGAGCAAGACCCCTAGCACGTGGCCAAGAGGAGTGTGACAAACAAGGGAGAGAGGTCGAGAGAGACGTACGGAGAAAATGCATACATGGGGAGGAGAGAGTGTATGTTTGTCATAGAGAGATCCCCTGGAGATCGTGATGGGACTACATGGGTGGGAGATCGAGTGACAAGGTGAGTGCGTGATAGAAGATGCCTCGAGAGATATCGAGATAGACGTATGGATGGAAGGAGACAATACGTGTGTTCCTGATGGCTAGTAAGAGATAATCA
>NC_041387.1:118527582-118529541 GCF_002162155.2 Triticum dicoccoides | reverse complement strand
CAGAGACCAAGTTGGTTAATAAGTCGAGAGGGGTCGAGTTACCGGAACCCAATGTGTGGTAGTATCGAGTCATTGGACAACATACACAGAACTCAGTGCTTAAGGACGGTTCCAGTGAGACAACCCACCATGTACTCCTACATGGCCTCTCACCGCTACCTTTACCAAATCGTGTTCACACACTTCACTCTCAGCATCAGAACATATCGTGACACTCCAATTCATTCCCAATGAATCAGACCTGACACAACTCTAAGCAATAGCAGGCATAGCATGGTAGGAACACATCAGTGGCTTCAATCAACTCCTACACATGCTAGTGGGTTTCAACTATTTACTGTGGCAATGACAGGTCATGCAGAGGAATGGGTTCAACTACCGCAGCACAAAGTAGCAGATGAATCGCTGTTGTCCTAATGCAATAACTGAGAGCAGGAGCGGGAGAGTAGGGTTTTATCGAAATGAACAAGGGGGTTTGCTTGCCTGGTAAATCAACAAGGGAGGCACTGCTTCACAGACAGGTACTCTGGAACGTCTCCGGAGTAGGACCTATCGAGAAGGAACGGTGCCGGCAATCAATACACAATCATATGAAACAATATGATGCATGAACATGGCATGTAGATGTGATGCTGTTGAGCTAATGCAACTAGTGTTCAATTGGTTTGAAGTCCATTTGAACCAAAGGTTCAAATGCATTTCTAAATTAAGTCTCTTATATATGCCATAATGTGTTTTCCCATATTCAGCATGTATAATTTGGTTTTTTCATGCATGAAACTAGTACAGATGGAAAGGTTGCATTTTTCTGATAATTTTTCATATATAAATTATTTTAATCTGAGCTACGGTTGAATTGTTATGAATTTTTGAAGTTTAAAACAATTTCTGGAATTTTCTGATTAAATTTAATTCCAGAAATCATATTATAGCGCCAGCATGACGTCAGCACGACGTCAGCGGTCAACTGGGCTGGTCCGGGTCAAACCTGACGTGTGGGACCCACACGTCAGTGACAGGGGGGTTAACAGGGGTTAATTTAGTTTAATTAAAAGGTTAGGGGGCACCGGGGCCCACTGTCAGTGTCAGGGGGGTTAGTTAACGGTGATTAGCACTAAGCTAATCACCTGCCGACGGGGCCCACTATCATTGAGCCAGGGGAGGTCAAACCCCCTGGTCAACCGGGGCTAAAACGCTGGCGTTTAGCCGCCGGCGGCAGCAAACGCGGCGGAGGGGCTCGGGATCGCCGTTCCGGCGACCATTCGGGCGGCGGAGACCACCCACGCGAAGCCCAGGCTCGCGCGCAACTAGTGGTTCATGCGGGAGGCTGCGGGGGCGGCGGAGCTCGCCGGAGCGAAGCTCGGGGCGGCGGCCGGAGCTCGGCTTCGAGCGGAAACGGGCTGCGGGGCACGGGGAGGCCACCTGAGGGGCTCGGCGGCACCCTCGTGGCACCGGGAGCACGCCAGGGTGCTTAGTTTGGGCGGAGGCGGGCCGAGACGGCGGCGGCGACATGGACGGCGGCGAGAGGCTTCGGCCGTGGTGGGGAACGGTGCTACGGCGCGCGGGCAGTTAAACGGGGAGGGGGAAGCGGTGGCGGAGCTCAGCGCGGTTGCAGCGACGGTCGAAGTGGGCTCGGGGACGCACTGAAGCGGCCGGAGCGTTGATGGGGATCCACGGCGGCCGGCGATGGAAAAGACGACGGCGGCGGATCCACAGGGCGTCCGGAGGGGCACGGCTTGACGGGGAGCTTCAGGGCGAGGGGGCGGAGCTCCTGCGCGTGTCGGGGAGGCGAGGGGAGACCGGTGGCCACGGCAACGGCGACCGGCGGCAGCGATGGCGCTCGGGTGGGCGAGGGGGAGAGAGAACCAGGGGGGAGGAATGAGAGAGTGGGAGAGAGGTGCGGGGCGTCGCGTGGCGTCGTCTGGTCCATCCAGAGCGACGAGGGGAGGACAGGCAGGC
>NC_041387.1:118478993-118527533 GCF_002162155.2 Triticum dicoccoides | reverse complement strand
CAGGGCGAGGGGGCGGAGCTCCTGCGCGTGTCGGGGAGGCGAGGGGAGACCGGTGGCCACGGCAACGGCGACCGGCGGCAGCGATGGCGCTCGGGTGTGCGAGGGGGAGAGAGAACCAGGGGGGAGGAATGAGAGAGTGGGAGAGAGGTGCGGGGCGTCGCGTGGCGTCGTCTGGTCCATCCAGAGCGACGAGGGGAGGACAGGCAGGCAGGGAGGGAGGAGGCGTGGCGCGGTGGCGCGCGCGCGCGCCGGGCACGCTCCGTTCCCCTGTCGGGGAGGAAGACGACAGAGGAGGGGGGCCAGGTGGGCTGGGCCGCCTGCTGGCTGGGCCGGCCTGCTGCGGCTGGGCTGCACAGGGGAAGCCCCAGGTAAGCCCCTCCTTCTTTTATTTCTGTTTTCTATTTTTTTCTGACATTTGTTTTGATTTAATAAAATACTAAATCAATTTATTACCTTATGCCAATTTTTGCAGGAGCTAGATATATTATTCCAGAGCTCTTTTATAAATGGCATAATTTTTGGACCATATTTCATATATATAGAAATATATTTCCAATGCAAATATTTATCGAATTAATCCAAATGGCCAAAATAAATATCCATGAGCTCCTAAAAATATTGTTTTGATTTTTATCTCTGTCCAATATTTTCAGAGAGCAACATGAGCATTTTCTTGGACCCTTTTGGAGAAATTTTTATTTGGGTCATTTTCAAAAATGATTCTGAGGGTTCCACCAATCCTCATTTGAAATTTAAATGAAATTTAAATATGATGCACAAATGACTAGCTAGTCTAGGTCATACCAGACTAGGGATGTGACAACTCGCCCCCACTTGAAAGAATCTCGTCCCGAGATTCAAGGGTTGACGGAAAGAAAGTGGGGTACTCCAGTCGAAGACGATCTTCTCGTTCCCAAGTAGCTTCTCTCTCGGAATGATGAGACCACTGAACTTTGAGAAACTTGATGTTCTGACGTCGAGTGACATGCTCTGCTTGATCAAGAATGCGAACCGGGTACTCTCGGTATGTAAGGTTATCTTGGAGATCAAGCGTTCCGTGGTCCACTCCACGGATAGGATCCGAGAAGCAACGCCTGAGTTGAGAGACGTGGAAGACATCATGAACTCGGGAAAGATGTGGGGGTAGTTCCAACTGGTAGGCAACCTCTCCTCGTTTAGCGAGAATGCGAAAAGGACCAATGTAACGAGGACCAACTTGCCCTTGATACCGAAACGATGGGTACCCTTCAAAGGGGTAACCCGAAGGTAAGCTTGGTCGCCAATTTCATAAGTCATATCCTTATGATGACGATCGTACTGGCTCTTCTGACGAGACTAGGCTGTTTTCAAATTCTCACGAATGATGCGAACTTGCTCTTCTGCCTCCTGGATCATGTCCGGTCCAAAGAATTGTCTTTCACCGGTTTCTGACCAGTTCAAAGGTGTTCGACATCTTCGTCCATAGAGAACCTCAAAAGGAGCTTGCTTGAGGCTGGATTGGTAGCTATTGTTATAAGCAAACTCGGCGAAAGGAAGACATTTCTCCCAATCCATACTGAATGAGATAACGCAAGCTCTGAGCATGTCTTCGAGAATTTGATTGACCCGTTCCACCTGACCACTCGACTGAGGGTGGAAAGCGGTACTGAAGGAAAGATGGGTTCCCATGGCAGTTTGGAAACTCTCCCAGAAATGAGAAGTGAAAAGACTGCCATGGTCTGAATTGATCTCTAGTGGAACACCATGCAGTGACACTATTCGAGAAATATATAAGTCAGCAAGCTGACTAGCAGTGATATTTTCTCGAACAGGGAGGAAGTGAGCCACTTTGGAAAGACGATCAACGACTACGAAGATAGCGTTATTCCCTCTCTTGGTCCTGGGAAAGCCGGTGATGAAGTCCATACCAACTTTATCCCATTTCCATTCAGGAATAGCTAAAGGCTGAAGGGTGCCAGCAGGTCTTTGATGCTCTGCCTTAACACGACGACATACGTCACAATTAGCAACGAAGTCGGCGATTTCTCTCTTCATCCTAGTCCACCAGAACCTCTGGCGTAGGTCCTGATACATCTTAGTACTACCGGGATGAATCGTGAGAGGAGATTCATGCACCTCCTTAAGAATCAACTGACGAAGATGTTGCTTCTTGGGAACCACCAAGCGATTCTCAAAGAGAACAACACCACGATCATCCATAGAGAAACATCCACCAACTCCCTTCTTAATGTTTCTCTTGATCCAGGTAATCCCTGTATCATGCTTCTGGGCTTCTATGATAAGATCCACAAGGGTAGGTTTCGCCACCAAGGTAGAAAGGAATCCGTGAGGAGCAATGTGAAGATTAAGCTTACAGAATTCCTCATGGAGAAGTGGTTGGCCTTGCTGCAACATGAGATTGTTGCAATAGGATTTACGGCTTAGCGCATCAGCCATGACATTGGCTTTGCCTGGAGTGTAGGTAATCCCTAGATCATAATCTGTGATTAACTCCAACCAACGTCTTTGCCTAAGGTTCAAATCTGGTTGGGTGAAGATATACTTGAGACTCTGGTGATCGGTGTAGATCTCGCAACGTTTACCAAGAAGGTAATGTCGCCAGGTCTTGAGTGCATAGACTACGGCTACAAGCTCTAGATCATGTGTAGGGTAATTATCCTCATGTGGATGCAACTGTCGAGATGCATAGGCAATCACATGACGATCCTGCATAAGAATGCAACCTAGTCCCTGTCGTGAGGCGTCGCAGTAGATAATAAAGTTTTTAGTGAAATCCGGTGGCACAAGTATGGGAGCAAAAGTCAGGCGTCTTTTCAGTTCCTGAAAACTGTACTCACACTGTGGGGACCACTCGAACTTTTTATCTTTCTTAAGAAGTTCCGTGAGGGGTTTGGCTACTTTGGAGAAGTTTTCAACAAAGCGGCGACAATAGCTGGCTAGACCAAGGAAACTCCTAACTTGTTTAACGGTCTCAGGTGGGGTCCAATCAAGAACGGCTTGAACTCTCTCGGGATTGACAGCAATGCCCTTACCAGAGATTACGTGACCTAAGTAGGTCACTTCTGACAACCAAAATTCACACTTGGAGAACTTGGCATAAAGGCGGTGCTCTCTGAGTTTTTCTAACACAAGTCTAAGATGTTCGGCATGCTCTTCCTCGTCCTTCGAGTAAATAAGAATATCATCGAGGTAAACCACGACGAACTTATCTAAGTACTTCATGAAGATCGAGTTCATCAAGCGGGAGAATGTAGCTGGAGCGTTGGTTAGACCAAAAGACATGACCGTGTACTCGTACTGGCCATAACGGGTGACAAAAGCTGTCTTGGGAATGTCCCCGTTTCTGATTTTGATTTGATGGTAGCCTAACCTTAAATCCATCTTGGAGAAGACTGAGGATCCAGCGAGCTGATCATACAGGTCGTTGATCCTGGGAAGCGGATACTTGTTCTTTATCGTGACCAAATTAACGGGACGATAATCTACAACCATCCGGTCCGTACCATCTTTCTTTTTGATGAAGAGGACGGGGCAAGCCCAAGGAGAAGAACTAGGACGGATGAAACCCTTTTGCAAGGACTCATCGAGTTGTTTCTTAAGCTCGGCTAGTTCTAAGGGTGCCATTTTGTAAGGTCTCCGGGAGATTGGAGCTGTTCCGGGGATGAGATCTATGACAAACTCTACATCTCTGTCAGGTGGAACACTTGGCAGTTCCTCTGGAAAGACATCCGGAAAGTCACGGACTACCGGGATATCTTCAAGGTCTGGAAGAGGGCTGGCATTAAGAGAATAGAGCTGACGCTTTGCAACTCTAGTGGGGACAGTGACTATCTTGCCAGATGGGTGTGTAAGCTGAACAGATCTTGTGTAACAATCAATCTTGGCATGATGAGCTGTGATCCAATCCATTCCCAAGATGATGTTAATATCTGAGGACTTGAGGGCTACAAGTGATGCAAGGAATACAAGTCTATCAACAAGAATTTCGTTACCATGGCTGATTCTGGTGGTCTGCCATCTAGACCCTGGGGTTTGGATTTCAAGCGGAGTTGGCATATCACAAAATGACATATCGTGCAAGCGAGCATAGCCTTCAGAAATGAAGGAGTGAGATGCTCCAGTATCGAATAGAACTGATGCTGGGTGGCAATTGACAAGGAGGGTACCAAGAACGACATCTGGATCATCATGAGCGTCTTTAGCTGAGACGTGATGCACACGTCCACGTTCAGTGGGAACTGACTTGACACTGATCATCTTGCGTGATGGCTTAATACAGCCAACAGTCTTCTCGGCCTTGGGTGGAGCATAACTAGTCTGAGAGCAGTCACGTGCATAGTGTCCTGGCCTCCCGCATGTGAAGCAAGTCCCTGAGGTTGGACGTGGACCCGCACTAACAAGCGGTCTACCAGTAGGCCCGGGTGGAACATATGACTGAGCTAGGGAAGACACCACATAGGATGGCCTCGGTGCATATCCGGAAGGAAGAGCGGAGTTTGGAACCCAAATCCGGCGTTTCTGGGAACTAGAACCGGAGGAAGATCCCAAATCACGGGTGTGCTTACGAGACTCCTCGTAAGTGAGCTGAACTGTCTCTGCATTAATGGCCTTGTTCACAAGGGCTTGGAATGTATCACAATGATGCAGGTGGAGATCACGACGCAACTTGGGGTTGAGACCCTTCCGGAACCTAGCTTGCTTCTTGGCGTCCGTGGACACTTCTTCTGTGGCATAGCGGGCAAGGTTCTCGAACTCTCTGCTATAAGCATCAACAGCCATCTTACTCTGGGTGAAACTGTAGAACTCTTCTCTCTTGCGATCAATGAGGGCCTGGGGAATGTGATGCTCGCGAAAAGCCTCAGTGAAATCTCTCCAGGTAGGAATCTGGCCAGCTGGAAGCATAGCCTCATAGTTCTGCCACCAAAGACTAGCAGGACCTTCCAGGTGGTATGTGGCATAAGTGACCTTGTCATCTTCAGCTATGCTCGCGGAAAGCAGCTTATGGGTGATGCTACGGAGCTAGTCATCTGCATCGAGTGGCTCGATGGAATGATGAAAGGTAGGTGGGTGCAAACGAATGAAGTCACGAATGGTAGCAGACCCTTTGAACTGATGTGCGGTGTTCTCCTCGATACGTGCCAACAAACGGTTAGACTCACGCTTGTTCCTCTCCATCTCTAACATGAACTCTGTCAACGAAGGCTGGTCGGGAGGATCCTCATCCCTACCATCCTCATGGTTCCGGCTACGAGCAACGGAACTTTGCTTAGCTGATGACATCCTGAGAAACGAAAACCAGGGACGGAATCAGCATCAACTATAGACTGTAGAATGTAGGATAAGGAATTAGTATCTCTCGAACTCCTAGGAAAATTCCGGCAGCATAACGGCAGTAAAATGCTCAGAATGAGACATCCTACTAAAAATGGGGTGGTAACATACTCATCATCATCACTCAAGGTTCTGAAATAGTACTAAACAGACTACACCGGAAATACTCAAAGCTGGGGTATGACTCTGATCAACCAGTCCTATGGAACTACGGAGTAGTAACACGTGATCCTGATAGACGGAAGAGAAGCCTAGTTCCTTAACCCCGTAGGAAAGATAGGACGACTCAGATCAGAAGGTCATGAGGTATAAGGAGTAAAAAGAACCTTACGTTCCTTCCCACAATCAATTCCCTTACATAACTAAAGATTTTCTAGACTCAACTTCGACCAGTTTGGCTTGGTAATCCTACAGGCAGTCAAGCTCTGATACCAGCGCTGTCAGGACCCCGACTCAATGCCACATCGATCTAGCATGTAACGCCTCATATCACTTTGCGGCCTCACGCACGGTATCCCCACGGGTGTCGCCTTACCTTTGCCCGGGACCGTTTGCGCATTTTGGCACACATATATGATGGTGTCGCTAGCATCCATATGATAAAGAGCCCGGGCTGACATGGCTAGTCGTAAACCCAAAGTGGCACTAACTTACAGGGACAGGCATCCATGACCCAGCATCGAACATGTCGGTCATCAACGAGTGAATCCAGGCTGTAGCACTGGGCTAACAGGACTCCGGTGAACCGGGCTGTAACGGGCTAGAAGGACTCCGGTATTCATCGCGTGACATTTCCCCGAAGGGACAGACACAGGATCGAAGAAGGACACATGCCGGCCTGCCTAAGTGTTCTGGAGCAGTAGCTAGCTACCAGGGCTCAGTGGAAGCACTAGGAGACATTTCCCGGTAAGAGAGCCTACTAAGGATAAACAACTAGATAGTCAGATCCCACACATAGCAATACACATTACACGTACGCATAACATGCAAGTATGTGCTGTACAACATGGCATCACAGCATAACTCAACAACTCAAATAGATAAAGGCTCAGAAGAGCCAACATAGCATTTATTGCAAACAGGGGTCACAAGACCCATCATACAGAGCATACAAGCAACAAGCGGAAGCATTACATGTCTGGGTACAGACATCTACAAATGAAAAAGGCTGAAAGCCTGACTATCTACATCATCCGATCAAGATCGTAGCTGAGGTACTAGCTACTAGTCGAAGTCCACGAGAACACTAGTAAGACCGAAGTCTCCGCTGCAAAAACATAAATAAAGCAACATGAGTACAAAGGTACTCAGCAAGACTTACATCAGATCCTATCATACATGCACTTGTATCAAGAGGGTAACGTGGGGTTTAGTTGCAGCAAGCCAGCTTTGACTCTGTGGCTATCCTGTTCTACGACTACCAGAAACTCTGAAGGTGAAACAACGTACACGAGTCCACTAATCACCACACAATACACTACTATGGATTCAGCCCCATCTCCCTACGAGAAGGCCATCCATAGCACTCACACTTGTCTTGAGCATTTTAGAGTATCCACTTCAAGTTGTCTATGTACCATGTAAGCATCCAAGAAGTCCATAACCGCGGACCCGGCTATTCGAATAGATCATGTTAACCCTGCAGGGGTGTACTTCTTCACACACGCTCTCGCCACTTACCGCCATGTACACGTCATGTATCTCGGCAACCTTCAAGCGGAAGCCTGGCGAGGGTGTCGGCCACGACCTGACTAACCACACAAGACTCTAGTCCAGGTTTATCGCCTATTCGGGTTCCATCCGCAAGGAGATCCGGCCGGGGTGTCGCTCACGGCCCCAAACGATGTGAGCAGGGTTCCCGAGCCCACCAACCGGGTGCCACTCGGTACACCGGGCCACGTGTGCCTAGTCTGTCCCAAGCCCACCCTGCCGGGTGCCACTTGGTAGAAAAATAGCACTACCTACAAACACCAGAAACTAGTTGCGACTCCTGGGCAGAGACCAAGTTGGTTAATAAGTCGAGAGGGGTCGAGTTACCGGAACCCAATGTGTGGTAGTATCGAGTCATTGGACAACATACACAGAACTCAGTGCTTAAGGACGGTTCCAGTGAGACAACCCACCATGTACTCCTACATGGCCTCTCACCGCTACCTTTACCAAATCGTGTTCACACACTTCACTCTCAGCATCAGAACATATCGTGACACTCCAATTCATTCCCAATGAATCAGACCTGACACAACTCTAAGCAATAGCAGGCATAGCATGGTAGGAACACATCAGTGGCTTCAATCAACTCCTACACATGCTAGTGGGTTTCAACTATTTACTGTGGCAATGACAGGTCATGCAGAGGAATGGGTTCAACTACCGCAGCACAAAGTAGCAGATGAATCGCTGTTGTCCTAATGCAATAACTGAGAGCAGGAGCGGGAGAGTAGGGTTTTATCGAAATGAACAAGGGGGTTTGCTTGCCTGGTAAATCAACAAGGGAGGCACTGCTTCACAGACAGGTACTCTGGAACGTCTCCGGAGTAGGACCTATCGAGAAGGAACGGTGCCGGCAATCAATACACAATCATATGAAACAATATGATGCATGAACATGGCATGTAGATGTGATGCTGTTGAGCTAATGCAACTAGTGTTCAATTGGTTTGAAGTCCATTTGAACCAAAGGTTCAAATGCATTTCTAAATTAAGTCTCTTATATATGCCATAATGTGTTTTCCCATATTCAGCATGTATAATTTGGTTTTTTCATGCATGAAACTAGTACAGATGGAAAGGTTGCATTTTTCTGATAATTTTTCATATATAAATTATTTTAATCTGAGCTACGGTTGAATTGTTATGAATTTTTGAAGTTTAAAACAATTTCTGGAATTTTCTGATTAAATTTAATTCCAGAAATCATATTATAGCGCCAGCATGACGTCAGCACGACGTCAGCGGTCAACTGGGCTGGTCCGGGTCAAACCTGACGTGTGGGACCCACACGTCAGTGACAGGGGGGTTAACAGGGGTTAATTTAGTTTAATTAAAAGGTTAGGGGGCACCGGGGCCCACTGTCAGTGTCAGGGGGGGTTAGTTAACGGTGATTAGCACTAAGCTAATCACCTGCCGACGGGGCCCACTATCATTGAGCCAGGGGAGGTCAAACCCCCTGGTCAACCGGGGCTAAAACGCCGGCGTTTAGCCGCCGGCGGCAGCAAACGCGGCGGAGGGGCTCGGGATCGCCATTCCGGCGACCATTCGGGCGGCGGAGACCACCCACGCGAAGCCCAGGCTCGCGCGCAACTAGTGGTTCATGCGGGAGGCTGCGGGGGCGGCGGAGCTCGCCGGAGCGAAGCTCGGGGCGGCGGCCGGAGCTCGGCTTCGAGCGGAAACGGGCTGCGGGGCACGGGGAGGCCACCTGAGGGGCTCGGCGGCACCCTCGTGGCACCGGGAGCACGCCAGGGTGCTTAGTTTGGGCGGAGGCGGGCCGAGACGGCGGCGGCGACATGGACGGCGGCGAGAGGCTTCGGCCGTGGTGGGGAACGGTGCTACGGCGCGCGGGCAGTTAAACGGGGAGGGGGAAGCGGTGGCGGAGCTCAGCGCGGTTGCAGCGACGGTCGAAGTGGGCTCGGGGACGCACTGAAGCGGCCGGAGCGTTGATGGGGATCCACGGTGGCCGGCGATGGAAAAGACGACGGCGGCGGCTCCACAGGGCGTCCGGAGGGGCACGGCTTGACGGGGAGCTTCAGGGCGAGGGGGCGGAGCTCCTGCGCGTGTCGGGGAGGCGAGGGGAGACCGGTGGCCACGACAACGGCGAGCGGCGGCAGCGATGGCGCTCGGGTGTGCAAGGGGGAGAGAGAACCAGGGGAGGGGGAGGAATGAGAGAGTGGGAGAGAGGTGCGGGGCGTCGCGTGGCGTCGTCCGGTCCATCCAGAGCGACGAGGGGAGGACAGGCAGGCAGGGAGGGAGGAGGCGTGGCGCGGTGGCGCGCGCGCGCCGGGCACGCTTCGCTCCCCTGTCGGGGAGGAAGACGACAGAGGAGGGGGGCCAGGTGGGCTGGGCCGCCTGCTGGCTGGGCCGGCCTGCTGCGGCTGGGCTGCACAGGGGAAGCCCCAGGTAAGCCCCTCCTTCTTTTATTTCTGTTTTCTATTTTTTTCTGACATTTGTTTTGATTTAATAAAATACTAAATCAATTTATTACCTTATGCCAATTTTTGCAGGAGCTAGATATATTATTCCGGAGCTCTTTTATAAATGGCATAATTTTTGGACCATATTTCATATATATAGAAATATATTTCCAATGCAAATATTTATCGAATTAATCCAAATGGCCAAAATAAATATCCATGAGCTCCTAAAAATATTGTTTTGATTTTTATCTCTGTCCAATATTTTCAGAGAGCAACATGAGCATTTTCTTGGACCCTTTTGGAGAAATTTTTATTTGGGTCATTTTCAAAAATGATTCTGAGGGTTCCACCAATCCTCATTTCAAATTTAAATGAAATTTAAATATGATGCACAAATGACTAGCTAGTCTAGGTCATACCAGACTAGGGATGTGACATTGCGCCTATGATGGAGCGAGGGATTATGGTACTTAGGGGGGTGCGTGTCACATGAAGAGAGAACAAGGGTGGAGAGTGTTGGATGGGTCTATATGTATAGCGCGAGCGAGACATGTGTATGTGTGAACCAGGGAGATATAAGGTCAGTTTGGCTTGCGTCCTGAGCATCTTTTGCCTGGCCTGGGGTTGTGGCTGGATTTCATGCACGCTTGTTTGGTTGCTATGTAACACCCACGATGCGGCTATATCTCCCACGTGTCGAAGCACGACTTAGAGGCATAACCGCATTGTGGTTTTGTCGTGAGAAGGGTCATCTTCACACAATCCCATGTAATGAATAAGAATGGGATAAAGAGTTGGCTTACAATCGCCACTTCACACAATGAACATATAATAAATCATACATCATTCAGAGTACACACATAGTCCGACTACGGACGAAGCCAAAAGAAAAGAAGATAACCCAACTGCTAGATCCCCGATCGTCCCAACTGGGCTCCACTACTAATCAACAAGAAACAACACATAGCAACAACTAAGATCTTCGTTGAGCTCCCATCTGAGCTCGCTTGCATCACCTGCACTGGTATCATCGGCACCTGCAACTGTTGGTAGTATCTGGTGAGTCACGAGGACTCAGCAATCTCAAAACCCACGAGATCAAGACTATTTAAGCTTATGGGTAGGAAGGGGTAAAGTGGTGAGGTTGCAACAGCGACTAAGCATATATGGTGGCTGACATACGCAAATAAGAGCGAGAAGAGAAGCAACGGAACGGTCGAGAAGCTAGAAGTGATCAAGAAGTGATCCTGAAGACTACTTACGTCAAACATAACCCAAAACCGTGTTCACTTCCCGGACTCCGCCGAGAAGAGACCATCACGGCTACACACGCGGTTGATGCGTTTTAATTCGTATCTGGTGTCAAGTTATCTACAACCGGACATTAACAAATTCCCATCTGCCTATAACCGCAGGCACGGCTTTCGAAAGATTATATACCCTGCATGGGTGTCCCAACTTAGCCCATGACAAGCTCTCGCGATCAACGAAGGAATAGACCTTCTCCCAGGAAGACCCGATCAGACTCGGAATCCCGGTTTACAAGACATTTCGACAATGGTAAAACAAGACCAGCAAAGCCTCCCGCTGTGCCGACAAATCCCGATAGGAGCTGCACATATCTCGTTCTCAGGGCACACCGGATTGTCCAAACTTCCGGTAGGCCAGCCCAGAGTTACCCCTGGTGGCCACCGGCAGTTGACAGGTTGGACCAACACTCACGACGAGCACTGGCCCCGGGGGGGGGGGTAAAATAAAGATGACCCTTGAGTCTGCAGAACCCAAGGGAAAAAGGCTTAGGTGGCAAATGGTAAAACCAAGGTTGGGCCTTGCTGGAGGAGTTTTATTCAAAGCGAACTGTCAAGGGGGTCCCATAAATCACCCAACCGCGTAAGGAACGCAAAATCCGGGAACATAACACCGGTATGACGGAAACTAGGGCGGCAAGAGTGGAACAAAACACCAGGCATAAGGCCGAGTCTTCCACCCTTTACCAAATATATAGATGCATTAATAATATAAGAGATATTGTGATATCCCAACATAATCCTGTCCATCATGGAGCAATCTTCAACTTCACGTGCAACTAACAATGCTATAAGAGGGGCTGAGCAAAAGCGGTAACATAGCCAAGCAACGGTTTGCTAGGAATGGTGAAAAGGTTAGAGGCTGACATGGCAATATGGGAGGCATGGTAAACAAATGATAGGTAGCACAGCATAGCGATAGAAATAAGCAACTAGCAAGCAAAGACAGAAGTGATATCGAGGGTAATGGTCATCTTGCCTGAAATCCCGCAAGGAAGAAGAACGAGTCCATGAAGAAGACAAACGGACGTAGTCGAACGAATCCTCACAACTCCGGAACGAACCCGAAGCTAACGAGAGAAGCAACCCGGAAAGAAGCAAACAACATGGTAAACAACCATCACATAATCATGGCATGACGCACAACCAAATATGATGCATGTCCGGTTTAAAGAGGCATGGCATGGCAAAGTGCAACAAACAATACTACAAGTTAAATGGAGCTCAATATGCAACGAGTTGCATATTGACGGAGCACCACATCAATTATTTAGTTCTCTCTCGGTTAGGCTAACCAACAATATTAAATGTTGTCAAACATGGCAAGAGGTGAAACATAATAAAACTACTTATTTAGGCAAGTTTAAATGAGGCCGGAAACACAAACAACAATTCCGGAAAGTCCCCATGTCATTAGTAGTTTAAAGCAAACACAATTTTAAGCATTTAAATGTTGTTATCATGATGCGGATGACATATACAAGTTTATGCAATTTTATGAAAATGTTGACATCTAATATGCTAGGGAGCATTTGGTCACCATGGCGGAACAAAAGGGGTGCCACGGCAACGATAACGAAAATGATGCCACGGGAACATATCGGTTCCGATAACTCGAGTGAGATACCGATGCAAAAGGAAATGGGCGTGAGCGTGTCATGCAAGGATGGTGGGGTGATCTCGGCTACCGGGTTCCCACGGGTTAGTGGCATGGAAACAAGGAGGAACTTGCGAGGACAAATGGGCACGGTGCAAACATATCATACAACTCATACAACACTCAAGCATTCGTTCACGGTCGGTCATTCTCGGCGGTTATACCTTCGAAGCGTGCATTCGGGGCGGAACGCGTTTCGTAGAGGGAAGTAGTCGTTCACGGGTCGTAGTGGAAGTAGTTGTACTCGTGTCGACGGTAGTGGTACATCTCGTAGTGGAAGTAGTTGTTCATGTCCCGTGGATGTTCGGGGTCCACAGGGTCTTCGAGGGTCGACGGTAGTTGAAGTAGTGGTACACGGCGGCGGCGGTAGTGGTACACGTTTTCGTAGATGTTCAGGTCGACGGTAGTGGTACACGCGACGTCGGGGTACTTGTCGCATCATCGGGTGTAGTTGTACACGGGTCCTCGTCTTCACGGTACTTGGCGTCCTCTCGGCCTTGACAGTGAAGAAACGGAACGCGGTGGTCATGGTACTTGGCGTTACTGTGGCCTCCAGGTACTTGCCGAAAACCACATCGGAGGTAGTCGAACAGATCTGAAGACGAACTTGGCGCCGAGGTCGAACTTGCCGGTCTGGATGAATCTGAAGGGGCATCAAGGGACTTGCAAGGCTCTGCCTCGGGAGGTCACCGGGGACCGCTCGAGCTGCTGTATGCTGGCGCAGGATGCAGGGGTGCGGCATGGAGCTTGACAGCGGGGCTCCGGGCTCCTGGTGGAGCTCCTGGTGGTCGCCACCAATGGAGGAGGCGGCAAGGGGCGAGGGGGACCGGGCGCAGGGAGCACACCACTCCCTGGCTCGATGCGGAGGAGGCGACGGCGCGGGCCTACGGGGCTGGCTGGCGCCATGGATGAAGAGAGCATGAGCTCGGGGAGGAGGCCGAGCGCTGGCGAGGAGGAGGCAGAGGGACTTGGCCGGCGGCGCGGCTGATGGCAGGGGACGATGGGTCCGGGCAGCGGCCGCGGCTCAGGAGCCTTCCCCGATTGAGACGAGGATAGAGAGGGCCGAGCGAGAGAGGGATGGCAGCGCGCGGGAGAAGGAAGGGCGAGGAGGAGGCTGCAGGTGAGGGAGATGGGGGCCTGGCGCTGGGTTCGGCAGGGGCATGGTCGCGGGGCTCGGGAGGAGAAGCAGGGCGCGGCGAGCAGCAGCCGGCCGGCGAGGAGGTGGAGGCGCGAGGCGGCGAAGAGGTGCTCGGGCCTTGCAGCACGGGGAGCAATAGCGAGGCGGCCATGGCTGGCGCCGGGCATGAGGTGAGGAGGAGGACTAGAGGAAGGTGAGAAGGAGACCGGCTGATGCGGGCGAGCGGAGACGGGGCGGCGTCGGGCGCACAGGCGAGGAGAAGGGCGAGGCTGCGCGTGGGGATCTCCGTGGCGATGCGGGTGGATCGGGAACGGGCGCAGGAGAGGGCGATGGGGTCGAGCGTGTCCTCTGGCGCGGGCGATGCGGGGCTTGGCGGCGGGCAGGGAACGAGAGGATGGACCGGTTAGAGCTAGGGTTAGGAGGGGCTAGGTGGGCCGGCTTGGGAGGCCGGTTGGGTCGGCCCAGGTGGAGAAAGAAGTGGCCTGGCTAGGCTAGGGTCTCTCTCTCCCTCATATTCTTTTCTTTAGCATAAAACAATTAAAGAGAAGAAAAAGAAAGAGAGGGTTAGGGAAAGGATTTGCGCATGGAGACAATTTTCCCAGACTCGCAAAAATAAGCTCGATCCAGGAAAAATAGAAAAGAGGCACGAATGCAAGATTTAAATTCAAACTCATTTGAATTTAATTCAAATGGGTTTGAACTAGGACTTGATGAAAGGAAGGTCCAAAAATGTTCGGATTTTTGGTGGAGCTCCGGAAAATGATGAAATAATAATTGGCAAGGTTGGAGACCAAACTTGAAGCAGAAAAGGAACAAAACTATTTTGCAAGTGTGTTTTGGTGCTTTCCGAAACAAAGAAATATTTAAAATAGCTCCCTAATATTGGAGGATATGTTATAAAGAGAAGTCACCATGTGAATATCCCTCGATTTAAATGGATCGAAAAATCCATACAATTTTATTTAGTTGACTTTTAAAAATTAAATGGCATGATGGCATGATGCAATGCAAGAGATGACATGAAGAAATGCAACAAAAAAAATAAAACACATGACAAAACTCGAAATAGCTTGGAGTCTTCTGAAGCGTCGGTCTCGGGACGTTACATGCTACCCTGTGAAAAAGAAAGCCCGCCCGGCCTGGGTTCCCTTGCACTTTAATTAGCCTGGCTGGACTCTAGACACTGCAAGTAGCCTGGCCCAGGCGACCGATTTCGAACTCCTGGCCGTGCCTGGTCCTGCGGCCACGAGGCTAACAGCAACATGGATGGATATTAGCATTAAATAATTGATGCATGGATTGATTGATGGGACGTTGATGCTTTGCCTGGCCCAGGCATGAACCAAATGCTTCAGCACCACACAAGCCTGGCCAGGCAAAAATATTTTACATCTCACGTCCACATCAGGCAGTACTGGCCATAAAGGCATGAGGGTCAGGTCACGAACCAAACTGACCAATAAAGTTTGAGAGATATTGAAGAGCCCCGATAAGGCTGAGTGGTGCATCAGATAGCTGAGAGGGGGAAAGAGATATTCCATCCGCTCGATAATGCAGTGCATGTAAATTTTTTAGAAGTCAAACTTTGGAAAATTTGATCAGGTTTACGCAAATGTTATTTATATCTACAATACCAAAGATACATCATAAAAAACTACATCTCATGGTGAATCTAATGGTATGTGTTTGCCGTACTAGATGTAATTGTTTTTCTCCGCGTACATGGTCAAACTTTGTGATGTTTGACTTTTCAATAAATCTATATGCTATGGACCGAGGAGAGTGCCTAAGTCGAGACAGATCAAGTGCGTGTGAAGGAGAATGAGTAAGTGTGCAAAAAGAGTATGTGTGTGAAAGAGAAAGTGACAACAAACGATAAATTAGAGAGAGTGTGTGTTTTTTCGTTTCTTATGCGAACATATCACGCATGCATCTCCGAGATAGAAAAGCAAGGCGAGGAGATACAGGAAGATAGCTAATGTGTGATTATTTGCAACGGAGAGAGACACCCCTGTAGCACATGTCCAATAGAGGTCTGGCCAACAAGGAACAAAGGTCGAGAGGGACACATGGAGGACACGGATGCTTGGGGAGGGAGAGAGGGTGTGTTTGTGATAGAGAGATCCCCTCGAGATCATGAGGGGACTATATGGGTGGGATATCGAGGGAGGTGCGTGCGCGATAGAAAGATTCCCCGAGAAAAATCGAGATAGACCATGCACATGTTTGTGATGGAGACTAAGATTAGCTAGTCATATACATATAGGGGGAACTACGTGTGCCTACAATTGAGTGAGAGACCACCATACTTGGCTAGCTAGGCATGATATTGTGTGTGTGTGCGTGTGAGATGGAGAGAGAACAAGGGAGAGAGATAGAGTTTTAGATGGGCCTATCAAGTGCGAGTGAGATATGCATGTGTATGTGTGACCCAGGTGGATGGAGAGTTTGAGAGAGGGGAGGGGAGCTCCGAGACGACAGAGTAGTGCGTGAGAGAGTTACGAGCAAAGAGCCAAGGAATTTGTGTGCGTACCATGAGTGCACCCAAGATATCTAGCTTGGAGTAGCTAGAGTATCATACATAGTGTGCGAGAGAGACCTATAGATGGTGTATATATGCATGCGAACTAGAAAGACCCCCCCCCACACACAAAGAGAGAGAGAGAGAAAGAGAGATGGAGAGAAAGGGAGAGGGACCAACAAGGTTTTTGTGTCGGATGCGTGCGACAGAATTGAAGATTGTCAGCGAGAGAGAGAGAGAGAGAGAGAGAGAGAGAGAGAGAGAGAGAGAGAGAGAGAGAGGGAGAACAGGAGTCCGGGAGAGGGGGAGGTCGCGTTTTATGCATCAAAGACTGATATAAACCATGTTTCGATATAAACTTGCATTCAAATATTTAAATTGGAGAACATGTTGTCTGCAATCCAGACATGAACGGATATATGCGTATATCAAACAAGTTCATTAATTTGACTTTCAACATGTTCATGGAGTACTATAATACTGTACAACATGCTACTCGATTGAGGTGTTCAATTTTGGATTTAGTTCACTATTTTGACCTAGTGAACGAGCTATTTCATTGAATCGAGATATTGCATTTTGGGTTTGATTTGTATTTTTGAGTGGGTCAACTATTTGTCATATAGTAAATCGCTAGCAACGAGCATGTAAAAACACATTACTCCCGAGCATCATCTCTCCATCTAAAAAAGAAGTGGCAAGCTAATATTTCAAAATTTGATTCGAATGGACTTGGTAAGGTAGACGTGGATGCTCGTTCTCCCAAAATTTGAATGAACCATTAAACATATTCTCTGCTCGGTGGAATTCGCCCAAGAAAATAAATGGGAGATGCGAAATTACCGTCCTATGTGGGACACGCATCAATTGGCCCGTTGTACATCGAGGGTAGGTTTGTAACTTCATCCAAGCGCGCCTTCTCCTTGGCCGAAATGACATGTGCGGAATAATTCATAAACCATGGTCGGCAAAACGCGCTCTCCTCGCCCGAAATAGCTCGCGCCCACTATTTCAAAACACTCTTTCCTCGGCCGAAATCGCTCGCGCCCACTATAGTTCAAAACACGCCCTCCTCGCCCGAAATCGCTCCCGCCAACAATTTGGGGAGAAGCAAAGTTACTCTACTATCCCCGACCCTCAGTACACATACCCAAGCCGAGAAGCCTAAAGTCAAGGGTAGAACTATAACTCCCCCTCACATTTTAGACAAATGTGTCCGTAAGACATGGTTCCACTCCACTCCCAATTCCCCCCCGCCCCCCCATTCATACCTCATGGGCGCCAAATCACCTTCTCCCCTGGAAGCTCCCTTCTCCGGAGCCGCGAAACCTCAGGCCCACCTCCATGGCGCCCCCACCGCACCAATTTCACAGCCGCCCTCCTGCCTAATGCCAGAGACGCTGTCCATTCGCCGTTGTGCACTGGGCCGTGTGCCTCTTACTCCGTGCTGCTGGTGCTGCCTTGACGACGGCCGCGTGAACCGTACCGGAGCCGATTCACCCCCGCCGTTGTTCACGGTGCCGGAGCGGCTCCAACTTCGGATCCGTCCAGAGTCCTGGCGCTGCTTCCCCGTAGCCGTCGACTGTCGCGACATCGCCATTTCCCTGCCGTCGGTCGCCACCGCAACCACGCAGGACTCACCGACTCGGCAGCTGGACCTGCCTACTTCACCATGCCGCCAGATAGGTCACACCCTCATCTCAAATCACTTTATTTAGGCGTCAGTTGTCTGAATTTTTATTCTGGGCCAATCGATTCCCAATGGGAAGCAGCACCCCTCGAGGCGGCGAAGCTCCTAGGCTGCCGGTTGGCTGGTGTCTAACGTAAGGGTGCAGGCCGCAAGTTCGCCATGTAAGCATCACTTAGATGGCTATCTTTTAGAGTTGCGTGGGTTGAAGGTACTGCCGCCACCAGATCTGGATGACGGGGAGTCTTTGTGGATTGGCCCAGGGGCGGCGCAACCACGACAGTGCGGTGGGGCGGAGATCGGGGTTTTGGCCGGGGCCATGGACGGCGGAGGCAGGCTGCTCTGCCGTTGGTCGCTGGCTCTTGGGGGAAGATTCCGAACAGTGTCAGCCGGGAGGCACAAGACGATCATCAAGCCGTCCGACGTAGATCAGACAGTACCAAAATAAAATAAAATCATGTGGCCCCAATTTAGTCTTCAGTCAACAGGCGTGTGACCACTCTCGTACCTTGCTGTTGATCTCTTAGTGTATTTCTTCAGATGAAAGAGATATGTCGTTCTTAACATTATGCGTTATCTGCATCTTCAGACACACCGTCTTCCGACTCACTACAGCTGCTCCAACAAGGGAAGCATACACCAGAAGGGAGCTATAGTCCCCACTCAACAGCTCCTTGCATCGAATGCGCATGCCCGACATGGACAGCCACAACAACTGCAGGGCCATCGACAAGTCAACACATGATGCTCACTCCTATGGATGGCAGCCAGATAGGTTGTACCCTCATCTTACTTGTGTGCAACATTCATGGCTTTGTTATTCATCTAAGCATGGAAAATAGATCATCACATTTCACTGTATATTCATGCTGATCTCTTACGGGTCTTTTTCAGGAGTTAACGCTGTTCCATAGTTCAGCTAAGATACCTGTTCTTTAGGTAACACTGTTCCATAGTTATCATCCATCAGCCAATGATATCCCGCAGGATGGTGATTATAATATTATACCACTTCTAGTATTACCTATGTTGTTCTTTAATACATTTGTGTGCCATCTAATTAATCTCGAGTACAAACGATACATATTCTGTAGCTTTCATCTGTGTTCTCCCTTTAGTTTATGAGACCTGTTGCTGCTAGTTAACCCGAGTCCTACTATTTATGTCGTCTCCTACAGGCACTCATTACATAAATCTAACTACTAGTTGTCTTCCATGCATGTCAGATATAATTGCACACACTGATATATCCACGAGAACCTCACGGAGCAATGTAAAGGCCAATAAACTTGATGTCAATGATACCAAATATGATGGAACATGTAAAGGCAGTTCTTCGGAAGACTTGTAGAAAGATGATGAATCCTCTTCACCCCACAAGGTCCTTGCTCTAACTTGGCCTGTGATATGGGTACAACATGCATATAATGTCCTGGAGTGTATCTACTCAGTTGCAATGCCATGTGCTTAGCATGCTGATCATGCATGTAAATATGTCATGCCTTCCTGTTTTTCAGTACCTATTCCATTCATGATAACATGTTTTCAAATTCAAGTACTGTCATTCTACTCTATCGCAATGCCATCTGCTTAATTTGGACATCATGCTTCTGAATATCTTATGCATTGTTATTCATCAATATGTACTTCATCTGTCTACCATACCATGGTTTTTTACATTGAAGTGATGTTCTAGTGGTCTGTTGCAATGCCATCTTAGTTTCCTAATCATACACGTGTATGTTGCCTTAGTTATTTCTATACGTATTCCGCTAGCATACAGTTTTACATTCAACTAGTGTTTTTTTGCTGTGTTGTCCTGTCGTATCCCTAGCTCTTACACCATACTCCCTCCATCCGGATTACATGTTGCTGAAATGGATAAAAAGGATGTATCTAGAACTGAAATATGCCTAGACCCATCCATTTTTTCCGGATGGAGGGAATACATGTCAACATGTCATGCCTTTCTATTCTTCAGTACCTATTCCATCTCTATGTTGTATCATGTTTTGTAATTAAAGCACCATTCTTCTATACAAGGCATGCAAGGGGAAGACGACTATGTTAGAATCTGAAGGGTTACAAACAAGGCCTTTGCAAAAGATTCAAACGCCAGGAGATAATAAACCAACTCCAGTTTTTATAGATACTACTCCAGCATAGAGAAACCCAACTCCTACTGATAATAAGCAGATTCCAGTGGCCAAAGAACTAGTCCGCTCCAGTCCAGCAAAAATATGTCAACTCCATTCTAAGAAGCGTGTGCGTATCCTTGCATCATGAAATTTTATAACATGCTGATCATATTTTCTACACGTTTCTTACCCATCTCTCTTTTAGAAAATAAGCTTAACAAATAGAAGAATTTCTGCAATGGTATCGTTTATGAGGAAAGATTCTTGCAGGAATTCTCTGTGCTCCAATGTAGATGTAAGTACCTGTTGTATATCACTATTTTTACATCAGCATGTATTTTGTTAATCGGCGTGAATCCAACCTTTATCTGATCTAAATTCAGTTGTAGCAAAATGTATGATTAAAGGCCACAATGTTGATTTTTGTAAGGAAAACTGCCTGGTAGTTTTGTATCCTGAGCTGCATGAGTGTGCTATCTCATATCAGTGGGTTTGAATACTTTGGTTCTACAGTGGGTTTTCAGTGTTTTTTATTGTGTTGTCCTATCGTATCCCTAGCTCTTACATCTTACTCCCTCCGTCCGGATTACATGTCGCCGAAATGGATAAAACTGGATATATCTAGAACTAAAATACGCCTAGACCCATCCATTTATTTCCGGATGGAGGGAATACATGTCAATATGTCATGCCTTTCGATTCTTCAGTACCTATTCCATCTCTGCTGTAGCATGTTTTATAACTGAATCACCATTCTTCTATATAAGGCATGCAAGGGGAAGACGGCTATGTTAGAATCTGAAGGGTTACAAACCAGGTCTTTGCAAAAGATCCAAACGCTAGGAGATAATAAACCAACTCCATTTTCATAGATACTTCTCCAGCACAGAGAAACCCAACTCCCCCTGATAATAAGCAGATTCCAGTGGCCAAAGAACTAGTCCGTTCCAGTCCAGCAAAAGAATGTCAACTCCATTCTAAGAAGCATGTGCGTATCCTCGCATCACGAAATTTTATAGCATTCTGATCATATTTTCTACATGTTTCATACCCATCTCTCTTTTAGAAAATAAGGTTAAACGAAGAAGACTTCCTCCATTGGGATCGTATTCGAGGAAAATATCTTGCGGGAATTCTCCGTGCTCCAATGCTGATGTAAGTACCTGTTGTATATCACTATATTTTTACATCAGCATGTATTTTGTTAATTGGCGTGAATCTAACCTTTATCTGATCTAAAATTAGTTGTAGCAAAATGTTAAAGGCACCAATGTTGATTTTTGTAAGGAAAACCGCATGGTAGTTTTGCATACTGAGTTGCATGAGTGTACTATCTCATATCACGCACATTACTGAATTGTAGTTCTTCTCTGGTTGCCCATTCATTCATTGTGTCAATGTTGCTTTCGTATTACCTTACCTGGCTGATGATAGCTGTGCCATATTGTGTTAATTTGGTGTAGGCTAGTTGCCCAAATGTTTGTTGTGTCAATGTTGCTTTCCTATTATCTGACTTGGCCAATGATAGCAATGCTAGTGTGTTAATTTTGTCTAGGCTGCTGAAGATAAGAAGACAAACTCTGAAAACAGCAAGGCAACCCCATTGTTTCTTTCCAGTAAATCTAGGCCAGGTAATATGGCAATAACTCATGATTAATCTGTTTGTTTCCCGTCCTAATTTATGTTATGATGCAGTGGTCGAGACACTCTCCACTATCAATAATACAAGCCTGCCAAAATCACCATCCGAATTTGTTTAGTATCCTCTATCTCGAATGCAATGGAATAAATGTATGTTTGTGAACCAATTAATGGCTGAAGCAATGATGGAAATGGTGGATGAATCAGAGGTGCAGAGTCGTGCGACACAACAACTGATCAATGTTTTCAGAGACAGTGTAGCAAAGCAGCAAGAACTTGCCCACATGCTTATGGGCGTCATCTGTGCTGAGGTTGCAGATTGTGACGTTGTAGATGGTTAGGTTCTGCTCATTTATTTGCACTGGCATCAATCTTTGATTGCCCAGTGGATGTAATTTCCTGTAATATATGCTGGATGTGCAACATTATTCCCTGTATGCCGTACCTTTGCTTGATCGGTTTTGGTCCTGTGCATAATTGCTCGTCGTAATGGGCTCAAATTATCTAATTTGGCCTAAAGACATGTAGAAACTTTAGTGGGCCCATTAAGTTAATGGGCCGTTACTAGGCCGAAAGTTAATGGTCGGCCTGCCTCTTACCTCCCGGGTCGTTTAACAGGCCGACATCGAAGAGGGCAACAGGTGGGCCCAATTTATTTCATGAGCCGTTAACAGGCCGTTACTAAGTTTGGGCTACATATGGCCCAACTATACTGTAGGCCTTTAGCAGGCCGAAAGAGACAACGGGCTTGTACTGGACCATGAAGAGCATGGGCCGCTAAGAGGCCGAAAGTCAGGTCGTATTGTAAATGGCCCAACTGTGTTGTGGGCCTTTAGCAGGCCGAAAGAGAAACCGGGCTGGTATTGGACCATGAAGGGTATGGGCCGTTAAAAGGCCAAAACTAAGGCCCGACTACAAATGGCCCAACTCATTTATGGTCCATTAACAGGCCGAAAGGCATACATGGCCGGGAATTGGCCCAACACTTAAATGGGTCACTAAAAGGCCAAAACTCAGGTCCAACTACAAATGGCCCAACTAATTTATGGGCCGTCAACAGGCTAAAAGTGACACCGGGCCGGAAATTGGCCCAACACTTAAATGGGCCGCTAAAAGGCTGAAACTCAGGTCCGAATACAAATGGCCCATCAGATTTATGGGCTGTCAACAGGCCGAAAGACACACCCGACCAGAAATTAGCCCAACATTTAAATGGGTCGCTAAATGGCCGAAAGATGTACATCCTGAAAATTGGCCGATCCATTGAATGGGCCGTTAACAGGTCGAAATCTCATCGGGCCGATATTGAGCCCAAATATATAGCGGGCTGTTAACGGGCTCGAACTGACGACGGGCTGCAATGGTGTCAAATCTTTAATGGGCCATTGACGGGCCGAATTGGCACATCTCGTATGGCCCGTGGGCTTAAATGGACCTGACACAAGTAGGCCTTATATGGGCTGGCCTGCTAATTTTTACTGGGCCGGCCTTTTTCACTGGAATGGGCCACTGTTGGGCCGTGCCGCGTGTCGGCCTATCATAGGCGCCTCCTGTCCAATGAGTAGATGACATCTGCCCCAACGGTGAGGCAACACGTGTTTCCTGCGGCCAATGATGATTTTACATGTGGAAAATCCCCATTGGTCCGGGCTGTTAACAGGTTATCGGATCCAAAACCAGACCCGATAGCTTAACGGCGTTCCGTTACGGTGGATGCCACGTGTCGGTCACCCTTGACGAAAGCACTTCTGTGACGCGTGATTTATCGTCATGGAAGTGGACACTTCCGTGATGACAATTTTGGTAATGTCATGGAACACTTCTACGACATCACATGTATGACTATTTTGATTCTGTCATAAAATCGTCATGGATGTACATGCATGACAAAAAACGGTGACCTACTGTGACAAACATGTATCATCACGGACGTGTATTTTTTTGTAGTGTTTAGGGCAGCCGCATCACTTCTCCTAGCTTGTTCCTTCGCCAGGGCAAGTTCCGCCTGAAGGGCCTCCACAGCAGCAGCTCCATCTGCAGCCACAACTTATTATAGGTACTAGCATCATGCTCCTCTTAAATATTAGCTGACAAAAAAGGTAAGCAGCACATACCATGTGCCTCGTGAAGCCGCTTGTTCACAAGCGCGATGTCAGCATCCACCACATCAAGCTGTCACCTTAGTTCGACGAACTCAGCAGTCCGGTCAACCGCCGGACACTTAGCCCTCTGCACATAATGCAGCGCGATCATTACTTGGGAGTATGATCCTCCGTTTGCCGCGTCGGCTGGCAACTAGAGTCTCAAGCGCCACTATCTATATAGAGCACACCTAGCATGTGCGGTACAACTGAAAGATTGCGTGTTTCTTTGCGTACCTCAAAGCCTTTGAGCAGGCTTGTAAAAAGCCTCATTCAACCCGCTTTTGGCGGTTGAAATCTTCTCAAATACCGTAGCCATTAAAGTACGGTGGGCCTCTGAGAGAGCAGCTCGCTCCAGAAGGCCGATCAGCGTGTCCGGCTGAGTGCCGGATAGTCCGGGACTCTTCCTATTGCCCTCCTAGGGAGCCGAACACTCCGGGCTTCAGGTGGCCGAAGCATTGACTTCTGGCCCTGACGGATCAGGGATCCTTCGTGACAACACCTCGGGGTCGCCCGCCCCGTGGGGCGAGGAGGCAGGTGGAGTTTCACTCTCCATCATCTTCGGAAGAAGATCCCCCGAAGACGAACTCTGTTGAGATGGGCTACAAGCCGGACTGCAAAAGATAGGTCCTGGTTATTGTTCTCAGAGGAAAAATCAGTATATATTTATTAAGATACCTTTAATTAACTTACAGCTCGGTGGAGGGCTGGCCCGCTTGCGGGCGTTGTGCGGCGAGGACGCCCTCTGGGGCAGGGCTCCCTGGCGATGGCTTCTTCTCTAGTTTGGACGCCTCCATTGCCAGGTCTTTAGAGGCAGCCCTTTTCTTCCCGCGGGGGGAGGGAACTTGAGATTCACCTCCCCGATTATCCTCCTTCGTGGAGACATTAATCCCCCCGGTTTGGATGTACAATGTATGATGCTCGTTTTCGGCTTGTCTACTCTTCCCCTCATCCTTCCCCGATGGCACTTGATTCAGCGCGCATTTAAGCATCCTGGCTAATGCAGGATAGAGCGAGCTTTCAGGAAGCGGGGCCGGACACCTGATCCTTTCTGCCTTGCTGAGCCAATCCTGGGCGCGGATTGTTTTCAGAAAAATGTTGTGATAAATATGAACGAAGTGTTCGGTTGCAGAGTTACTTCCTTGGGTATCTGGATGATTGTAGTTCAAACCCACATCCTCGGTGGTGTGCGGACACTTTATGCGTGATCCAAAGAATAACCAATACATCCCTTCGAGCGTCATGCCGAAGAAGTGCTGAATAGTTCGCGGTCCTTCTGGGTTGAACTCCCACATCCGAAGAGGTCGATGTTTGCACGGGAGGACCCGACGGACTAGCATTACCTGAATTATTTTAATGAGGCTGACATCCCTCTCAAGAAGATCCCGAATGCGGCTCTGCAATGTCGGTACATCATTAGCAGGCCCCCAGTCCAGTCCCACATTGGCCCACGACGCCAGTTGAGGCGGAGGGCCCGAACGGAAGGCAGGGGCAGCCGCCCACTTTGTGCCTCGGGGAGCTATGATGTAGAACCACTTCCGTTGCCATAAATTGGACACCTCCGGGAAGGAACCTTCTGGCCATGGGGCATCGGCTCTTTTGATTATTACGGCGCCTCTGCACTCTGCGTGTCACCCATCGATCACCTTCGGCTTTACATTGAAGGTCTTGAGCCATAGGCCGAAGTGTGGGGTGACATGGAGAAAGGCTTCGCACACGACGATAAACGACGAGATGTGAAGGATGGAATCCGGAGCTAGATCGTGAAAATCTAGCCCGTAATAGAATATGAGCCCTCTCACGAAGGGATCAAGACTAAAGCCTAAGCCTCGGAGGAAGTGGGAAACAAATACAATGCTCTCATTGGGTTTGGGAGTGGGGATGACCTGCCCTTGGTGTCGGGGGAAACTGACCCACGAACACCTATGGGGCCGGCTGACCGGCCCCTTTCGGTTCGGTGGGGGGCGGAGGTTGCACGAAGAGCAGATCGAGGCGAAGCACACGAGCGGTTTACCCAGCTTCGGAGCTCTCCGGAGAGATAATACTCCTACTGCTGCTTGTCTGGCTATGTTATCTTGTCTTCTTGCTCTCGAGAGAGCGTGGTCTCTTTCTGGTTTACAAACGAGTCGAAATGATCGAACCTCGGAATCGAACCCCCTCTACGTTGCGCATAGGCCTCCTTTTATACGCTAATGGGGTCACCGACAGGTGGCAACGCAGAGGAGGATAAAAATGTAAAAAGCGAGGTAGTTGGTACAGTTGCTTGTACAGTGCAGCCTACCTAACTCTGACGGCAGAGGACAAGGGCATTAAATGCCCATCTGAGTCGCCCGAATAGTGCAGAAAAAGACCGTTAAGGGCGCCACCGTTCGCCACGATGGCGATCTTGTTAGCTTCGCATGCCACTGCGCACCGCTGGCTGCACAGCCTCCCGCCACGCGTGTCCGGGGAGGCCCCCAGAGCGACACGTTGGTGGATGCGCTGGAGCGTGGGCGCAGAGTGGCCGCCTGCCGCGGCAAGCGCCTTGCCGCTGCTGCTATCTTGTCGGGCCGGGAGGCTTGTCGCTCACTGGGCTTCGAAGTACCTTGGTCAGTCTTCCCGGCAAGCTCCTCTTGCCGGGGCCTTGTTGCCTTGTCGGAGCATGTGGCGCGTCGCGGCAAGTTCTTTGGAGTGCCTTGGTTAGCCTTCCCGGCAAGCTCCTCTTGCCGGGGTCTTGTCTCCTTAGCTTAAACACTTTGTTCTTGGATGGCTCCAAGGGAACCTTGGAGGGTCTTGGCGTTCGCCCGGCAAGCCTTGCCGCGGGGTGCTGCAACTGCCCGTGCACAAGTTCGGGGTACTAGGGTACCCCTATTCTAGTACACCGACAGGAGCCCCCGGGCCTGGGCCAGACACGGTGCCGAGCGCTGTTGGGCCAGGCCCAAGACAGGGCACGGGCACACGCGGGCTGGGCTACACCAAATCTCGCTCCGTATCCACCGCGCTCCCCCATAACGGCACGCGATGAATGCGGCATCATGGGGGAGATCGTGGGTGGTTGTTTATTAGGAAGGGCGAAACGTCCGCCCCGTCCCTCTTTATAAGCAGAGGAAACAGGGGCAGTTCGTTCCCCCTTGCTGGTTGCTGCTAATCCTTCTTCACAAACTCCGCCGCTCCCCCCTTCTTCTCGAAGCCGAGAGAGCAGCGCTCTGCCCCCCCCGTTGCCACCAGCATCACCACGCCGTCGACCTTCTCCACCACCTCCGCCATGGGCCCGAAAGCCGACAAGGGAAAGGGTCTGAAGTCGGCCGAGGCGCAGCGGCTCGCGGCGCTGCGGAAGGAGCGGGCGATCTTCACCCCCCAGCTCGGCGTGCAGGAGCTGAGGGAGTACTTCTACCTCTTTTGGGTGACGGAGACGCGTGCGCATCCGCGCACGAGGGTACTCCCGGCTACCGCTTCGAAGCTGGCTCCAAATGGGTACCCGTTCTTCCCACTGTTCTTCTATTGCGGGCTCTGCCCGCCCTTCTCGGAGTTCTTCTGTGACATTATGAACACATATGGCTTCCGCCTCCTTGACTTCACCCCCAATGATGTCCTGACCATGGCAGTTTTTGCACACTTGTGCGAAAACTTTGTCGGAGTCCACCCTAGTGTCGCCCTTTTCCGCCACTATTTCATTCCTCGGGTAGAGAGAGGAGAGCCGCTTGCCGGAGGGATTGCCTGGGTCTCGAGAGTCGGCAAGAAGGAGGCGTACTTGGATGGTGAGCTCCGCAGCAAGTGGGAGGAGTGGAGAACGGAGTGGTGCTGGATCGTCGAGGAGAATCCGCAGCCCTTCACCGCCGTGCGCCAAACTCCAATAGTGCGCGGCAACGACTGGAGCAACGTGGCCCCGGAAGATGAGAGGCTGAAGATCGCCATCACTAGGATTCTTCGCCTCAGGCTTGCCGGGCTCACTGTAGGTGCTGTCGGGGCAGATTTCCTCCGCTGCCGCATTGCCCCCCTGCAGGAGAGGGGGAGGCCCGCCTGGGAGTTCAAGAACTCGGCGGACATCATGAGACTGCGGCCGGGCCTCAACTACAACTTCACCGTCTTGGAGTTGGACGCAATGCTCTTGGAGTTATTCAAATGCGACCCCCAGCACCCATTCACACTGCCGAGGGGCGTAGTTCCTTTGTGAAACAACTCTTCGCTTGACCGGATCCGCGCCATGATGCCGTTGTGCGATTCACACGGCATCGTCCCAACTTGGCAAGAGCCTGCGGATGACATTGTGCGGGCGTTCTTCGACACCTTGGAGGAAGTACCGGTCCGCGCTAACGAGCAGAAGAGCCTCACCCGTGACACCACCGACGAGGAGCTGCAGCTTATCGCCACTAGAGCGGAAGAGGCTGCGGCTGCAGCTGCCGCGGGCGCATTCGGGTTCACCGTGGAGGAGGCGGAGGCTGCAGAGGCGGCAAACCTTGCCGAACGCGCGGAGTTCATGGGTGAAGAGGAGCTTGCCAGTTCCGAAGCCGAGTCGAGCGAGGCCAGCGAGGAGGAGGCTGAGCCCTCAGAGAACTTGCCGCAGGCGGAGCCCCCGGCCCCGCCAAGGAGGCGCCTTCGCAGGGCCGGGGACGCAGCGGGGCGGCAGCCGGCTCCACAGCTACCGAGCCGCGCGACGCGCTCTACCGCGGCAAGCAATGTTGCCGCGGGAGCGCCTCATGCAGCAGCGGCAACTGGAGTGAGATCTTCCCGGGCCACCGCTACTGCCCCCGCCAAGCAGGCAAGGGATCCTACTCCTCCACCTCGCCGCACCGGAGGAGGGCCGGACTTCGATCTTTCTGCGCTCAGCTCCGACGAGGAGGAAGAAGAGTGAGTTTCTTTGGTGCTCTTACAATCCTTCAATCTTGCTGTTTATATCTTGTATCTGACTTGCTCCAATCTGGACGCCTTTCTTTTCAGAACTCTCACCCAGAGAGCGGCGAAGAGGGCCAAGGCCGCGGTGATCGTCATCGAAGATGACCCCACCTTGTCGATAGGGGGTGGGTCCGAGATCACCTTGACGGACCCGACAATCACTCCTCAAAGCAGCCCCCAGCGTAAGTTCATAGTTTAACCTTCTGCTGCCGGGCGCGCTTGAGTGCTTTTCCCTTCGCTGATGTCTTGCTTGTTGACTTGTGCAGGAGCAGAGCAGCCTCATCAGGAGCGCCCGGAGGCCCGTCCTGAAGTGCCACCTGCTTCGACTGCGTCGCCAAGGGAGGAGTCCCCGGCAAGGGAGCGCTCTCCGGCAAGGGGGGACTCTCCGGCAAGGGACGGCACTGCTAATCCTGCGGCGACCGAGGCCGCAGCTGGAGATCTTGGCACAGGTAATCCACTTGCCCAGAAACTTTCCCTTGGGTTCTGCTTCTTCTGTTTTTCCTTTTTTTGGATCTTTGATTGATTTTCCTCCCTTCTTCGTTCTTCAGATCCATCTACGGCTGAGCCAATGGAGACAGAGGGCGCCGGCGAGGAAAGGGCCGGTGCTGGTGAGACCGCCGGCGAGGAGGCCGCCAGGGCTGCTGCTGCAGAAGCCGGCGAGGGGTCGGGCAATCGCACTGACGACCCTGAGGCCGCAGGAGCGCCGGGCGCTGCACCGACCGTCGAACCCTCTGCTGCTTCTGCGGAGCCAGGCTCCGAGGAGCCCCAGCCCGGCTCCTACTTGAAGGCCGGCGAAGACATCTTCATCAAGCTACCCTGGCATCAAGCTCCAGGGCGCCAGTCGAGGGGGAAGCTTTTGACGGGGAAGTGCTCGCCTCTGCTGGACTGTCATTGGTTGACGTGCCCGGCAGCAGCAGTGGCGAGCCTGAGGAGGAGCAGCTGCTGCGGAAGCTGCTGTCACTCTACCGCGCCTGGCAAGCCAAGCTGGCCTCCTGGGAAGCGCTTGTCGCGAAGGCGGGAGTGGACATGGAGAAACACGTGGAGGAGCTCCAGGGCCAAAATCAAGAAGCTCTCCGGTCTCTGGCGCAGGAGCGGGAGCGAGTCGACGAGGAGCGCACGGCCTTTCTTCTCGAGAAGGCCGAAGCTGAGGAGGAGCAAAGGCTGGCTGCCGAGAAGCAGTCTGCGCGGGAAGGCGAGCTGGTGCAGCGGAAGGCCCACCTCGATAGCTACGAGGAAGAGCTCGCCGAGCGCGAGTGAGCACTTGGCGGGGCGCTCAAGGAGGCAAAGGATGCCGCGGCAACTGCAGAGGCCGCCAAGAAAGAGCTAGAGGAGAAGGTGGCGCGGCTGGAGGCCGATATTGGGAAGAGCGGCGAGGAGCTTGCCGCGCTCAAGCGTGAGCGCGAGAAGGATGCTGCCGCACACGGTGAGCTGCAAGGCCTTCTCGCTGAGAGGGGCAAGGAGCTCAGAGCCGCCAAGGATTCCAAAGCAGACCTGGAGCTGAAGCTGGCCACGCTGAAGCAGACACTGGAGGCCGCCAAGGAGCGGGAGAAGACCTTGGCGGAGAAGGTCAAGGCTGACGCGGCGCTGCTGGAGAGCATTGCAGTTACCCAGAACTCGTTCAGGGACACAGTGGAGCACTGGACCGAGGGTCTGGTGAACACTGCCGCCGTCATCAACGAGGAGCTGGCGCAGCTGGGGATGGAGGACTTTGGATATCCTTCCGACGAGAGCCTTCAACCCAGCGCCAAGCTCAGCCTATTCTTCAAGGGCGTGGTGACGGCACTCCAGCGGCTCCGGGAAAGGATCCCGAAGTAGCTGGCCGACGAGTCGCGCAAAATCTCCGCCGGGGTTCTCCAGAAGGTGCTGATGAAGGTGGCCTTCCGCAACCCAGGCCTCAACTTCACCAATGTCCTCAGGTCCTTGCCGCCTGACGCCGATCTGGATGCACTCAAGGCCCTTGTTGCACCCACTATGGACAAGGTGAGCGAGATCAAGAGAGTCGAGGGCAGACGCGTAGATTAGGCCACCTATTTATTCTTTTCCCTTGTCGCTGCTAATCATGTTATGAAAACAGTCTATTAGAGCTGCGACAAGTTATCTTGTAATATAACTTTGTTTCTGTTATCAATTGCAATGTTATTTCCTCTACTAGATTCCTTCCTTTGTATGCTTTCACCCTACGCTTCTAGAGAACTTGTCGGCGCAAGCGCCCGAGCCGCGAGCGCTGAGTGCGGAACTTCAGCAGCCTGCTGGCGGCGCTGCTTCCGACAAGAAACCTTGTCGCGACTAGATGCAGCACACTCAAGCTGTTGAGCGGACTCGAAACAAAGTGAGGGCGCAACTAGCCACGAGTTGGTTCCTCCGCGCACATGTTTTCCATACAAAGCTGGGTCGTTCGAGGAAGATAACTCTAAATTTTTTAAAAAAAAGGTGATCGCTCAAACTTTGGCAACTTAGCTTTTCTGTTGTTTGCTTCCCGGCAAGGCAAAACTTTGCTTGAACGACGCCTGGTCCACACCACAATCTTCTCCTTCCCCCCGGCAAACTTGTGTGCGAGGGAACCTTCTTTTCCTTTAAAAGAAAAAGAAAGAAGAGAAAATAATAATATGGAGCTCTTCGGCTCGTTACTGCTTACCGGATGTGGGTGCTGCACATAGTGTCAGATAATCGCATGCAAGAAAGGAACTAACGCATGAAATGGACAAGCTGTGCGGAGCACATAGGGTTTTACTTATGCACGGGATCTGCGCCCGGCTTTGTACAAAGGATTACATGCAACAGCGGCAAGACTTGTACAAAAGGTGGTTGCCGGAACGGGTCCCGACAACCGCGCCCTATGGGAAAAACTTACGAAGATGTTCTATGTTCCAGGAGTTGCTCACCGGAATGCCATCTTCGGTCTCAAGGCGGACAGAGCCGGGCCTTGTGACTCGTTTCACCCTATAGGGGCCTTCCCACTTCGGCGTCAACTTGTTGGAATTCTTGGCGGATTGAGCGCGCCGAAGAACAAGGTCGCCATCCTCGAAGCTTCTGGCTTTAACTTTGCGGCTATGATAGCGGCGCAAAGCTTGCTGGTATCGAGCAGCTCGTACAGCAGCCTGAAGACGATCTTCCTCAAGGAGCAGCGCGTCGTCTTGCCGCAGCTGTTCTTGCTCAAGCTCATCATAAGCGAGCACTCGAGGTGACCCGTATACGAGTTCCCTCGGGAGAACTGCCTCTGCTCCATAGACTAGAGCGAAAGGTGTCTGGCCAGTGGCTCGATTTGGCGTTGTTCTGATCGACCAAAGAACCACTGGCAACTCCTCGATCCAATTCCTTCCGCACTTGTGCAGCCTGTCGAAAGTTCTGATCTTGAGCCCGCGCAGCACTTCAGCATTTGCCCTCTCTGCTTGACCGTTGCTTCTCGGATGAGCAACAGAAGTGAAGCAGACCTTGGCGCCAAGGTCTTGGACGTACTGCATGAAGGTGCGGCTCGTAAATTGTGTGCTGTTGTCGGTGATGATCTTGTTAGGGATCCTGAAACGGCAAACAATCGACCTGAAGAACTTGACTGCTGACTGTGCTGTCACCTTCCTCACTGGCTGCACTTCCGGCCACTTTGTGAACTTGTCCATTGCGACGTACAAGTACTCAAAGCCCCCGACAGCTCGGGGGAAGGGGCCGAGGATATCGAGCCCCCAGACCGAAAATGGCCAGGATAAAGGGATCGTCTAGAGAGCTTGAGCTGGCTGGTGTATCTGTTTGGAGTGGAACTGGCACGCTTGACACTTGGTTACTTGTGCAATTGCATCCTGCAGGGCTGTCGGCCAAAAGAAACCTTGCCGGAAAGCTTTGCCGGCAAGTGCTCTTGCGCCAATGTGGTGGCCACATATGCCTCCGTGTATCTCTGCCAACAGCTTTTGTCCATCTTCCCAGCGAATACACTTCAATTTCACACCGTTGAGTCTTCTTCTGTACAGTATGCCATCGATAAACTGGTACATACTTGACTGCCGGGCTACTCTTTCCGCTTCTTCTTGTTCTTCGGGAAGTTCTCCTATCTGAAGGAAATGGACAATCTGCTGTGCCCATGCTGGAGCTTGCGGCTCGACAACAAGGACTAAAGGCATATTTGCTGCTGCGGGAACATCCGCTTCCACGGCAAGGGGTTGTGGCCCTGTCGGAGCTTGATGTTCCCCGGCAAGCTTGCCGGAGCAAAACTTGTCGGGAGCGTCTGCTTCAACGGAACAAACCATGAGGCTTGCCGGAGCAGACTGCCCTTCAGCATTCTTGGTGTTGATTTTGGGGACTTTCTTGGCGGTGGCTTCGGGGAGCTCTGCGGGAAAGTACTCACCAGAAACCAACTTCCTTTTCTTGCTTTGTCCAGTTGATGGTGTTATGGATGGTTGAGTCAACTTAAGCACAAAGATCCCTGGTTCCACAGGTAACTTTAGTGCGGCGCACTTTGACAAGCCATCAGCAATGTCATTCGGAGCTCTTGGGATATGCTCCATCTGTAGGCCGTCAAAGTGCTCTTCTAGTTTCCTCACTTCATCGACATACGCTTCCATCAACGGACTTTGATAGTTTTTGTTTACTTGGCGGACGACAAGTTGTGAGTCACCCCTGACAATAAGCTTCTTGATCCCAAGGTCTGCTGCAATTCTGAGACCGGCAAGCAATCCTTCATACTCTGCAGTATTGTTGGTTGCTTGCTCTTTGGGAAAGTGTATCTGGACTACGTACTTGAGGTGCTCTCCGGTGGGTGCGACAAGCAGCACGCCTGCACCGGCGCCTCGCAGCGAGAAGGCACCATCAAAGTACATCAGCCACTCTTTACTCGTTTCTTTGACGGGGATGCTTGTCTCTGGAATTTCTTCATCTGGGGTTGGCGTCCATTCCGCTATGAACTCTGCCAATGCTCTGCTTTGGATAGTTGAAGTGCTCTCAAACTTGAGGCCAAAGCTTGACAATTCCAGCGCCCACTCGACAATCCTGCATGTTGCTTCTGGATTTTGTAGTATCCTCTTCAGCGGAAAGCGAGTAACGACTGTGATCTCATGTGCTTGGAAGTAACGGCGCAGCTTTCTCGAGGCCATGAGGAGGCCGAAAAGCAACTTCTACACACCAGAGTACCTTGATCTAGCCCCCTGCAGAAGGGAACTGACAAAGTAAACTGGGCGCTGCACCATTCTTTTCTGCATCTTGTCATGCTCCTGCGCGGATCCATCTTTGTCGGGACCAGAGCTTGTCGGCGAAGCCCCCTGCTTGTCGCTGGATGCATCTGCCATGATTGCCGGCTCATCATCTGCCTCCCTCTCCGCCACTAACGCATCACTGACCACTTGATTGGTTGCCGCTATATACAGCAGCAACCTCTCTTGCGGCTTAGGTACCACAAGCGTTGGAGTGGAGGACAGGTATCTCTTCAAGTCCTGTAGCGCAGCCTCCGCTTCCGGAGTCCATTTCATTGGACCTGCCTTCTTCAAAATTTTGAAAAATGGCAGGGCGCGTTCAGCAGATCTAGAGATAAACCTGCTGAGAGCAGCCACGCAACCGGCAAGTCTTCGCACATCCTTGACGCGTTTTGGTGCTTCGATCTGCTCAATGGCCTTGATCTTGTCGGGATTGGCTTCAGTTCCCCGCTGAGACACGAAGAACCCGAGAAGCTTGCCGGAGGGGACTCCAAACACACACTTCTCGGGGTTGAGCTTGAGGTTGATCTTGCGCAGATTTGCAAATGTCTCGTCCAAATCTAGAATTAGGGTCGCCCTGTTCTTGCTCTTGACCACTATGTCATCCATGTAGGCTTCCACATTTCTATGCATCTGCGGTCCAAAAGCATGGTGGACTACCCTTGCGAATGTTGAACCAGCATTCTTCAAACCGAAAGGCATCCGTACGAAGCAGTACGTGCCACACGGGGTGATAAATGCAGTTTTCTCTTCATCTTCTTCTGCCATGAAGATCTGATGGTATCCTGAGTATGCATCAAGAAATGAAAGCAAATCACATCCGGCTGTGGAGTCAACAATCTGGTCAATACACGGCAAGGGAAATGGGTCTTTGGGACAAGCTTTATTAACATCAGTGAAGTCAATACAAAGTCTCCATTTCCCGTTAGCCTTGCGCGCAACAACAGGATTGGCCAACCACGTGGGATGGAGTACTCCTCTGACAAGGCCTGCTGCTTCCAACTTCTTGATTTCTTCTGCTATGAATTCTTGGCGCTCCACTGCCTGCTTCCTGACTCTTTGCTTGACGGGCCGCGCATGAGGACAGATGGCAAGGTGGTGCTCAATTACTTTCCTAGGAACACCGGGGATATCAGACGGTTGCCATGCAAACACATCGACATTCGCCCGCAGGAAAGCAACGAGCGCTTTCCTATTTGGGGTCAAGAGTGGCGCTGATGGTGAAGGTACCACCAGCGCTATCCTCCTTGGCGGACACCTTCTTGGTCTCAGGTGGAGCTGCCATTGCCTTCTTACACTTGCCGGTGGAGCTCGATGGTGCGTCCTCGACGGTAGCGCAGCACTCCGAAGAGGTGCGCTTTCCAGAGTGGGCATCAGAGCTCTTGCCGGACTTGGTCTTCTTCTTCCCCCCGGGAGCTCTAGCGGCAAGGGTCTGGTGTTCTGCTGCGGCTGCTGCTTCCCGGTAGATCTTGTCGGCACAAATAAGAGCATCCTTCTTGTCGCCAGGGACAGAGATGACACTTATTGGGCCTGGCATTTTCAGTACGTTGTACGCATAGTGAGAGGCTGCCATGAACTTGGCGAGTGCCGGACGGCCAAGGATTCCATTGTAAGGTAATGGAAAGTCGGCAACGTCAAACGTGACCCTCTCAGTCCTGAAGTTCAGCTCACTGCCAAATGTTACCGGCAACGTGATCTTTCCCTTTGGCTTGCTCCTTCCCAGGTTAATTCCTTGAAATGTGCCGGTCTCTTCGAGCTCGCTGTTAGGGATCTGGAGTTTCTGGAGCACCGCGGAGGAGATCAGGTTCAAGCCGGCCCCGCCGTCAACTAACATCTTTGTGACCTTGAGGTTGCGGATTGTTGGTGAAACCAACATTGGCAAACACCCGGCCGCGGTTATGCGATCAGGGTGGTCCTAAATATCAAAGATGATAGGCGTGCTGGACCATTTCAGAGGCTTGCGTGACTCGACGGGTGGTTCTGCTGCATTAACTTCTCGCACCCACTGCTTGAGCTAACGGTGCGAGGTGTGCAGAGAAGCACCGCCGTCAACGCACAGGACCTCTGTGGCTTTCTGGAACTCCTGCTCATCAGTGTCCTCATCATCCATATCTTCATCGTCGCCGTCATCTTCATCCTTGTCGCGGCCGCGAGGAGGTCTGTCTCCTTGCCACTGCTTGGCCTTGCCGCGGCGTCCTCCTCGGCCGGGACGTTTCTTGCTGGATCCACCAGCTCCTTCCTGGGCCTTCTCCTTGTCACGCTGCTCGTATTCAGCTTTCTGTTGCTCAACAAGCTGCTCGACCCTCTTGCGGTTCTGGAGATCATGGCCCTTGGTGCGGTGAATCTTGCAATACTGCTTGTTGGTGCCGTCCTGCTTGTCGGCGACCACCACCTCCGCGGTAACCTCCTTACCGGAGTCACCAGCTTTGGCTTCCTTGGCACCGCCACCGTTGCCAGACTGCTCAACAACTAGCACTTCTTTGCCTTTCCTCCTTCTATTGTTCCGCCGCCGGTTTTTCCTTGCCGGGGCAGCATCTTCACTGTCAGATCCCCCCGCTCCTATATTTTCTCCGGGGAGTCTCCTCCCTTCTTCAGCACGTGCACACTTGTCGGCCAGCGCATATAACTCACTGACATCTCTGATCTTGCACATCGCCATTTCCTCCCGCATCCTGCGGTTTCGCACATTCTGATGGAACGCGCTGATCACCGCGGCAGGGTGGACATCTGGGATGTTGTGCTGCACACTACTGAATCTCTGAATGTACTTGCGCAGGGGCTCTCCTTCCTTCTGGGCGAGCAAATGAAGATCACTCTCCTGGCCATGAGGCTTGTGTCCGCCGGTGAAGGCGCCGACAAACTGATGGCACAGATCAGCCCAAGAGGATATGGAGTTTTCCGGCAAGTGCATGAGCCAGGATCTGACGTTGGGCTTGAGCACCAGCGGGAAGTAGTTGGCAAGGATCTTGTCATCTCGTCCCTCGGCAGCTTGCACCGCAATGGTGTAGATGCTGAGGAACTCTGATGGATGCGTCTTGCCGTCGTACTTCTCCAGGACATCTGGCTTGAAGTTCTTTGTACTGGGCCACTGGACTTGCCGCAGCTCACGAGTGAACGCAGGACAACCTACCGCGTACGGCAGATCGCCTGGTTCCCCTGGCGCATGCATGTCAACAGAGGGCCCAACGCGCTTGTCGGATAGACGTCGCGCTTCTCTTCGGCGCTCGATGCGGGTTCGAGCGTCTTCTTGTTGTCCATCATGAAGAACTTGGCGCTGATCGCGACGAGCTCGTGGATCCGACGATGCAGTGGAGTCGCTGTCGAGGTGGATCCGGCGAGTCGGCGATCTTGGCCTTCGGGGCGGTGATTGCATGGTAGTTGGACCTCCACCCGTTTCGTCGCCACCAGCTCGCGCCTGGCAACCCTGCCGCGGCGGTGACGCGCTCAGCCGCCGTGGAGTGTCGCCGTTGGCGTAGCCGATGAGACTCTGAATAGTAGCCCTCCATTCGTCGATCTTGTCCGACGTTGGAGGGTAATCTAGGAGAAGTTGAGCTCGCGCCAAAGCTTCTGCTGGAGTGGTGGGTGGCAGTGGCGGACGGCGCGAGGAGCGGGACGTGCTCGAACTTCTAACTATGTTAGAAGGAGCAGTATCCCGTCCAGGCGACCGTGCCCCGCTCGTGCCAGCATGCTGGCGTGTGTTCTGGTCTTGAGCGTCCCGAGATCCACCAGCTTGATCCTGGCCCAGCGGACGTATGGAGCTGCGAACACCACGATGCTGTTGGTCCCGCGCCTCCTGAGACGGGCGCGGTGCGCGTACGGATGCCAAGGTCTGTGCTGCCTTGTCCTTGGACTTGGCAGCACTGTGAGCACCCTCATCGACGGCTGTTCTTCCGCCGGCGTCCACTCCACCACCCGTTTGCTCCAACGGTGGCGGAAACGACGTGGACGGAGCGGCTGCCACCGAAGTCTTCTTCTTCGGTGGCATGTTGATGAAGGGAACGAAGATCTAGCTCGTGTGAACACCGGATCAGGTTCACACAATCTCGACGCCCCTACCTGGCGCGCCAAAGATGTCGGGGGAAACTGACCCACGAACACCTATGGGGCCGGCTGACCGGGCCCCTTTCGGTTTGGTGGGGGGCAGAGGTTGCACGAAGAGCAGATCGAGGCGAAGCACACAAGCGGTTTACCCAGCTTCGGAGCTCTCCGGAGAGATAATACTCCTACTGCTGCTTGTCTGGCTATGTTATCTTGTCTTCTTGCTCTCGAGAGAGCGTGGTCTCTTTCTGGTTTACAAACGAGTCGAAATGATCGAACCTCGGAACCGAACCCCCTCTACGTTGCGCATGGGCCTCCTTTTATACGCTAAAGGGGTCACCGACAGGTGGCAACGCAGAGGAGGGTAAAAACGTAAAAAGTGAGGTAGTTGGTACAGTTGCTTGTACAGTGCACCCTACCTAACTCTGACGGCAGGGGACAAGGGCATTAAATGCCCATCTGAGTCGCCCGAACAGTGCAGAAAAGGACCGTTAAGGGCGCCACCGTTCGCCACGATGGCGATCTTGTCAGCTTCGCATGCCACTGCGCACCGCTGGCTGCACAGCATCCCGCCACGCACGTCCGGAGAGGCCCCCAGAGCAACACGTTGGTGGATGCGCTGGAGCGTGGGCGCAGAGTGGCCGCCTGCCGCGGCAAGCGCCTTGCCGCTGCTGCTATCTTGTCGGGCCCGGAGGCTTGTCGCTCACCGGGCTTCGAAGTACCTTGGTCAGTCTTCCCGGCAAGCTCCTCTTGCCGGGGCCTTGTTGCCTTGTCGGAGCGCGTGGCGCGTCGCGGCAAGTTCCTTGGAGTGCCTTGGTTAGCCTTCCCGGCAAGCTCCTCTTGCCGGGGTCTTGTCTCCTTAGCTTAAATACTTTGTTCTTGGATGGCTCCAAGGGAACCTTGGAGGGTCTTGGCGTTCGCCCGGCAAGCCTTGCCGCGGGGTGCTGCAACTGCCCGTGCACAAGTTCGGGGTACTAGGGTACCCCTATTCTAGTACACCGACACTTGGGCAGGAAGCCTGTGCTGGATATCGGCGGTCAGGTACTTGGCCTCCCCGAGCTTCTTAATGTCCTCCTCTGTGATAGAGAGGCCATCCACCAACCTTGAAGGTTGGATCCGGACATGATTGAACGTCCGAAGTGCTTAAGCCTGAGCTTTGGGTGTTGGAACTCGGGGTGGGAGAAGGAGCAAGCATGGGAAGAAAGGGACATGCCTCGGTCCCTCTATAAAGGAGGTGAATATCAAGCATCCACAGCGTGACCGTTTGGGACTGGCCTACAATTGTGGAATCATACCAACAGGCGTAGTTGGGTTACCCACGCCCGTATTGATGAGAATCCCGCGATAAAGGGAACGTGATCTCTGCTTCGACAAGACGTGCCAATAAAATCACCTTGCATTGCGTGTAGTGGCAGGCTGGGAAAAACGGTTCGTAGTGACCGGGTCGTGGCGTGATGTCACGCTAGGAAACGCTGTCAGCAGATCGGATTTGTGGAAAACTATGCTCTCTACGGTGGTATGCGGAATTTATTTTGCAGAGCCGGACACGATTCATGTGTTCAAAGTTTATCTTTGATTATTCGGAGATGGAATCCGCCTTGCAATGCCGAAGACAATCTGCGCGCCGGACTCATCGTCATTGAAGCCTAGTTCAGGGGCTACTGAGGGAATCCTGGATTAGGGGGTATTCGGACAGCCGGACTATGCACTATGGCCGGACTGTTGGACTATGAAGATACAAGACTGAAGACTTCGTCCCATGTCCGGATAGGACTCTCCTTGGCATGGAAGGCAAGCTTGGCGATTCAGATGTATAGATCTTCTTTTCTGTAACCGACTCTTTGTAACCCTAGCCCCCTCTGGTGTCTATATAAACCGGAGGGTTTAGTCTGTAGGACAACAACGATCATAATCATAGGCTAGCTTATAGGGTTTAGCCTTTACTCGTGGTAGATCAAATCTTGTAATACTCATATCATCAAGATCAATCAAGCAAGAAGTAGGGTATTACCTCCATCGAGAGGGCCCGAACCTGGGTAAACATCGTGTCCCCAGCCTCCTGTTACCATTAACCTTAGACGCACAGTTCGGGACCCCCTACCAGAGATCCGCCGGTTTTGACACCGACAACCGCCATTTTGCAGATGGTGGGGGTGCAGAGCATTGGGAGCGCCCCTGCCCCGACCGTGGTTGCTGGATGGTCATCTGTGCCGAAGGCGAGGTCGGCCTTTGGCGCTGCCTAGCCCGGGGGAGCCCCCGAGCTCACTCGGGCAACTCTCACCTGCCGGTAGAATTGCTTGATGTGCTGATTAGAAGGTGGCACCTATGAACCGCCTAAGAGGGCCGCAACGACAGGAGGCGCCGGTTGTCGTGGTACTAAGACTGACAGTAAGAATAGGGGGTACGTAGGAGGAGGCAAGGTCCTAGCTACGGTGAGGTTGTACGCAAGTGTTTACGAGTTCAGGCCCCTCTCGGAGGAGGTAAAATCCCTACGTCTCGGTGCCCGGAGGCGGTCGACTGGATTTCGGTATATGTGTGTGTATTACAGGGGGGTGTGAACCCTTATCCCATAGGAAGGGGTGGCTTATATAGAGTGCGCCAGGACCCTAGCTCCCATCCGTTACAGAGGGTTCAATGTTCATAAAGGATGGGCTTTAAGTACCATTAATGCCTATAAAGATGTTCACAAAGTGAATGTCTGACCATTGTAGTTCCGTCTGACTCTTGGTCTTCATAGGTCGAGTGGTTTCTTGTATGGTCGAGTGATCTTCGTAAAGTTGCGGTTCCTGAGTGATATGGTTGGTCGAGTGGACTAACACTCGATGTCTTCCTTGGGTACTTCCTGTTATCTCTTGAGCTTCTTTGCTCCTAGGGTAGTGATCTTGCGTGGGGCTCTTAGGTCAGGCCTATGACCCTACCCTAGGTCTATATCCTCATCACTAGCCTGTCACACCGAATATGTGATGCTATCATAAAGAGACTTGAAGGTCCCACCAAGGATAGAACCGCATATTGAAACGCTTTTGCAAGGTGGATATCATTACATCAACATTACATAATGGATGGGGATACATACAAGAGGCATACAATGCCACATGAATACAACATCATCTTACATAAGAGCACCACCCGACTACGGATGAAACACAAATAGAAACTCAAATGACATCCACCCTTCTAGCCCAGGCTGCCGACCTGGAACCTATCCCCTAAACAAAGAAGAAGCAGAAGAAGAACTCCAAAACAAGCAAACATCGCTCTTGCGTCATGATCATCGCATAACCTGTACCTGCAACTGTTGTTGTAGTAATCTGTGAGCCACGAGGACTCAGCAATCCCATTACCATGGGTATCAAGACTAGAAAAGCTTAATGGGAAAGGAAGGGGTAAAGTGGTGAGGTTGCAGTAGTGACTAAGCATATATGGTGGCTAACATACGCAAATAAGAGCGAGAAGAGAGCAAACGGAACGGTCGTGAAGCTAGCAATGATCAAGAAGTGATCCTAAACTCCTACTTACGTCAAACATAACCCAAAACCATGTTCACTTCCCCGACTCCGCCGAAAAGAGACCATCACGGCTACACACGCAGTTGATGCATTTTAATTCGAATCTGGTGTCAAGTTATCTACAACCGGACATTAACAAATTCCCATCTGCCACATAACCGCGGGCACGACTCTCGAAAGTTTATACCGTGCAGGGGTGTCCCAACTTAGCCCATCACAAGCTCTCACGGTCAACGAAGGATATTCCTTCTCCCAGGAAGACCCGATCAGTCTCGAAATTCCGGTTTACAAGACATTTCGACAATGGTAAAACAAAACCAGCAAACCTGCCCGATGTGCCGACAATCCCGATAGGAGCTGCACATATCTCGTTCTCAGGGCAACACCGGATGAGACTAGCTACGACTAAAACCAGCCCTCAAGTTTCCCCGAGGTGGCGCCACAGGCAGCTCGGTTCGGACCAACACTTAGAGAAGCACTGGCCCGGGGGGCTAAAATAAAGATGACCCTCAGGTTGGCCTACCCAAGGGAAGGGTATAGGTGGTGGTGAGGTAAATGGTAAAACCAAGGTTGGGCATTGCTGGAGGAGTTTTATTCAAAGCGAACTATCAAGGGGGTCCCATAAACCACCCAACCGCGTAAGGAATGCAAAATCAAGGAATATAACACCGACATGATGGAAACTAGGGCGGCAAGAGCGGAACAAAAGACCAGGCATAAGGCCGAGCCTTCCACCCTTTACCAAGTATATAGATACATTAATTAAAGAAGAGATATTGTGATATCCCAACATAATCCTGTCCACCATGGAGCAATCTTCAACTTCACCTGCAACTAACAATGCTATAAGAGGGGCTGAGCAAAGTGGTAACATAGCCAATCAACGGTTTGCTAGGAAGGGTGAAAAAGGTTAGAGGCTCACATGGCAAATTGGGAGGCTTGAAGAGCAAAAGATAGGTAGCGCAGCATAGCGATAGAACGAAGCAACTAGCATAGCAATGATAGTAGTGAGATCCAAGGTGACGGTCATCTTGCCTGAAATCCCGCAAGGAAGAAGAACGAGTCCATGAAGAAGATGAAGCCACGAAGACGAACCAAGCGTAGACGAACGAATCCTCACGATCGCAACAAAATAGGAACTAACGAGAAGAAGCACAACCGGAAAGAAGCAAACAACAAGGTAAACACACAACACATAGACATTTCATGATGCTCAACCAAGTATGATGCATGGCAAATCTAGATGAGGCTACTCATGGCAAGAGATTATGCATACAAGAGCAACACATCAAAGCAAGTTTAAATGAGGCCAGAAACAACATATAACAAATTCGGTAAGTCCTCATGTAAATTTCGAAATTGGTCCAGAACTGAATAAACCTTATGTTCAAGTTGTTGAACAGCAAGTTAAGATGCACCAAGATGATCTACATGAAATTCTAGTCAAGTTACATATAAAGTTCATTTAGTTCGGAGCTACGGCCTAGAAGATATGAGCAAAACAAGTCAAACATGACATTGATGCTAAATGCATCCAAACATCAAGAAAGCACCTCAAAACAAGGATGCAATATGATAATATGAAACTACATGCAATTCTAAGCAAGTTTCATATAGAGCACACTCAAAACGGAGCGACGGTTCAACACATACACACTATACAAGTTTAAAGGACAAGCTGTCCAAAACAACAACTAGGCATCTAGCAAGCATCAAAACAATATGCTACAACATCTCAACGTGAAAACAAAAGGCATGGGCATGATGTACAGGTAACGCATGACAAAACATGAACATTTAGCTATCTCCAGAAATCACTACAACATGCTCAAAAAGGACATGGGAAGATTGCAAATAATAACAGTTTCAGACTCAACAGAAATAACATCAGGTTGCAAAGTTTAGGGCTATCAAACAACATGCTACAGGAACTTATCATGGAAAACAAAGGCATGGAATGCTATTACTAAAGACAAAGAACGAAACTCCCTTACTGATCTAGTTCCAAAGATCAACAGAAAAGATGGTAGCATCCATGCTAACATGGCAAATGATATGACAGATTCAGACATGGCAGGAACAACAATAAGTAGGTATGTTGGTGAGCTTGTACCACTCACCACAGAGCAATATATGGCATGACAAGGTGACCAACAGTAAGATGACATAATATGAAGCTAAACATGGCAATAGAAAGTTCATAGGGTGCATGGATCACTAGCAAAGCTCATGGCAAAACTGAACTTAATGTCAATAGGATGACAACAACATTATTTAGTAATTTGAGAACAAGATTACAACAAGCTACACGAGTCTATAAATTCAACCAGGCGCATAGATGGATAAAGCATGACATGTGTAACAAAACATCCTTAGTGAACATCTCCACATTATGCATAGAATGACTTGTAGCAGCAGGTTTACATAGCATCATGATATAACAGATTCAGCCTAGCAAAACAGTAACATCAAGTACCCTACTTCACGAGCTTGATGCATTCACTAAGAGACTCACAAAAATACATGGATTGAACCACTATAAATAAGGCACGATGTAGCTCAAAACTCATGTGTACATCAAGCTCATAGGATGCACACATAAAATGCAATGGAAAAGACAAATCAGCAAGTTCTGTTAACAGACAGCAGTTAACATCATATAGCACTCTTTCAACGATGATAATGGCATCAATATGAACTGAAACAAGCATGGCACAATGGAAAAAAATGAAGATCATCTCATGATGAACATTTTGATATATCATATGCATGAATCGGAGCTATATGCATGGAGTTATGGTATGTTGAATAGGGCAACATAATGCAAAAATCTCAGGGACAGGAATTTTCGGGGGTCAACCTGCTGGATCTAGATCCGGGCGCGGATCGAGGCGGGGCCGGGCTCGCCGGAGCTGGGCGGCACCGGCGATGAGGGAGGAGGCCAGAGAGGGTGCTGTGGTCGGCGGGGACCGGCGGGGCGGCGCCGAACCGGCGCGGCGGAGCCGGCCAAGGCGACGACGGATGGCGGGCGACGGGGCGACGCTGGAGGCGCCGGCGGAGGGCCAGCCGGGCGGCGACGGCGGCGCGGCCACCGGGCGGCGGGTCGAAGGTGGCGGCCGGCGGCGGGGCCTGTCCAATGCGGGGGCGGACGTGTCCGGCGGCGCAAGGAGGATGAAGGCTAGGGTTAGGGTGGATTTGATCCGCGAATTTCGGTGGAGGGGACCTATTTATAGATAGAGGGAGCTAGGAGAGTCCAAATGAGGTGCGGTTTTCGCCCACACGATCGTGATCGAATGACCAAGAGCATGGAGGGGGTTTGGATGGGCTCATGGGCTGTGCTGAAGAGGGGCTGGGCTGCAAAGAAGGAGGGGTTATGGGCTACAGGGTTAACCATTGGGGCGTCAAACGACCTCCAAATGGAACGAAATTTGACGGGCGGTCTACCGGTGATATACCAAGGCCACTCGGCAAATCTCGGCCCATTCTGAGAACGTTTTTCTCCCGCTCACAACAAGAGACAAGAGGGCAACGCCGGAGGACATAGGAGTGTCGGATTGCAAAACGGACAACGGGGAAAATGCTCGGATGCAAGTTTTGAAAAACATGTAGATGAAATGCAGATGATGACATGGCAAAATGCAACACGCAAGCAAATGACATGGAAATAACGGCGAATAACTGGAAGACACCTGGCGCATCGAATCCGGGGCGTTACAACACTCCTCCACTAACAAGAGATCTCGTCCCGAGATCTTAGGAACGAGATGGAAGAGAAAGAGGAAGAGGTGAAGTAAGAACGCAAGAGAAAAGATAAACAAAGTCGAGAGCACTCGGTTTGAAAAGATGAATGACGAATATTACGAGAATCAAAAGCTCATGGAAACAAGATAGACTCTGAAACCACTCCGGTTAGAACAAGATAGAAAAGGAATGAATAAAAGAATTTCGGCAACACTCCTACTGAAAATGGAAGGACTAGAACATGAACTTCACCCAATGAGATGGCACTTGATGAGATGACCAATGTAATGCCTCCGGAAGAATTGAAATAATTGGATGAAAATAACGGAGAAGAAAATGACAACTTGTGCCACGAATGAAATTGAAAGCACCTTTAGAAGAAAGGATTGAATGGAGTTGTTGAGAAAATCAACAACGAAAGAATAAGCTTGTTGTGGTCTTATAGGTAACATCTCAACATCATAAGGTGATAACCGTCCACAAACGAAAATGATTGGATAGCTGAGAAGAATGAAGAAATGCAAAACTCCACTTCAGGAGAAAACGGAGAATTAATTGCCCTTCGAGACGCGAGAAGAAAAGATACTTGAACTCCACCAACAAGAATCTTGATGAACACTTGAGGAATGAATTAAATCATGACGAGCCACCGTGAAGAACTCCGGTGACAAAAGGATGATGAGATAGAATGAAGGAAGAAAGAATAAGATGAGCCTTGCGATGATTTAGATGGAGGTTCCGACGAAATGACTGAGGAAATTTGAACTCGGGAAAAGAAAAGATGAAAACACTTGGAACTAGAATTTATTCATCGAGAACAAACTCCAAAGGAAGGGATTACTCACTTGGATGAAATAAGAATAAGATTTATTGTATGCTTATCCTTCATCAATTTAATTGATGAAAAGCAATGGATTTGCATACTACTTATTCTTGTTGAAAAGGATTAAGGGGGGTATAGCACAAAACTTGAGAAAGTCTTCATGGACCACCGGTAGGGTTGAAAAGAACGAACGAATTAAAATGATAATCAAGGAAAAAGAATCTTGAACGAACCACCGTAAGAATTTGAAAATGACTGATGAAAGAGAATGAATCACCTGGAAGAATTAGAAGAATAGATATGCTATAGGGAATTTAGATACAAGGGAACGGGAAGAACTCGTTGAACGAAGCGCCATAATGAATAGAGAACGATAACTGGAATGATGGCCTCCGGTGAAAAGAAACGGGAAAGCACTTCTGACATACTCCGGATGGTTAAGAAAAGAATATCTGACAAATAGAATAATTCGCGAGGATAACATGAAGCTAGAACCACGAAACTTCGAGAGAACAGACAAGATTTGGAGGAAAAACTCTTCTTCGGTCTTCAAATGACGACGAGAAACACCACCAAAATTTGTTAAGGCACTCCGGGGGAACGAAAGAGCGAAGAGGTTGAGGCAACAATGAAAATGATTTGAAATTGACCTTGGAATAGATCTGACTGATAAAATCCATTCTTACATCACACTTGAAAAGAATTTGAGAATAACTCCTGGAGAATTAGAAGAGTCAGGTAAGATCCTGGGAAAAGACCCGTGGATTAGGGCCCACTAAAGAGAAAAACACCATTGGAAAGGATTGTTGAAAAGATAGATGATGCACCGGAAAAATTGAAATATTTGAATGAGGTGACAACCTCGAATTAATTGGAACACAGACGAATCTCCTGAGATGTCTTGAACACTCCGGAATGATTGAATGACGAGAGGCGAACGAGCAAGGAGAACACTTAATCCAAGGAAAAGAATGTGATCAACCCGAAAAACTTGAATTGAGTGCACCGGAAAAAGAAAGGGATGAAGAATGAGGAACGAGACGAGAATTCACCGGTTGAAATAATTGATGGAAGACTGAAGAGGCTCCGTATGAATGAAATTGATGCTCGAAACAGACTTAGGCTCCGGGAAGACGAGGGTGGGAGGGCGGGAAAAACAAAGGCAACTTGGAAGGGGGAACCGATGTATATCTTGAAGAGAAAACACCGATTGAAATCATTGAGGAAAGAAAGCAAAGACTTCGCACGAGTAGGATGGATACTCGATTACGGATTCTGGCTCCGAGAAGAAAAAGGATGGGTGGGTGGGAAAAGAAGACAACTGAGGATTGAACTTGGCAAAGATGAAGAGGCTCGAGTCAACTTGACGAGAAATGCACCGGATAAAAAGAGCTAAGAACCAACGATCGGAAAACCAACTACGTGATCCTAAAGAAAAATTTGAAGGGGAAGAGGATTAAGTCAAAACACCTACGTCAAGATTCCTCACCATAGTGACGAAGGGGGCTGAGGAGTAAAAAGAATTCCTACTCTCCGATATAACTAGACTCAGAAAAAGTTTTCTTCTAGACTCGACAATGACCAAACTACACGATCAATCAAGGGGCCTCCTATGGTCGGTCGAGGCTCTGCTACCAACTTGTCACGCCCAATATGCGATACTATCCTAAAGAGACTCGAAGGTCCCACCAAGGATAGAACCGCATATTGAAATGCTTTTGCAAGGTGGATATCATTACATCAACATTACATAATGGATGGGGATACATACAAGAGGCATACAATGCCACACGAATACAACATCATCTTACATAAGAGCACCATCCGACTACGGATGAAACACAAACAAAAACTCAAACGACATCCACCCTGCTAGCCCAGGCTACTGACCTGGAACCTATCCCCTAAACAAAGAAGAAGCAGAAGAAGAACTCCAACACAGGCAAACATCGCTCTTGCGTCATGATCATCGCATAACCTGTACCTGCAACTGTTGTTGTAGTAATCTGTGAGCCACGAGGACTCAGCAATCCCATTACCATGGGTATCAAGACTAGCAAAGCTTAACGGGAAAGGAAGGGGTAAAGTGGTGAGGTTGCAACAGCGACTAAGCATATATGGTGGCTAACATACGCAAATAAGAGTGAGAACAGAGCAAACGGAACGGTCGTGAAGCTAGCAATGATCAAGAAGTGATCCCGAACTCCTACTTACGTCAAACATAACCCAAAACCATGTTCACTTCCCCGACTCTGCCGAAAAGAGACCATCAAGGCTACACACGCGGTTGATGCGTTTTAATTCAAGTCTGGTGTCAAGTTATCTACAACCGGACATTAACAAATTCCCATCTGCCACATAACCGCGAGCACGACTCTCGAAAGTTTATACCCTGCAGGGGTGTCCCAACTTAGACCATCACAAGCTCTCATGGTCAACGAAGGATATTCCTTCTCCCAGGAAGACCCGACCAGTCTCGGAATCCCAGTTTACAAGACATTTCGACAATGGCAAAACAAAACCAGCAAAGCCGCCCGATGTGCCGACAATCCCGATAGGAGCTCCACATATCTCGTTCTCAGGGCAACACCGGATGAGACTAGCTATGAGTAAGACCAGCCCTCAAGTTTCCCCGAGGTGGCCCCGCAGGCAGCTCGGTTCGGACCAGCACTTAGAGAAGCACTGGCCC
>NC_041387.1:118356962-118478805 GCF_002162155.2 Triticum dicoccoides | reverse complement strand
ACCCAAGGGAAGGGTATAGGTGGTGGTGAGGCAGATGGTAAAACCAAGGTTGGGCCTTGCTGAAGGAGTTTTATTCAAAGCGAACTGTCAAGGGGGTCCCATAAATTCCCAACCGCCTAAGGAACGCAAAATCAAGGAACATAACACCGGTATGACGAAAACTAGGGCGGGAAGAGTGGAACAAAACACCAGGCATAAGGCCGAGCCTTCCACCCTTTACCAAGTATATAGATGCATTAATTAAATAAGAGATATTGTGATATCCCAACATAATCCTGTCCACCATGGAGAAATCTTCAACTTTACCTGCAACTAACAACGCTATAAGAGGGGCTGAACAAAGCGGTAACATAGCCAATCAACGGTTTGCTAGGAAGGGTGAAAAAGGTTAGAAGATGACATGGCAAATTGGGAGGCTTGAAGAGCAAAAGATAGGTAGCGCAGCATAGCGATAGAACGAAGCAACTAGCATAGCAATGATAGTAGTGAGATCCAAGGTGACGGTCATCTTGCCTGAAATCCCGCAAGGAAGAAGAATGAGTCCATGAAGAAGATGAAGCCACAAAGACGAACCAAGCGTATACGAACGAATCCTCACGATCACAACGAAACATGAACTAACGAGAAGAAGCACAACCGGAAAGAAGCAAACAACAAGGTAAACACACAACACATAGACATGGCATGATGCTCAACCAAGTATGATGCATGACAAAGCTAGATGAGGCTACTCATGACAAGAGATGATGCATACAAAAGCAACACATCAAAGCAAGTTTAAATGAGACCGGGAACAACATATAACAAATCCGGTAAGTCCTCATATGCAAATCTCGAAATTGGTCCAGATCTGAATAAACCTTATTTTCAAGTTGTTAAACAACAAGTTAAGATGCACCAAGATGATCTACATTAAATTCTAGTCAAGTTACATATAAAGTTCATTTAGTTCAGAGCTACGGCCTAGAAGATATAAGCAAAACAAGTCAAACATGGCATTGATGCTAAATGCATCCAAACATCAAGCAAACACCTCAAAACAAGGATGCAACATGATAATATGAAACTACATGCAAGTCTAAGCAAGTTTCATATAGAGCACACTCAAAACGGAGTGAGGGTTCAACACATACACACTATACAAGTTTAAAGGACAAGCTGTCCAAAACAACAACTAGGCATCTAACAAGCATCAAAACAATATGCTACATCATCTCAACATGAAAACAAAAGGCATGGGCATGATGTACAGGTAACGCATGACAAAACATGAACACTTAGCTATCTCCAGAAATCAATAGAACAAGCTCAAAAAGGACATGGGAAGATTGCAAATAATAACAGATTCAGACTTAGCAGAAATAAATCAGGTTGCAAAGTTTAGGGCTATCAAACAACATGCTACATGAACTTATCATGGCAAAAAAAGGCATGGAATGCTATTCCTAAAGAAAAAGAACAAAACTCCCTTACTGAGCTAATTCCAAAGATCAACAGAAAAGATGGTAGCATCCATGCAAACATGGCAAATGATATGACAGATTCAGACATGGCAGGAATAACAATAAGTAGGCATGTTGGTGAGCTTGTACCACTCACCACAGAGCAATATATGGCATGACAAGGTGACCAACATTAGGATGACATAATTATGAAGCTAAACATGGCAATAGCAAGTTCATTGGGTGCAAGGATCACTAGCAAAGCTCATGGTAAAACTGAACTTGATGTCAACAGGCTGACAGCAACATTATTTAGCAATTTGAGAGCAAGATTACAACAAGCTACATCAGGCTATAAATGCAACCAGGGGCATGGATGGGTAGAGCATGACATTTATAAGAAAACATCCTTAGTGAACATCTCCAGATTATGCATAGAATGACTTGTAGCAGCAGGTTTACGTAGCATCTTGATATAACAGATTCAGCCTAGCAAAACAGTAACAGTAAGTACCCTACTTCACGAGCTTGATGCACTCACTACAAGACATACAAAAATACATGGATTTCACCACTATAAAGATGGCATGATGTAGCTCAGAACTCATGTATACCAATGCTCATAGGATGCACACACAAGATGCAATGAAAAAGACAAATCAGCAAGTTCTGTTAACAGACAACATTTAACATCATATAGCACTCTTGCAACGATGATAATGGCATTAAGATGAACTCAAACAAGCATGGAACAATGGAAACAAATTAAGATCATCTCATGATGAACATTTTGATATATAATATGCATGAATCGGAGCTATATGCATGGAGTTATGGCATGTTGAACAGGGCAAGATAATACAAAAATCTCAGGGACTTAGGAATTTTCGGGGGTCAACCTGCTAGATCTAGATCCGGGCGCGGATCGAGGCGGGGCTGGGCTCGTCGGAGCTGGGCGGCGCCGACGATGAGGGAGGAGGCCGGAGAGGGCGCTGCGGTCGGCGGGGACCGGCGGGGCGGCGCTGAACCGGCGCGGCGGTCTGGGCCAAGGCGGCGACGGATAGCGGGCGACGGGGAGGCGCTGGAGGCGCCGGCGGAGGGCCAGCCGGGTGGCGACGGCGGCGCGGCCACCGGGCGGCGTGGCGGCACGACCATCGGGCAGTGGGGTCAAAGGCGGTAGCCAGTAGCGGGGCCTGTCCAGCGCGGGGGCGGACGTGTCCGGCGGCGCAAGGAAGATGAAGGATAGGGTTAGGGTGGATTTGATCTGCGAATTTCGGGGGAGGGGACCTATTTATAGATAGAGGGAGCTAGGAGAGTCCAAATGAGGTGCTGTTTTCGCCCACACGATCATGATCGAACGACCTAGAGCATGGAGGGGGTTTGGATGGGCTCATGGGCGGTGGTGAAGAGGGGCTGGGCTGCAAAGAAAGAGGGGTTACGGGTTACGCGGTTAACCGTTGGGGCGTCAAATGACCTCCAAATGGAACGAAATTTAACAGGCGGTCTACCGGTGATATACCAAGGCGAATCGGCAAATCTCGGCCCATTCCGAGAACATTTTTCTCCCGCTCACAAAAAGAGACAAGAGGGGAACGCCGGAGGACATAGGAGTGTCGGATTGCAAAACGGACAACGGGGAAAATGCTCGGATGCAAGTTCTGAAAAACATGCAGATGAAATGCAGATGATGACATGGCAGAACGCAACACGCAAGATAATGACATGGCAACAACGGAAAATAATTGGAAGACACCCGGCGCATCGAATCTGGGGCGTTACATAGCCCCCGAATGGATTGAGGACCGGGTGGAAAAGAGATCGCAGCGGACTTCGTTTCATCTTTTGTGCTTTGTGAGCACTCGCATTGAACGGAAGGTTTGCGTCTGAACTTTAGCTTCATTCCAGTGGCCTCGATCGATTCTGAAGTTGTCGAGTGGATTAGTGGCATCATCCGGCGATTGTTGTCTTCTCTTGCGAGATCCCCGACGTGATTGGTTATTGCGTATCCCAGATTCGGCGAGATTCGAAATTTCAGGGAAGCGCGCGGGATGGAGGGCACCATGGTAATTGGGATGGATAAGTAGGGACGCCTCAATCTCTGCGCCACCTTTTTCGCAATGTATCAGGCGCGCGACTATAGCGGAGATTTGACAAGATCGCTCGGGCCCACGCATCAGCCACTCGAAAGTGGGCCTTTAAAAGGTGGCGAGGCCGAGGCATTGTGCCATGCGCTCCCAATCTCCCCCTTTCTCCTCCGCTTCTCCTCCACGCGCAGCTCCTCCGCTCTCGGCGCTATCGCTCTGCCGCAATGGTGAAGGACAAGACGGCGGCGCTAGAACGCACGAAGAAGGCGACGGGGGCGGTGAATGGCAAGAAGACACAGTGCGGTTTGTCGTCGCGGTCGGCGCTGCCGACGGGATGGATCCAGGGCGACTGGATCTGATCCACACTCCGGCAAGAAGACCAGGACGACTTGGCCGAGCTCGGGTTGGTCGCCGACGGTGCTGTGAGGTTGTCAGAGGGGGAGACGGAGCCGCAGCCGCGACCGGGTGAGTGCGTCCTTCTCGCCACCCACGTCGATCGTGGTTTTTTGCTTCCCCCCCATCCCGTTTTCCGGGGTTTTTTGAATTTCTTTGGAGCCCAACTTCATCACTTTTCTCCCAACACCATCATCTACCTCGCGGCATTTTTGTCCATGTGTGACAATTTCCTTGGCTTTCGACCGCATTGGGGTCTCTTCAAATACATCTTCACTGTCCGCTCCCAGTCGGTCAAGAAGGCCCACTCACATGATGAGAAAAGGCACGTTATTCAAATGTGTGGTGGTTTGGGGATCCAGAAGAGGAAGAGGAGCTCCTTCCTGTCCATTACTCTTCCCGAGTCGATCAGGGGATGGCAGTCAACCTGGTTCTACTGCCAGGACGTCCCTACCCCGGGTCAGTCGACTGGACTTCCCCCTTTCTCCTTTGATCGCGTTCAAACTCCTTCCTTTCTGAAAGTGACTGCTGCACAGAGGATGGAGACGGACATGCTGGTCGAGATGGTGGTACAGCTGATCAATCAGGGCGTAACCAGGATGGACCTACTGGAGGTGTTTCTCAGTCGGTGCATCCAGCCGCTTCAGGCTCGGGACCATCCCATGTGGATGTACTCCGGCGCCAACGACACCGCTCGACCAAGACGGTGGCTGGATGGATGAAGAGCACCACGGGCAACAAGGACAACCCCAGGGGGGCCAGGAGGGTCGCTCCCTTTAGAGACAACAATCCACCTGACAAGGTTCGAACTTCTGCTTCCAACTGATTTCTTGTGTATTTTGTATCTGCCTCTGGCATCGACTGGAATTCACTCGACTTCTTGTTTTGTAGGTTTATACTGAGATGTACTCCATGCCCAACGGCGAGCAGACCCGGGAGCTAGACCAGGAAGGGGAGGACAGCGCAGAAGAGATTGGCGAGTATGAATCGTCAGATGGTGTCGACGAGGAGGAGAGCGATGAAGCTCACGACGACGAGAAGGTCAACTCGCCGCCACGCTTGGAGTGTCGATCCAAATAGCATCACGATCCAGCAGGTGAGCGGGGCAAGGCCGTGGCTTCCAGTACCAAGACGTAGAAGCGGGCTCGGACGTAGACTCCTGAGCCGACTGAAAAGGTGGCTAACCAGCCCAAGGCCACGCCCCCGAAGGCTCGAAAGACTCTGCCGAGGATCAAGATGAATGTTCCAGTCACCTCTGGGTAAGAATTTTATCTCTCTGCGTTCCTTTCTTTCGATCGGCATTTCTGTTGGTTACCGAGTGGATCTTGTATCTTTCCAGCCCAACCTCTGCTGCGACTGACATGGATATTGACAAGGCCCCAGGAGATGAGGAAACCGATGACGCGGCCACCTCCCAACTGGGTGAGTCTGCTTGATTAAGGCTTCCTCTGTCGATCGGTTTATTGGTCGACTGAATTCCTGATGACTTTGCCTTTTAGGTGCAGCACCACGAGACGTTGTCGTGCTTCCTGATGATGATGAAGAAGAAGCACCCTTGAGGGAGAGGAGGAGGAAAGGCAAGGGCTCAAGCGGGAGAGTGTCTGAGGTTCAAGCTCCTCAGTCGACTCCGGCGCCTGAGATGCCGGTTGAGCGGTCTGGAGATCCGACCCGGACCAGTATCACCTTCGCCGACCCGCTGACGACTAATCGCCCATCGGGGTCGACTGCTCCCACTCCTGCTGCCCTAGTGCAACTCCATGCTTCTGACCCAGTGGGTGCTTTGGCCGCCCTGGCGCCCTCACTCTTTGCTATGTACAAAACTCTGAATGATGCGCCGAGTGCTGCCTGGGAGGCTCTTCGTCAAGTGAATCTTGTTATGGATCTAGTGAAGGTGATGCACGAGACCAGTCAGGTAGTCTATAACAAGAACACCGCTCTGCAGACCAACGTCAAGGTCAGTTAACTCCCGACTGAACTTTTGAATCACAAAAACCTGCCGCTATTGCTTTTCTGCCCATATGTGCATCTACTGTCATGGGTCTGTTTCGCATCTGATCACCCACTGGGGTGTGCTTTCCTTAGAGTTCAATGTGTCTTCTGCTTCACTCGATCGTCAATGAGTCGAGTGTTGATCTGAAGCAGTGGGGGCACGCTAAGTGCACCCACTGGGTGTAGTCCCCGAGACCATGGTCGACTGCTGGCAGTTGACTGTGGTCTGAGAATCTCCTACTTTTTTTTCTCTCAATGCTGGGCAGACCATGCAGAGTGTTGATCTGAACCAGTGGGGGCACGCTAAGTGCACCCACTGGGTGTACTCCCCGAGAATACTGTCGAATGTTTGATTCGGTAGTAGTCTTAGAGTAACTTTCACTGTAACTGTCTTTCTGTCGACTGATATATCTCTCTTGCTAGCCGCAGAAGTCTTGTGATCTTGGGGCTCGACTTTCTGAATTGAACAAACAGCAGATCAGCCTCAACCTTGATCTTGAGCTGGCGAAGAAGAACCTTAAGACTGCTCAGGAAGAAACGACCATCATGGGAGGTAACCAATCGATAATTGCGCACCTTGTGGCTCGCGCCTTTCAGTGTTTTTCTTTTCAGTCTCTTTGAACCGAGTGACTTCACACGAACATATGTGCGTAGTGAAAGCCGTCAGCTTCAAGCTCGTCTGAAGAGTGTTGTTTCTTTAGAGAAAATGAAGGAAGCTCTGGAGAAGAAGGATCTGGACCTTGCTGCTGCTCAGAAGGAGGCACGAGACAAGACGGTGCTTACAGACAAGAAGCTGGCTTCGGTCAGCAAGTTGGAAGAGGAGAACACTAAGATGGAGACTGCCTCTGACGCCAATCGGGAGGTTGAGCAACTGAAGAAGGACAAGGAGAACCTGACCAACAAAGTCGGAAGCCTCAGAGCCAAAACGGGCGAGCTGGAGTCCTATATGGGACAACTCACTGCAAAACTGATCCTGAAACTTGAAGGTAAAATCATTCGACTGATGGGTCGCTGTCGATTGGAATGCCTTGTTATACTGTCGGCTCATCATTTTCTTCGACTGTGCAGAATTTTGCCAGGACTTTGAGGCTGAGACTGGGCGGGTTGAGACGGGTCTCGACCCCATCCACTGTCGTATTAAAGATGATGTTGCTATGAACTTGCTGCGGTTGGAATCACGAATGGACAGTGTTGCTGCTTATTTGGCTTGACTGAAAGCGACGATGACTCGGGTTGATGCCGAACTCTGGCCCCGGGCGGAATTTCCACAAGATCTTGAGTCGCTGATGACTCGACTTAATCAGATCCTTGGCAGAGTGCAGGAATGGAAGAAATCAGCCGCTCGCTGTGGCGCTGATGTTGCCCTGTCATTGGTCCGAGTGCACTGCAAAGACGCTAGAGAAGAGAAGCCGGCGGCCCTCAAGGTTGCGAACACCAAGAAGAACACTTTCCAGTCCTTCATGGACACCTTCCTTGTGGCTGCCACCCGCATTGCAAACAGCATTGACCTTGACAGTTTCTGTGATCCAGCCAGCCCCTCTCCGGACGAGTGATTGAAAAAACATTACGCCCCACATTTATTTGCCTCAGAAAGCCAAGTGATTATGTAACCGTTAAAACTCTTTCGGGCCTGATGCCTGGGTACTCTTTCCCGCTGCGGTTCTGAACTTTTGCTAGGTTTATTCGAACTTGAATTTCTTTGAACATCGTGGCTTTTTCTCTGCTTCTTATATTGTTTCCGATTGACCCTCAGTTCCAAGTGGATTTGATCTTCTCACCCTTTGCCGAATGAATGTACGTTATACTTGTGACGGAGCTCAGTCGTGGTGTCCTTGCGAGTAGAGACGGAACATTGTATTTGTGGCGTAGCTTAGAGGTGTTCAATCGACACCTCGTCATCCCTGCGGATAGGGATAGAACGCACGTTGTATTTGTGGCATGGCTCAGAGGTGTTCAGTTGACACCTCGCCGTCCCTGTGGATAGGGATAGAATGCACGTTGTATTTGTGGCGTAGCTCAGAGGTGTTCAATCGACACCTCGTCATCCCTATGGATAGGGATGGAATGCCCGTGGTACTTCGTAGCGGTGAAGTCCCCGAGTGGGAGGATTTTTCTCCACTCGGAAATGTATTTTTAACTTAGGCGATTACGGGGTCGCGGCTAAGCCCTTGAGTGGGAGGATTGTTCACCGCTGATACGTCTCCAATGTATCTACTTTTCCAAACACTTTTCCCTTGTTTTGGACTCTAACTTGCATGATTTGAATGAAACTAACTCGGACTTATGTTGTTTTCAGCACAACTGCCATAGTGTTATTTTTGTGCAGAAACAAAAGTTCTCGGAATGACTTGAAAATCCTCGGAGATAAGTTTCAGAAAATATAAAAAACACTGGCAAAAGATGAAGGCCAGGGGGGACACACCCTTTCCACGAGGGTGGGGGGCGCCCCCCATAGGGCGTGCCCCCTGTCTCGTGGGCCCCCTGTTGCTCCACCGACCTCAACTACAACTCCATATATTCCGTTTCGTGGAGAGAAAAAATCAGAGAGGAAGTTTCATCGCATTTTAAGATATGGAGCCGCCGCCAACCCCTAAAACCTCTCGGGAGGGCTCATCTGGAGTCCGTGCGGGGCTTCATAGAGGGGGATTCGTTGCCATCGTCATCATCAAGCATCCTCCATCACCAATTTCATGATGCTCACCGTCATGCGTGAGTAATTCCATCGTAGGCTTGCTGGACGGTGATGGGTTGGATGAGATTTACCATGTAATCAAGTTAGTTTTGTTAGGGTTTGATCCCTAGTATCCACTATGTTCCGAGATTGGTGTTGCTATGACTTTGCTATGCTTAATGCTTGTCACTAGGGCCCGAGTGCCATGATTTCTGATCTGAACATATTATGTTTTCATGAATATATGTGAGTTCTTGATCCTATCTTGCAAGTCTATAGTCACCTATTATGTGTTATGATCTGACAACCCCGAAGTGACAATAATCGGGATACTTCTTGGTGATGACCGTAGTTTGAGGAGTTCATGTATTCACCAAGTGCTAATGCTTTGGTCCGGGTCTCTATTAAAAGGAGGCCTTAATATCCCTTAGTTTCTATTAGAACCCCGCTGCCACGGGAGGGTAGGACAAAAGATGTCATGCAAGTTCTTTTCCATAAGCACGCGTGACTATATTCGGAATACATGCCTACATTACATTGATGAATTGGAGCTAGTTGTGTGTCACCCTATGTTATAACTATTACATGAGGAATCGCATCTGACATAATTATCCATCACCGATCCATTGCCTATGAGCTTTTCATATATTGTGCTTCGCTTATTTACTTTTCCGTTGCTACTGTTACAATCACTACAATACTGCTATCATTACTATCTTTACCTTTACCACTGTTACCATTACTATCATACTACCTTGCTACTAAATACCTTGCTGCAGATACTAAGTTATCCAGGTGTGGTTGAATTGACAACTCAACTGCTAATACTTAAGAATATTCTTTGGCTCCCCTTGTGCCGAATCAATAAATTTGGGTTGAATACTCTACCCTCGAAAGTTGTTGCGATCCCCTGCACTATTGGGTTATTAAGACTAATTTCTGGCGCCGTTGCCGGGACCATAGCTCTATTCTTTGAGTCACTTGGGATTTATATCTGCTGAGCACTATGAAGAAGTTGAAAGATCAAAGAACTAAAATTTATCCCTCAACTACGAGGGGAGGTAAGGAGCGGCCATCTAGCTCTGCACTAGATTCTCCTTCCGTTATGAGTAAGCTTGCGACACGTAAACCTACTACTGCTAATAATTCTGATATGTCGCATGTTATTGATGATGCCACTTCTGCTATGCATGATACTTATGATGAAACTACTTCTATGCTTGATACTACTGTGCCATTAGGTGAATTTCTTGATTAATAACTTACTAGGGCTAGGGAGAATGAAATTATTCATGAAAGTGATGATGAAGGTTCTCCTCCTAATTATGAATTGCCTGTTGTTCCTGAGGGTTATGTTATGGATGAAGAAGCTGCTAGAGCTATTTTTGCTTGCAATGATAGATGTGATCTTAAGAAGTTATTAGCTAAGCTGAAATAAAAGACTCTGAATGCTAGAATGAAACATGACCCTGCTTTTGCTACTTCACCTATCTTTGTTACTGATAAGGATTATGAATTCTCTGTTGATCCTGAGATTATTACTTTAGTTGAATCCGATCCTTTCTATGGCACTGAATTTGAAACTATAGTGACACATTTTACAAAGTTAAATGATATAGCCAACCTGTTTAACTAATGATGAGAAATATCGCTATTATTATATCCTTAAAATATTTCCTTTCTCATTAAAGGGTGATGCTAAGACATGGTTTAATTCTCTTGATCCTGGTTGTGTGCGTAGTCCCCGGGATACGATTTACAACTTCTATGCTAAATATTTCCCCGCTCATAAGAAACAAGCTGCCTTGAGGTAAATATATAATTTTGTGCAAATCGAAGAAGAGAGTCTCCTACAAGCTTGGGGAGGCTTCTCCGATTAATTAATGCTTTTCCTGATCATCCTCTTAAGAAAAATGAAATACTTGATATCTTCTATAATGGACTAAGCGATGCTTCCAAGGACCACCTGAATAGTTGTGCTGGTTGTGTTTTCAGGGAAAGGACAGTCGACCAAGCTGAATTGCTATTGAAAAATATGTCGGCCAATGAAAATAATTGGACACTTCCTGAGCCGACACCTAAGCCAACTCCGAAGAACAGAGGTGTTCTATTTCTCAGTCCTGAAGATATGCAAGAAGCAAAGAAATCTATGAAAGAGAAAGGTATTAAAGCTGAAGATGTTAAAATTTTACCTCATGTCAAAGAAATTCATGGCCTCAATCTACCACCTAAAGATATACAAGGTCTTGATAACCCGACACAGGTAGTGAAGGTAAACTCTCTTTATAGATACGATATATTTGAAATCCCGTCTACTAAGTTTGCTAGGCAATTCCTAGATGAATTTGATGATTTTATGGATAAGCAAGGAAATTTCAATGATTATGTTAGTAGACAATTGAAAAATAATTCTTATATGATTGGACGCTTGAGTGATTATATGTCTAGAGTTAAGGGTGAACTTAAACTCACTAGCAAACATGTTTCTATGGTCACCACTCAAGCAGAACAAGTACTTAAGGCTCAGAATGAATTGCTTGATGAATTAAATAATAAACATGATTTTGCTATTAGAGTGGCTACTAGAACTGGTAAAATGACTCAGGAACCTTTGTATCCTGAAGGCCACCCTAAGAGAATTGAACAAGATTCTCAGAAAAATAACTTAGATGCTCCTAGTCCTTCTAAAAGGAAGAAAAAGAAAAATGATAGGACTTTGCATGCTTCTAGTGAACCTATTGTAGAAATACTCGAGAATCCTAATGACACTTCTATCTCTGATGCTGAAACATAATCCGGAGATGAACATGAACCTAATGATAATGCTAATAATGATGTTCATATAGATGCTCAGCTTAGCAATAACAACGATATAGAAATTGAACCTGGTGTTGATCTTGATAACCCACAATCAAGAAATTAATGTTATGATAAGAGAGACTTTGTTGCTAGGAAGCATGGTAGGGAAAAAGAACCATGGGTTCAGAAACCCATGCCTTTTCCTCCTAAACCATCCAAGAAAAAGGATGATGAGGACTTTGAGCGCTTTGCTAAAATGATTAGACCTATTTTCTTACGCATGCGCTTAACTGATATGCTTAAAACAAACCCTTATGCTAAATACATGAAATATATCATTACAAATAAAAGAAAAATACCTGAAGCTAAAATCTCTTCCATCCTTGCCAACTATACCTTTAAGGGTGGAATACCTAAGAAACTTGGTGATCCCGGAGTACCCACTATACCATGCTCCATCAAAAGAAATTATGTTAAAACTGCCTTATGTGATTTAGGAGCCGGTGTTAGTGTTATGCCTCTTTCCTTCTATCGTAGACTTGAATTAAGTAAGTTGACACCTACTGAGATATCCTTGCAAATGGCTGACAAATCAATTGCTATACTTGTCGGCATTTGTGAGGACGTGCATGTTGTTGTTGCTGCTGCGAATGTTACTATCTTAACAGACTTTGTCATTCTTGATATCCCTGAGGATGACAGTATGTCGATTATCCTTGGAAGACCCTTTTTAAATACTGTAGGTGTTGTTATTGATTGCAACAAAGGCAATGTCACCTTTCATGTTAATGGTATTGATCATACGGTACATTTTTCGAGGAAACAACCACAAGTTCACAGCATAAACTCTATTGGGAAAATTCCATCAATAATTACTGGAGGTTTTGAATTTCCTCTTCCTACTGCGAAGAAAAAGTATGATATTCTTATTATTGGGGATGTTCATATCCCTGTTGAGTTAACCTAGTGTCACTTTGAAATTTCTCCGGTTTCATGTGATTCGGAATGAATTTGTTAACAAGACTTGATCAACCTTGTTAGTGGATTCATTTTGAGGATCATGAGATGGATGAAATTAGAAGGCACAACCTTCTGTACCCTCCCTTTACTTTCTGTTACTTAGAATAAATAAAGTAGAAATAAAATATTTTGTCTGTTTTCTGAATTATCCATGCAATAAAAATATCCCGAAAATAAAAGTGCTCCAAATGCCCTGCAAATTTAGTATGATTTTTTGTGGAATATTTAAGGATTTTAGGCACTGAAAACACTGCAGGGGGGGTCTGCCATCTGGCCACAAGGGTGGAGGGCTCCCCCCCCATAGGGCGCGCCCCCCTGTCTCGTGGGCCGACGGTGGACCCCCTCCACTTATTCCTGCACCCACACACTTCTTCTTCCTCCCAAAAAAATCATCATCCTGCTGAAGCACGAGTTCCAGCTCATTTTGCTGTGATTTTCGATCTCCTTGCTCAAAGCCCCATTCACAAAACTGTTTTGGGAGATTGTTGCTTGGTATGTGACTCCGCCATTGATCCAATTAGTTTTTGTTCTAGTGCTTTATTCATTGCAAATTTTTGCTGCATAGGTGACCCTGTTCTTGAGCTTGCATGTCAAATTTATGAGGTCCCAAGTGATTTTAATGCATGATATAGGCTCTAGGCACTTGTAGGAGTAGTTGCTATCAATCTTGTTTAGTTTTATTGACTTTCATTTTGAAGTTACTAAAAATTTCAGAATTTTCAGAAAAGATGAAGAGGTGGTTATTGAGGGGCTCTTCTAGCCAAGCCTCCAAGGATAAGCAAGCTAAGGAGAAAGAAAAGGCCAAGTATAATCTTCCTCGCATAGCGGAAGTAAGGCCTTGTGAGTGGCCATGTGATAATTTCTTGAGAGCAGCCGGGATTTATGAAGACTTTTATTCTTTGGCTGAAAATGCTGGCCTCATCGACTTCCTCCACGACCAGATCGAACAGTATCTCTTACTTACCAATACTTTTGTGCAAAACTTTTATTATCATCCTAAGAATTCACCTCCTTCAGTATATTTTCATTTATATGATGAGGCTAAGGAAATGTCATTACGTAATTTTTGCGCGGTTTGTAGAATACCCTTAAGGGTAGCTTAGACGAACCACTTTGTAAAGATGTGGAGGGTTTCATTGATACTATTACTGTAGGGGAACCGAAGAAGGGTTCCGATGCAAGAATCACTAGCATACACTTTCTTGTTTTATGCTACTTTGCCATATTTGCTAGTCGATGCTTAGTTGGTCATGGAAATAGTGGAAACTTCAATGTTCCTGATATTAATGTTCTACTCCATGCCTTATTTGGTGATAACACTTTTAGTATGGGTGCCGTTATTGCTAAATGGTTAAGTCTAAACTATACAAAGGGCCCTATCTTTGGAGGTATCTATGTTGCATGCCTTGCTAAATATTTCAAGATGCCTATTAGACATGATGAGGAGGAGGAGACATCTTTTCCTCCTACCTATTTAGACTACAGGAGCATGGTAGCGCATGAGTTTATTATTTACAATGATGATAAGATGCTCCTGTATATCTTGAGATTTAATAAGAAACACAATGAGGTTATTACCCTGCCTGCACCTTCCTTGTTTGATTTAACTGCAGGGCACTACCTTGTCTCGCAAGAAGCGGTGTACGCATACCGAGGCCAGACATCATCTCTAGAACCTGAGCCAGAACCACCACTAGACCCTTATCGTCCATCATCTTGTCAGTGGGATTCGGAGGAGATCGCTAACCGGTGGCAGTACGAGGACACTTCTTAGTATACTGAGGAGAGTAGCCGCTATCCATGGCCATAAACCAACTTAGGCCAAAAGACTAAGCTTGGGGGAGTACGTATTCCCCACCGACTTTACATTGAAGTCCACACACTATTCTTGTCGTCGGTGCTCATACTCTTTCATTGTACTATCCATGCTAGTTTAAATTCTTTTTCTACTTTTCTTCTTGTGTGTTTGATAAACCTTATAAAAAACCAAAAAATTAGTTAGTTTAATTTTCATGCATGTAGTAGAAATAATTAAAAATAAAACCCAAAAATATTTCTTGTTCTTCTTTAACTTGTTGGGAGCTTTCCCATGTAAATAGTTTTATTTCTTTTTCCTTTCTTTTGGGGTCAAGAGTAGAAGACCATATTGAAAATGTTTAGTGGCTCTCTTATGCATGATTGATGATTTAATTTATAGCCCATATTACCTTGTCTTCTCTCTTGAAATGAATGCTTGCAGATTCCAGCTTAGTCCAATGCACGTGCACTCTTATTATTATACACATCGTTCAGTCGTGCAAGTGAAAGGCAATAATGACGATATAAGATGGACTGATTGAGATGAGAGAAGCCGGTATGAACTCAACCTCTTTTGTTTTTGTAAATATGATGAGTTCATTGTTCCTGATTCAGCTTCTTATGAAGTAGACATGTTTGCAATGACATTTACAGATTATAGTTGCTTATGCCATGCTTAATTAGCTATGAGTTATAATGGTTTACCTTGCGTGCCAACATGCTATTAAAATGATTGTGATGTGGTATGATGAGATGGTATCCTCCTTTGAATGAATTGAGTGACTCGACTTGGCACATGTTCATGTATGTAGTTGAAACAAAATCAACATAGCCTTCATGATATTTATGTTCATGGTGGATTATATCCTACTCATGCTTGCACTTAGTGTAAATTAATTTTAATGCGTGTTTATGACTGTTGTCGCTCTCTCAGTTGGTCACTTCCCAGTCTTTTGCTAGCCTTCACCTGTACTAAGCATGAATACTGCTTGTGCATCCAAATTCCATAAACCCCAAAGTTATTCCATATGAGTCCACCATACCTTCCCATATGCGGTATCTACCTGCCATTCCAAGTAAATTTGTATGTGCCAAACTCCAAACCTTCAAATGAAATTTTGTTTTGTATGCTCGACCAACTCATGTTTCAACTAGGGCTGCCTGTATCTTCCATGCTAGGTGGGTTATTCTCAAGAGGAGTGGACTCCACTCCTCATTCACGAGAACGGGGCGGTAACCGGGATGCCCAGTCCCATGATCCAAAAAGATCAAAGCAAATCAATATAATTAAACAAAACTCCCCCAGGGTTGTTGTTAGTTGGAGGCACACGTTGTTTTGAGCAAGGCATGGATTGATGCTTGTTGGTGGTGGGGGAGTATAAACTTTACCATTATGTTTGGGAACCGCCTATAATCCATGTAGTATGGAAGATATAGCCATCTCATAGTTGCTGCGTTGACAGTGAAAGCGTGCGGCTCAAAATGTTATTCAATCTCTATTTCAAAATCGAGCTCTGGCACCTCTACGAATCCCTGCTTCCCTCTGCGAAGGGCCTATCTATTTACTTTTATGTTGAGTCATCATCCTCTTATTAAAAAGCACCCGCTGTAGAGCACACTGTCATTTGTATGCATTATTGTTAGTTTGTATTGGGTATGACTTGACTAGATCTCTTTTACCATGAATTACAATGTTTAGTCAGTCCTTGATCTTTAAAGGTGCTCTGCATTTATGTTTTGCGGTCTCAGAAAGGGCTAGCGAGATACCATCTTGTTATATCATGTTATGATTGTTTTGAGAAAGTGTTGTCATCCGAGTTTTATTATTATGGCTCGCTAGTTGATTATGTTATTGATATGAGTAATTGTGAGACCTAAGCGTTATTGTGAGTATGGTTAGTTTATAATATTGTTGAAACCTGAATGATGGCTTTGCATGTTTACAACAACAAGAGCAAATAGAGTTTGTAAAAGTTTTTCTTTATCACTTTTAGTTTATCAACTGAATTGCTTGAGGACAAGCAAAGGTTTAAGCTTGGGGGAGTTGATACGTCTCCAACGTATGTACTTTTCCAAACACTTTTGCCCTTGTTTTGGACTCTAGCTTGCATGATTTGAATGAAACTAACCCGGACTGACGCTGTTTTCAGCAGAACTGCCATGATGTTGTTTTATGTGTAGAAAAGAAAAGTTCTCGGAATGACTTGAAAATCCTCGGAGATAACTTTCAGAAAATATAAAAAATACTGGCAAAAGATGAAGGCTAGGGGGCCCACACCCTATCCACGAGGGTGGGGGGCGCCTCCCCCCTATAGGGCGCGCCCCCTATCTCGTGGGCCCCCTGCTACTCCACCGACCTCAACTCCAAGTCCATATATTCCATTTCACGGAGAAAAAAATCAGAGAGGAAGATTCATCATGTTTTACGATACGGAGCCGCCACCAAGCCCTGAAACCTCTCGGGAGGGCTGATCTGGAGTCCGTGCGGGGCTCGGGGGAGGGGGATTCGTCGCCATCGTCATTATCAACCATCCTCCATCACCAATTTCATGATGCTCACCGCCGTGCGTGAGTAATTCCATCGTAGGCTTGCTGGACGGTGATGGGTTGGATGAGATTTACCAAGTAATCAAGTTTGTTTTGTTAGGGTTTGATCCCTAGTATCCACTATGTTCTGAGATTGATGTTGCTATGACTTTGCTATGCTTAATGCTTGTCACTAGGGCCCAAGTGCCATGATTTCATATCTGAACCTATTATGTTTTCATGAATATATGTGAGTTCTTGATCCTATCTTGCAAGTCTATAGTCACCTATTATGTGTTATGATCCGACAACCCCGAAGTGACAATAATCGGGATAATTCTTGGTGATGACCGTAGTTTGAGGATTTCATGTATTCACCAAGTGCTAATGCTTTGGTCCGATTCTCTACTAAGAGGAGGCCTTAATATCCCTTAGTTTCCATTAGGACCCCGCTGCCACGGGAGGGTAGGACAAAAGATGTCATGCAACTTCTTTTCCATAAGCACGTGTGACTATATTCGGAATACATGCCTACATTACATTGATGAATTGGAGCTAGTTCTGTGTCACCCTATGTTATAACTATTACATGAGGAATCACATCCGACATAATTATCCATCACTTATCCAATGACTACGAGCTTTTCATATATTGTGCTTCGCTTAGGCGATTACGGGGTCGCAGCTAAGCCCCCGAGTGGGAGGATTGCTCTCCACTCGGAGTGTTTTTAACTTAGGCAATTACGGGGTCGCAGCTAAGCCCCCGAGTGGGAGGATTGCTCTCCACTCGGAGTGTTTTTAACTTAGGCGATTACGGGGTCGCAGGTAAGCCCCCGAGTGGGAGGATTGCTCTCCACTCGGAGTGTTTTTAACTTAGGCGAGTACAGGGTCGCAGATAAGCCCCCGAGTGGGAGGATTGCTCTCCACTCGGAGTGTTTTTAACTTATGCGATTACAGGGTCATAGGTAAGACCCCGAGTGGGAGGATTGCTCTCCACTTGGAGTGTTTTTAACTTAGGCGATTACAGGGTCGCAGCTAAGCCCCCGAGTGGGAGGATTTCTCTCTACTCGGGGTGTTTTTAACTTAGGCGATTACGGGGTTGCAGCTAAGCCCCCAAGTGGGAGGATTGCTCTCCACTCGGAGTGTTTTTAACTTAGGCAATTACGGGGTCGCAGCTAAGCCCATGACTGGAAGGATTGCTCTCCACTCAAAGTATTTTTAACTTAGGTGAATCGGATTCGCGGCTAAGTCACCCACTGGGGGATTTTAGACATAGATGCTCATAACAAACTGATCATTATGATATTGCGGAAATCTTGTCTTCGGAAAGCAAACTAAAACACTTTTATTACAACTCGCCAGGTAGAGTGATCTATGTGTAGAAGTGATGGAGCAACTCTGTGTTCCATGCTCGTGGGTCGTCTATCTTCTTGGCTATGTTGTAGATGTCGTAGGCTCAGTTGTGAAGCACCTTGGTTGTGATGAAGGGTCCTTCCCAGGCCGGGGCAAGTTTGTGAGGTCGCTTCTGATCCACTCGAAGAACCAGGTCTCCTTCTTGGAATGCCCATCCTCTGACGTTCCGGGCATGGAGTCGACACACGTCTTGCTGATAAATGGTCGACGAGATCAACGCCATCTTGCGCTCCTCCTCTAGGAGATCAACGGAGTCTTCTCGTGCTTGTTCCGCTTCAGCTTCTATGAATAGTTCCACTCTGGGGGCATTGTGCAGCAAATCACTCGGGAGCACGGCCTCTGCACCGTATACCAAGAAGAAAGGAGTTCGGCCAGTCGACCGATTTGGTGTTGTCCTCAACCCCCATAAGACGGAAGGTAACTCAGTTACCCAGGCGCCAGCAACATGCTTGAGATCACGCATCAGGCGGGGTTTTAATCCTTGGATGATCAAACCGTTCGCTCTCTCTGCCTGTCCATTCGACTGAGGGTGCGCGACAGATGCATAGTTGACCCGAGTGCCCCGGGTCGCGCAGAACGCCTTGAACTCATCAGAATCAAATTTGGAGCCATTATCCGTGATAATGTTGTGAGGGAATCTGAATATAAACTCTCTGACAAAACTGACAGCAGTGCTAGCGCTGAGGTTCTTGATAGGTTTAGCTTCAATCCACTTGGTGAACTTGTTGACTGCCATGAGCACGTGGGTAAAACCACTCGCGCCGGTCTTGAAGGGGCTGACCATATCCAACCCCCAGACTGCAAATGGCCACACAAGAGGGATAGTCTTCAAGGCGGATGCTGGCTTGTGGGACATGTTGGAATAAAACTGGCAGCCTGCACATTTGTCGACTATATCCTTTGCCATCTCGTTTGCCCGTGGCCAATAGAATCCTGCTCGGTATGCTTTGGCCAGGATGGTCCGAGAGGACGCATGGTGACCATAGGTCCCCGAGTGGATATCATTTAAGATCATTCGACCCTCTTCAGGGGCGATGCAGCGCTGGGCTACTCCTGTGACACTTTCCCTGTACAACTGACCTTTCACCACTGTAAAGGCCTTGGATCAGCGGACTATCTAACGGGCTTCGTCTTCATCTTCTGGGAGCTCCTTTCTGAGAATGTACGCAATGTACGACACAGTCCAGTTGTGTGTGATCACTAGGACTTCCATACTCAGGTCGACCACGGCTGGAATCTCAATCTCAGTTGGGTTGGTTGAACTTATCAGTTGTGGGGGCTCTTTCTTGAAGGGATCCTCTCGTATGGATGGGGTATGGAGATGTTCTAAAAACACATTACTGGGAATAGGCTTCCGAGTGGAACCTATCTTGGACAATTCATCTGCTTCTTGATTCTTGAGACGGGGTATGTGGTGAAGCTCTAACCCCTCAAACTTCTTCTCCAACTTTCTCACTGCATTGCAGTAACCAGTCATTGCAGGGCTTCTGACATCCCATTCTTTCATCACTTGATTGACCACTAAATCTGAGTCGCCATAGACCATCAGGTGCCGAACGCCGAGTGAGATGGCCATACAAAACCCATACAAAAGTGCCTCGTATTCAACTTCATTGTTGGAGGAATCAAAGTGAATCTAAAGGACGTAACTTAGCTTGTCTCCTCGTGGGGATACTAGAACCACCCCCGCGCCAGAACCATTCAGCATTTTGGACCCATCAAAGAACATGGTCCAATGTTTCGACTGGATTTGGATCGACTGTTGTTGTTCTGTCCACTCTGCAACGAAATCTGCGACTACTTGGGACTTGATGGCCTTCTTTGCCTCAAACTTGATATCTAATGGAAGCAGTTCAATCGCCCACTTTGCCACTCGACCAGTTGCATCTCTGTTATTCAGAATCTCTAATAAAGGAGCGTCGCTGATGACTGAAATCGACTAATCAGAGAAGTAGTGTGCAACCTATTTCATGGTTAAGTAAATCCCATAAACAAGCTTCTGATAGTGAGGGTATCTCTGCTTAGATGGTGTCAAGACTTCTGAAATGTAATAGACTGGGCGCTGAACTTTGAAGGCTTTTCCTTCCTAATCTCGCTCGACTGTGAGCACTGTGCTGACAACTTGTCATGTGGCTGCGACGTAGAGCAAAAGAGGCTCCTTGCTGATTGGAGCAGCAAGCACCGGCTGGGTGGAAAGCAGGGCTTTGAGCTCTTCAAACGCTACTTCGGCTTCATCATTCCACTCAAACTTGTCAGACTTCTTCATCATTCGGTAAAGAGGCAATGCCTTTTCACCGAGTCGAGAGATGAATCGACTCAATGCGGCCAAGCAACCAGTAAGCTTCTGAACATCATGCACTCATCCGGAGAATCATGCCAACCTTCTCTGGATTCGCATCGATTCCTCATTCAAAAACGAGAAAACCAAGTAACTTTCTGCCTGGGACTTTGAATGTGCATTTCGATGGATTGAGCTTGATATCGTACCTTCTCAGGTTGGCAAAGGATTCAGCAAGGCCAGTCAGCAGGTCGGAACCTTTGCGTGACTTAACCACGGTGTCGTCCATGTCGGCTTCTACGTTCCAACTGATCTGAGTGAGTATGCACTTCTGGATCATGCGCATGAACGTGGCTCCAGCATTCTTGAGGCCAATAGGCATGGTGACATAACAAAAGCACCCGAACAGGGTGATGAAAGCAGTCTTGATCTCATCGAGCCCAAACAGTCGGATCTGATGGTACCCGGAATAGGCATCCAGGAAGGACAGTCGCTCACATCCCGCAGTCTAGTTGACTATCTGATCCATGCGAGGCAGCAGAAAATGATCCTTCGGATAGGCCCGATTGATGTGCTTGAAGTCAATGCACATTCATAGCGATTTTTCTTTCTTAGGAACCATAACAACATTGGCGAGCCACTCTGAGTGGTAGATCTCACGAATGAATTCTGCGGCCAGGAGTCGAGCCACTTCTTCACCAATGGCCTTCCTCTTCTCCATTGCGGACCGACGGAGATGTTCTTTGACCGGTTTTGCTTTCGAGTCGACGCGCAAACAGTGCTCAGCCAGCCCCCTCGGTACACCTGGCATGTCAGACGGCTTCCATGCAAAGATGCCTCAGTTCTCACGGAGGAACTAGGTGAGCGCGGCTTCCTATTTGCTACTGAGCATCGTGGAAATATGGGTCGGAGCACCATTGGGATCGGTCGGGTGGATGTGAGCCGGTTTGGTTTCCCCGTCCGACTGTAACGCGGACACCGAGGCAGGCCTCTTGGCACGCAGCAAATCACTCGGATCTGCCGTTCTCTTGTGCTCTTGGAACTCCACAGCTGCCATCTGCTCATCTGCTATTTTCGCACCATCTTGGAGGCAGTCCTCCGCTTTATTCCGGTTACCACAAATGGTAATCATGCCTTTGGGGCCAGGCATCTTCATCTTGAGGTACACGTAACACGGTCGAGCCATGAAGATGGCATAGGCGGGTCTGCCTAGAATGGCGTGATACGCGCTTTAGCAATCCACCACTTCAAACGTCAGCTTCTCTTTGCGGAAATTCTTCTCATCGCCGAAAACCACATCGGGAGCTATCTGGCCGAGTGACTCAGCTTTCTTCCCAGGGATGACTCCGTGGAACCTCATGTTACTCTCGCTTAGTTTAGACATCGGAATGCCCATTCCTTTCAGAGCCTCGGCGTACAGAATATTGAGGCCACTGCCGCCATCTAAGTGAGTCCTGGATAAGGGGGTATCTGGACAGCCAGACTATATACTTTGGCCGGACTGTTGGACTATGAAGATACAAGACAGAAGACTTCATCCTGTGTCCGGATGGGACTCTCCATGGTGTGGAAGGCAAGCTTGACAATTCAGATGTAGATCTCCTCCTCTATAAACCGACTCTGTGTAACCCTAGCCCTCTCCGGTGTCTATATAAACCGGAGGGTTTAGTTCGTAGGACACAACAACAATCATACCATAGGCTAGCTTCTAGGGTTTAGCCTCTCTGATCTCGTGGTAGATCAACTCATGTAATACTCATATCATCAAGATCAATCAAGTGGGAAGTAGGGTATTACCTCTATCGAGAGGGCCCGAACCTGGGTAAACATCGTGTCCCCAGCCTCCGGTTACCATTAGCCTTAGACGCACAGTTCGGGACCCCCTACACGAGATCCGCCGGTTTTGACACCGACATTGGTGCTTTCATCGAGAGTTCCTCTGTGTCGTTGCTGCAAGGCTAGATGGCTTCTCCAACCTTCAACCACGTTGTCCTAGGTGAGACTTTTCTCCCCGGACAGATCTTCATGTTCGGCGGCTTCGCACTGCGGGCCAACTCGCTTGGCCATCTGGAGCAGATTGATAGCTACGCCCCCGGCCATCAGGTCAGGTTTGGAAACCTAAACTACACTGCCGACATCCGCGGAGACTTGATCTTCGAACGATTCGGACTTGTGTCAGGAGCGCCAAACAATCATGGCGAGCATGACCTAGATCTGCAGTCGGACAGTATTCGGGACATCGCACCTGCCACAGCTCCGGACTTTGCTCCAAAGCAGGTTGTGCCTTCTGAGGACGGGTGGATGGACCTCGCCCCAAAGACCGCACACTCATCGGCTTTGGAGCCGAACACAGACTCCTCTCCTAAATGGATCTGTATCTCCAGACCCCCGGACTTGCCTCCGGTCGTGTGTTCCGTACCACGCGCATCCGAGCCCATCAAATCTAACTGTGCTCCAGTTATGGAATTCGCTGCCGCAGATATGTTTCAGCACTCACCCTTCGGAGACGTGCTAAATTCATTAAGGTCTCTCTCTCTGTCAGGAGACTCCTGGCCGAACTATGTCCGGCCCGTGTGGGATACGGAAGACGAAGAAAATCGCAACCCACCCACCACCCACTTTATAGCCACTGTCGATGACCTAACAGACATGCTTGACTCCGACCCCAATAACTTCGACGGTATGGACGTCGATGTAGGGGACGATCTAGAACCACCGCCCACGGGGTGCTGGACAGCCACTTCATCATACGACGTCTACATGGTGGACACCCCCAAAGAAGACAATGGTGACAAAAAGGACACAACGGAGGGTAAACCCCCCGGGCCAAAGCAAAAAACGATGGCGTAAGCGCCACCTCAGGTCCAGTCACAGTAAAAATAGCGATAACAACCCAAAACCGGATGACACTCCGGTCGATTCGGAAGGCAACAACGACCATAGGGACCCAGCGATGGAGCAGGACAAACCAGGTCATGCCGAACACAGCCCAGAACAGACGCCCAATCACATAAATTCAGAGGGCCGAACTCATCATGCTACCTCCAAAGAAGAGAACTGTCCAGTTGACGATGCGTTCATCATCCCGGAAGAACATTCGGAACAAGATAACCTCCACAGAAAACTACTGGCCACTGCACGGAGCCTGAAGAAGCAGAAGCAAAGGCTTAAGGCCGCGTAGGACACGCTCAACCGAAGATGGAATAAGGTGCTGGACACTGAAGGGAAATGTGGCGATAATCGCCACACAAAGAGCTACCCAAAGCGCAAACTGCTACCCGAATTTGATGATGAAGCCGCAGCACCCATTTGACCCAAAAACAATACGACTACTCAGCCGGACCAACCATCTCATGGCCGCAATAGAGCAGCCACGGATACCGCACACAATTTACGAGAGCTCCTGGACAAAAAGGCCAGTGCGGCCAGATCCATCCATGGGTCCAGAGGACATGCTCTGACGTGGGACGAGGGCCATCGCAACGATCATATTGATCAAATACCAGTCTTGAATCAACACCGGGAGCAACAACAGCTGGCAGCATGCCGCAACACAGCCAGATACAGAGGGGCCGCACACCCCCTGTGCTTCACGGATGAGGTGCTGGATCATGAATTTCCACAGGGATTCAAACCCGTGAATATAGAGTCATACGACGGAACGACGGACCCTGGGGTTTGGATTGAGGATTTTATCCTTCACATACACATGGCTCGTGGGCATGACCTCCACGCCATCAAATACCTCCCCCTCAAGTTAAAAGGACCAGCTCATCATTGGCTGAAAAGCCTCCCCGAAAACTCAATTGGAAGTTGGGAGGAACTTGAGGATGCTTTCAGGGCCAACTTTCAAGGGACCTATGTCCGGCCTCTAGATGCTGACGACTTAAGTCACATAATACAGCAGTCCGGAGAGTCCGCCCACAAACTTTGGAACAGATTCGTCACTAAGAAGAATCAAATTGTCGAATGTCCAGATGTCGAAGCCTTAGCAGCCTTAAAACACAGTATCCGAGACGAGTGGCTTGCCAGACACCTCGGCCAAGAAAAGCTGAGAATGATGGCAGCCTTAACAAGCCTCATGACCTGATTTTGTGCGGGCGAGGATAGCTGGTTGACCCATAGAGGCACCAGCGACCCAGGTACATCCAAAATCCGAGATGGCAACAGGAAGCCACGGCACAATAAGAACAAATGTCGGAATAATGATAGTCCGGACAACACAGTGGTCAACACCGGATTCAGGGGCTCTCGACCTGGTCAAGGAAAGAAGCCATTCAAAGGCAGTAAAGAGGAACCATCCGGCCTGAACAAAGTCCTAGACAGATTGTGCCAAATCCACGGAACCTCCAACAAACCTGCAAATCATACCCACAGAGAATGTTGGGTTTTTAAGCAGGCTGGCAAGTTAAACGCCGAACACAAGGGAAGGGAAACACCAAGCAAAGACAAGGATGAGCCTCGCCAGCCGAACACCAGGGGCCAGAAACAATTCCCACCGGAAGTCAAAACGGTAAACAGGGTACACGCAACTCACGTAGAGTTCGTAGCCCCCCAATTCAATCCCTGGGCAACTTGCCCGATCACTTTTGATCACAAGGACTACCCGGCCAGTATGCGGCACGGAGGATCGGCTGGCTTGGTTCTCGACCCAATAATTGATGGATACCATCTTACTCGCGTCCTAATGGACGGCGGCAATAGTCTTAATCTGATATATCAAGACACCATCCGCAAGATGGGGGTAGACCCATCCAGAATAAGTCAAAATAACGCCACCTTCAATGGAGTGATTCCAGGCATAGTAGCCCACTGCTGGGGCTCCCTCATATTAGAACTGACATTCGGTTCTCCCGACAACTTCAGAAGCGAGAACCTACTCTTCAACATCGCCCCCTTCAGCAGCGATTATCATGCATTGCTTGGAAGAACGGCCTTCACTTGCTTTAACGCAATACCGAACTACGCCTGCCTTAAACTCAAGATGCCCGGTCCATGCGGCGTCATCATGGTTAGCAGAAACACAGAGCAGTATGCGGCAGTTCCCGCTGCCGGACTCTAGGCGGCTCTCCCACCAGAACACATGACAGGTCGTCAAGACCACGGACACGGTTAGACGAGTCCAATACACCAGTTTTCACAATGGCTCGGATAAACCTTAGCCAGGGGCTGTACATGTGTCCCCATAAATAATACAAGGTGCTGCAAAAGCCCACAATTCGGCTTGCCTCATTAATAGGCCGGATCTCGAACATTCCTCGAGCATAATTAACTTTTCACATGTTTTCTTTTTTCTTTTCTACAGACACTACCAGTGCGACACCCTTCCAGGATACGGCACAACGGAGACACAGGCGCAGATGTGCAGCAGGGCCCCGCCCACAGGTTTCTCTTTAGATTAAGCCCCTGCGTAAACCTTCTTTACTGTCTCTTGTTGCTCGACGTCCCATGGGTATTTCATAAACTTATAAGGGATACTGGCGTTATAGGCTTTTGGCCACGACAGATCAATGCACGTACCTGGAATCACAGGGTCAAGGGCGTCATTCAGCCCAATATATGTTATAAAGTCCAAATACCTTCGTTAGTGTTCGGCATCACGAGTTTGGCCTTATATGCATCAACTCCGAATCATGTCTTTGGTCAAATGTTGGGTTAGCCCGGCTCCTGGGTTTGCTACCTTATGTTCCGTTCTATCGGCTAAGGCGGCCAAAGGAGAACTACTGCGATTGTGCCCTGGTTATTCCGGACGAGCACCTCAGTAGAGAAAGCCGAAAACTGACTGTCATGATACAACGAGAGACTGGTCAACCACTCGAGGACTAATCGGAATCTATAGGATTCCTCCGCATTAACGAAGCACCGATCTACCGGTCAAGTACGCGCACCGTATCCAGACGCTCGCGGAAGTACCAGGGGCTACATAGTAGCCCCACCTTTCAAACTCCTATGGCTAAGTGTAAAGTGTTACGGCTATATAGTCCGGTTGCCTGGTTCGATGTGCGATCACCTCCTTAACGGACCAAGACGTTGGATCAAGTGTGTTCACGCATATTTTCTCGAACACCCCCGCATTATATGCGGGGGGGGGGGCGAAGCCAACGACTGCTAACTTTCACGTTATATGCATACATAAACAGCCACACAGGAGACATTATAATACTTGCAGGCAATAATCAAACACATAATTGTTTACGTTTAATAGAATCGTCACTCAAACATGACATTCTTTGAACAATGTGCCTCTATTCTACGGGCACCTTCTATGACTTGCTCAAAATAGTGCTTGGTTGGGTCTTGGCTTCCTGCCGGACCTTGGGTTGCAATGCTGGTGGCCTCCATATCTGCCCAGTATGTTTTCACACGGGCAAGAGCCATCCATGCACCCTCTATGCACAACGATCTCTTCACGGCATCGATCTGCGCTCTGGCGCCAAATAATTGTTGCACCAAACCAAAGTAACCGTCCGACTTCATCCCCTTTGGCCACAGATGGTCTATCACAGACCTCTTTGCAAGGCCGGACAACCTATGGAGCTCGGCTATAGCGGCCATCTTCTCACTCAAGGGCAAGGAGCGCGCTGGCGCATTAAACTGCAACCAAAACAGTCTTTCTATTTTATTATCTTCATGGTCCTTGAACAACTTGGTTGCATTAGTCGCACTCTTCGCCAAGTCCTCATACTTATCTGCGGCACTCCATAGCTTATACAATGGAGCATACTTTGGATCTAAAAACTTCATCCTCAACAAATAATGATTTCCAGCCGCGATCTCCTCGGCTTGTCGAAGTTCCTCCCGCGCGTCTCTAATCTGAGAACGCGTCTCTTTAGCCGAGTCCAGCGCCTTCTTCAGGTCAGCCGCCTTTGCCTGATTCTCTTTCTCGAGAAGCTCATACCAGCCGGCGGTGTCCCTCGGGTCCACAACCATCTCGGCTATCTTTTCTTCGCTTCGGAGATGAGCGGCCTGTTCGGCTTTCAACTGCTCGGCTGCCTTTAGAGCAGCCGCATTGCTAACCTGGGCTTGTTCCTTGGCAAGGGCAAGCTCCGCCCTAAGGGCCTCAACGGCAGCAGCTCTGCCTGCAACTACATCACATCACATTAATATTACAACCTTCTTGCAATTTCCCAAAATAGATGTGGATATGGGAAAGCATACTCTGCAACTCCTCGAATCGCTTGTTAACAAGTGTGACGTCGGCCTCCACCACATCAATTTGCCGCCTCAATTCGGCGCATTCAGCGGCTTGGTTTACAGCCGAACCCTTAGCAACCTGCACATCAATAAAAGTGCGATCATTATCTGGGAGTATGATCCTCCGTTTGCCGCCATCGGCTGGCATCCTCAGTCTCAGGGGCTACTATCTATACGGAGCGCATGTATCGCATGCAGTACAACTAAAAGCTGCATATTTTTGTGGCTTACCTCAAAGCCTTTGAGCAGGCTCTTGAAAGCTTCGTTTAAACCGCTTGTGGCAGAGGAGATTTTCTCCAACACCATACACATTAGTGTACGATGATCCTCCAAGAGAGCAGCTGACTCCAGGAGGCCCGTCAGTGTGTTCGGCCAGACACCAAACTCTCCCGGACCCTTTTCCATGTCTGCCACAGGAGCCGAGCGCGCCGGGCTCGGGGCGGACGAAGTGTTAGCTTCCGGTCCCATTGGATCTGGACTCCTCCGTGATGATACCTCAGGGTCGCCAGCTTCACGGGACGGAGAGGCAGGTGGGGTTTCACTCTCCATCATCTCCGGAAGAAGATCCCCTGGGGACGAGCCCTGTTAAGATGAATTGCTGACCGGACTACAAAAACAGGTCCAGGTTATTACTCTCATAGGAAAATGCAATAAGTTCCTTGTTTAATTAAACTTACAGCTCGGTGGAGGGTTGGCCCATTTGCGGGCACTGTGCGGTGAGGATGCCCTTCGGGGCAAGGCCCTTTGGTGAAGTTCTCTTCCCTGGTTTAGGCGCCCCCGTCTCCAAGTCTTCGGAGGCGGCCCTCTTCTTCCCGCGGGGGGAGGAAACCTCATATTTGCCTCCCCGAATGTCCTCCTCCGTGGAGAAGCTAATTCCCCCGGTTCGGATGCGCAATGTGTGAGGCCCACTCTTGGCCTCCCCACTCTTCCCTTCGGCTTTCTTTGGTGGCACCTGAATTAGTGTCCGTTCAAGAATCCTGGCCATTGCCGGGCCAGGGGAGCCTTCAGGAAGCGGGGCCGGACACCTGATCCTCTCCGCCTTACTAAGCCAATCCTGGTTGGGGACAGTGTTCAGAACAATTCTATGACAGATATAAGCAAGGTGTTCGGTTATAGGGTTACTTACTTGGGTATCGAGGCGATTGCAGCCCAGGCCCGCATCCTCGATGGTGTCCGGACACTCTATTCGTGGTCCGAAGAACAACTTATACATCCCTTCGGGCGTCATGCCGAAGAAATGTTGGATGGTTCCCGGACCTTCTGGATTGAATTCCCACATCTGTAGAGGTCGACGTTTGCACGGCAGGATCCGCCGAACTAGCATTACCTGGATTATTTTGACAAGACTAATGCCCCTCTCGAGGAGCTCCCGAATGCGGCTTTGTAGCATTGGTACATCGTTTGCAAGCCCCCAGTTTAGTCCCACGTTGGCCCACGATGCCAGTTGAGGTGGAGGGCCCGAGCGGAAAGCAGGCGCGGCCGCCCACTTTGAGCCTCGAGGAGCTGTGACATAGAACCAATTCCGTTGCCATAAATCAGATACCTCTGGGAAGGAGCCTTCGGTCCACGGGCATCGATGTTCCTACTTATTATGGCGCCTCCGCACTCTGCGTGTCGCCCCTCAATCATCTTCGGCTTCACATAGGAAGTCTTGAGCCGTAAGCCGAAGTGGGGGGTGATGTGGAGGAAGGCCTCACACACAACGATAAATGACGAGATGTGGAGGATGGAGTCCGGAGCTAGATCATGGAAATCTAGCCTGTAGTAGAACATGAGCCCCCTCACGATGGGGTCAAGAGTAAGACCTAATCCCCGGAGGAAGTGGGAAACAAATACGACGCTCTCGTTGGTCTCGGGAGTGGGGATAACCTGTTCGGGAGCAGGAAGCCTATGCTTGACATCGGCGGTCAAATACCCTGCCCCCCTGAGCTTCGCAATATCCTCCTCTGTGACAGAGGAAGCCGTCCATCGGCCTTGATGGTCAGATCCAGACATGATCGAAGATCCGGGGTGCTTAGGCTCGAGCTTTGGGTGTTGGAACTCAGGGTGCGAGATGTGCGAGCGTGGAGATAGAGGGGTAGGCCTCAACTCCTTTATAAAGGGGGGAAGAATATCAAGCATCCCCAAACGTGGTCATTCGGGACTTGCCTAAAAACACGGGGTCATGCCAACAGGCACGGTTGGATTACCCATACCCGTATTGACGAGAATCTCGTAGTAAGGGGGACACGATCTCTGCCCTGACAAGACATGCCAAGGAAACCACCTCGTGATGTGCGCGGTAGCAAGTTGTAAAAACGGTTCGAATAAAAACCGGACCATGGCGTGATGTCACTTTTCGAAGAATTGTCAGCAGATTGGATTCATGGATTATTATTCTCTCTACGGTGGTATATGGAATTTATCTTACAGAGCCGGGCACGGTCCTTGTGTTCGGAATTAATTTTGGAGTATTCGGAGGTGGAAACCACCTCTCAATGCCGAAGACAATCTACGCGCCGGACTCATCGTCATTGAAGCCTGGTTTAGGGGCTACTGAGGGAGTCCTGGATAAGGGGGTATCTAGACAGACGGACTATTGGACTATGAAGATACAAGACAGAAGACTTCGTCCCGTGTCCGGATGGGACCCTCCTTGGCGTGGAAGGCAATCTTGGCGATTCGGATGTAGATCTCCTCCTCTGTAAACCGACTCTGTGTAACCCTAGCCCTCTCCGGTGTCTATATAAACCTGAGGTTTAGTCCGTAGGACACAACAACAATCATACAATAGGCTAGCTTCTAGAGTTTAGCCTCTCTGATCTTGTGGTAGATCAACTCTTGTAATACTCATATCATCAAGATCAATCAAGCAGGAAGTAGGGTATTACCTCCATCGAGAGGGCCCGAACCTGGGTAAACATCGTGTCCCCAGCCTCCTGTTACCATTAGCCTTAGACACACAGTTCGGGACGCCCTACCCGAGATCCGCCGGTTTTGACACCGACACCATCCATCAGAACTTTGGTCAATCGGGTGCCTCCAACCACTGGGTCGACCACCAGTGCCTGTCGGCCAGGAGTTGCCACTCGTGGCAGGTGATCTGACTGATCAAATGTGATAGGAGTCTTCGACCATTTCAGATACCTGGGTGTCGTCGGAGCGACCATGTTCACCTCCCGGTTAATGACTTTCAGTCAACTTTTGCTCTCGACATCGATAAAAATTACCAGGGTGGTGTTGACTTGGGGATATCCACCCTCCTCTTCCTCTTTGTCTTCCTCCTATTCAGAATCTTTGTCCTTTTCACCGGGATGACCCTTCTTCTAGAAGATCTGAATCAGGAGTCGACATTGTCGAGTGGTATGCTTGGGGAGGATCAATTTCCCATCTTCATCTTTCTTGGTGTGAATATGACACGGCAAATCCATCACGTCGTTCCCATCTTGATCTTTCACCTTTTTAGGATTCCAGGGCCCCTTGGGCTTCCCTTTGAACTTCCCTTGGTTCAAGGTCGCTGCCTCGGCAGGCCCTGTTGCCTCGGCCTTTCGCTTCTGCTTCCGACTGGAATTCCCTCCTCTGGTGTCCTGGGCGACTATTTTATGCTTGCCGCTCTGGAGCCGGTCCTCCTCTTCACCGTTAGCATATTTGGTGGCAATCTCCATCATCCGAGTCAAAGTCATATCTCTTGTCCGACTGAACTTCAGATTGAGCTCTCTGTAGCGAACGCCTTCCTTGAAGGCACAAACTGCTTGGTGATCTGACACATTCTCCACCGTGTGATGCAGGGTGATCCATCTCTGGATATAGTCCCTCAAGGTTTCATTTGGCTTCTACACACAATGTTGCAACTCCGGTAGACTGGCTGGTCTCTTGCAGGTGCCCTCGAATGTTCTGGTGTACACTCGGGCAAATTCATCCCAACTCAAAATACTCCCAGGGGCCAACTGATTGAGCCAAGCTCTGGCAGAACCTTAAGCATCAGAGGCAAGTGCTTCATGGCCACCTCATCGCTGCCGCCGCCGATGTGCACAGCCACTGGTCGGGCTTCGACTCTCCCCTGAACTTGCTGACACTAGCCGCCAATCTGAAGTTGTGGGGGATCTCCGCGGCCCGGATGGCCCTTCCGAAGCACTCGGAGCCAGATACATGGACCCTGCTGCCGCTGGGTCTGTCTCTGTTCAGCCCCTCTCTGTATGCTCTATTCCGGTCGACCAAGCCTTGAACGAGGACTGATCTTGCGTTGAACCCAGGCTCCCTTGGGTCGACTTGAACTCTACGGTCATTACCGACTGGGTGCCTGTCGTCATACCGCCGGGACACGTACGACCCGGCCCTCGGGAGGGGAGAAGGCACTCGACGATAGTTGTCATGGGCGAACTCACGGTCATCATTGCCGCGAGCTCTTCCCAAATGCTGATCCTGGTGATGCTCACGATCTCTTTGCCTCCATGGTGATCTAGGACCGTGTGCCGACTGAACGGTTTCTGTCCTTACCGACCGGCTGTGAATTCTGTTCTGCGACTGGGACACCGCGGAGTTCTGATCTCCTGCCGCTCGGAGCAGCGCTCTGATCTGCTCCAGGCCTCTCCCAGCCTCCGATTGGGATGGCTGGATGGACTCCGCTATGCGCGTAGCCGCCACGAGATTCTAGATCAGCGTGCGGAACACGTAAGTTTCTGGTGGAAACAGCTGTCGTGTGTGCCAACTAGATCCGGGGATCAGTCGACGAGCGCGTTTGTCGAGAGAATGTTGGAGGTTGTCCACACGGGCGCACTCGGCCAGCATGGCCAGGCGCACGTCCTCCAAGGCCCGGGCCTCGGCGGTTTCCCCTATGATGGGGGTGTGCAGAGCCTCCTCGTTACGGCGGCGCAGCTCCTCCCTCTGCTATGAACTGAGAGGCTGAGGCTGGTACTCCTCGTGGCCGAGCGACTCGTCGTCGGCCCGGTTCTCGCCGCCATGGCGGAAACCAGGCGGAGTGCGATGGTAGTCGACCATGAGAACCTCCACCGCGGGGTCACAACTCCCGCTCTCAGAAAGTGTGCCTGCGAAGTCAGTTGACAGGTCAACCGGACCGCAGGGATATACGTCGGGCTCGATCGCCGCGACCTGAGGGGTGAACGCCTGCCGAGCCAGCGCGTGTTTCACCCACCGCTGGAGCCGCGAGCGGCCCGACCGTTTGCGGCGGCGTCCAGCGGAGTGAGAAGTCAACGTGGGTGCTGACTGGTATGGAGTCGACGGTTGCCGGAGGAGAACACCTCGGGCACTTGCGCGGAAGTGCGACGAACCTCGGATCGGCAGCGCATCAATGTTGAGGGGGGCCTCCTGGAGCCAGGCCGAATCATCGATGACGAACATGAGCGCTCCGAGCCGGAGCTCGTGGCCCATGATCAAGCCGCCTTCGGAAACCATGTTGAAGAAGACTGAAGGAAACACAACCTCGCCGGAAGTCGCTAAGACGCTTTGCCCCACGGTGGGCGCCAACTGTTGTGGTACTAAGACTTACAGTAAGAATAGGGGGTACGTAGGAGGAGGCAAGGTCCTAGCTACGGTGAGGTTTTACGCAAGTGTTTACGAGTTCAAGCCCCTCTCGGAGGAGGTAAAAGCCCTACGTCTCGGTGCCCGGAGGCGGTTGACTGGATTTCAGTATATGCGTGTGTATTACAGGGGGTGCGAACCCTTGTCCCAGAGGAGGGGGTGGCTTATATAGAGTGCGCCAGGACCCCAGCTCCCCTCCATTACATAGGGTTCAATGTTCATAAAGGAGGGGCGTTACTGATAACGCCAACTTTAAGTACCATTAATGCCTATAAAGACTACAGAGTGAATGTCCGACCGTTGTAGTTCCGTCTGACTCTTGGTCTTCATAGGTCGAGTGGTTTCTTGTATGGTCGAGTGATCTTCGTAAAGTTGGGGTTCCCGAGTGATATGGTTGGTCAAGTGGACTAACACTCGACGTCTTCCTTGGGTACTTCCTGTTATCTCTTGAGCTTATTTGCTCCTAGAGTAGTGATCTAGGGTGGGGCTTTTAGGTCAAGCCTGTGACCCTACCCTAGGTCTATATCCTCATCACCGGTGTCGTGAAGTGCGCAACAAAGAGGCCACACAGCTCCTCCCAAGAGGCCATAGAGGACTCCGGAAGGTGGAGCAGCCAGGCGTGCGGCTGTCCTACAAGGGCCATGGGGAGCCAGTTGGCCTTCACCTTGTCGTCTCCGCCGGCCGACCAGATTGCCCCCTCGTACGCCTGGAGGAAGCCAGCCGGGTCCATTGTGCTATCATAGTGTGGCGGCAACTCGGGCCTAAACTTGGGTGGCCATTCCACCCGCCGCAGGAAGGGGGTGAAAGGGTGCAGCCCTGGTGCCTCTTCGAAGGCGCTCGCTGGTTGAGTCGATGGAGAGGCGCCCGCCATTGAAGCCGGTGGCACAATCTGAGGACGGAGCAGAGGATCCCCGATGCACCCCTACCTGGTGCGCCAAATGTCATATTACGGGTTCCACGAACCCTTGAAAGGTTCGAACTCTGAGGTGCCTAGTTTGGGCCACCTTGCGGTGTAATACCCTACTCCAGCGTTTTGGTGGATTGCCTCGAGGGGCTGAGGATGAACTAGTACAATGGATGAACTGGCCTCCTGAGGTGAGGTGTTCTTGAGCTCTAGAGAGCTGGTGAGGTCGTCAGATGAGAGTGGATCCGATCCCCCTCTATGGTGGTGGCTAAGTCCTATTTATAGTGGCCTTGGTCCTCTTCCCAAATGTTGGCGGGAAGGGATACCACAATGGCCGGATTTGAAAGGGGACAAGTAGTACAACTTATCCTAACTAAAGTGGTCTTCGCCTGTGAAAAGCCCCTAGTCGTGATGCTGCAGTGGGCTTGGTGATGACCTCCGTCCTACCATCCTGGCGGTCTTGGTCTCGTTGCACCAGAATGGAAACCTTTGGCTGATTCCTCGGGACTTCACGCCTGGGGCTTGCCTCCCTTGCACCAAAGAGGATACTAGCGCTCTACGCACGCTGGCGCCCGCTTGGCGCCTGCCTGGCCTTGGTCGTCATGGCTCATGTCAGTTGAGCCTCGTGACGAGCACCTTGCATAGAACTCTCCGCCCCTCGGGAGCCAACCTAAGGAGGCCGATCCCCTCGGGGGTCTTGGTGTCGTCCTCCTCGTGAGGCTTGGCTCCTTGCGAGGGTCTTGAGTTGTCGATACAGAAGCTGAGTCGTACCAGGCCGTTGATGGAGCCATGTCGTGGGCCGCAGGCAGGCAAGTCTGGATACCCCCATATCCAGAACGCCGACACTAGGGGTCCGTAGTTAGTAGCTATATGGTTTCCTCTCCCTCTCTTGATTATCAATACAATGGTCTCTTGGAGATCCATATGATGTAAGTCTTTCAGCAGTGTGTTTGTTGGGATCCGATGATCTTTGAGTTTATGATCAGATCTACGTTTTTATCCATGAAAGTTATTTGATTCTTCTTTGATCTCTTATATGCATGATTGCTTATAGCCTCGTATTTATTCTCCGATATTTGGGTTTTGTTTGGCCAACTGATCTATTTATCTTGCAATGGGAAGAGGTGCCCGATAGTGGGTTCGATCTTACGGTGCTTGATCCCAGTGACAGAAAGGGAACCGACATGAATGTATTGTTGCTGCTAAGGATAAAAAGATGGGATCCATATCTGCCGCAATAGATAAACGGATCTTGTCTACATCATGTCATCGTTCTTATTGCATTACTCCGTTTTCTCATGAACTTAATACACTAGATGCATGCTGGATAGCGGTCGATGTGTGGAGTAATAGTAGTAGATGCAGGCAGGAGTCAATCTACTAATCTTGGACGTGATGCCCATGTAATGATCATTGCCTGGATATCGTCATGATTATTTGAAGTTCTATTAATTGCCCGATAGTAATTGTTTTCCCACCGTTTGCTATTTTTCTTGAGACAAACCACTAGTGAAACCTACGGCCCCCGGGTCTCTTTTCATCATATTTGCCTTTGCGATCTATTTTCTCTTGCATTTATTTTCAGATCTATTAAACCAAAAATACAAAAATACCTTGCCGCAATTTATTTGTTTCTCGATCTATTTATCTTATCTACAAATTTACCTCACGTCCTTTGCCTATCTTGAGGCGTCGTACCCCGAAAGGGATTGACATCCCCTTTAACACGTCGGGTTGCGATGTGTTGTTATTTGTGTGCAGGAGCTGTTTACGTTGTGTTGCTTGGTTCTCCTACTGGTTCGATAACCTTGGTTTCATATCTGAGGGAAGTACCTACCGCCATTGTGTTGCATCATCCTTTCCTCTTTGGGGAAATACCGACGTAGCTTCAAGCGACATCAAAAGGAATTTCTGGCGCCGTTGCCGGGGAAGATCAAGTCAAGATAGTCTCCCGTCGGCTTGCCAATTTCTGGCGCTGTTGCTGGGGAGGATCTTCAACATCAACCAGGTTCATAATCACAAATCTCATCTCCTTGCAATTTACATTATTCGCAATTTGCCTCTCATTTTCCTCTCCCCCACTTCACAAAATTTTGCCGTTTTATTCGCTCTTCTTTTCGTTTTGCCGTTTTCTCGTCAGATCTCTTGTTTGCTTGTGTGCCATGTGTCTTCTATTTGCTTTCTAAATATCTCTTGATATGGAACCTCATCCACTTGCTAATCTTTTTAAGAGATCCAATTATCATGAGCAAATTGCTAGTGATTGGAGTACACTAGATTATCTTTATGAATTTTTTCTTGAGATTCGTGAATGTGAAAATTGTGACGAAGAAATTTATGAAGTGATTCATGATAGCTCTTTGAATGAAAAACATGTTTGCAATGATTTTACTATAAATTATGTTAATTTCAATTGTGCTAATAATATGCAAAACCCCAAGCTTGGGGATGCTAATTTTGCTATGTCCACTACTTATTGCAATGATCATGATTGGGGTGATTCTTCTTATGATCTTGAAAATTTATTTAATCCCCGTGATGAATATGAGATTGATAATAGTGTTTGCAATAATATTGGAAGTGGGTTTGGAAGAGTGTCAACTTTAGATCCCACTACTTTGGAGAATGTTCAATTTTCTGAATTTTTTGATAAAAGTGGGTTTGGAGAGGTCATGACTTTAGTTAATGTTAATCCCACTATTTTGGAAGAGTGTCAACTTCCCATGCATGTGGATCACGTTGAGAATATGTTATGTGATAGCTATATTGTTTAATTTTCTTATGATCCTGCATGTAACTATTATCAAAGAGGAAAATATGGTTGTAGAGATTTTCATGTTACTAAATTACCTCTCTTCATGTTGAGATTGCTAATGCTTCTTTCTTCTTCCTTGCATATGCTAGCTTTTGCTTGCCTTGATAATTTGTTTGCTTATAAAATGCCTATGCATAGGAATTATGTTAGACTTAGATGTGTTTGTCATGTGCTATATGATAATCTCGTTGTGCTTCAATTCTTGGCTTTCATGAGAGCATGATCCAAATTATCAATGCCTAGATAGGGGCGTAAAACGATAGCGCTTGTTGGGAGGCAACCCAATGAATAAAATTTATTTTTGCTTTTTTATTTCTGTTCTTGAGTGTTAGAACAATTATGATACTATTAGATTCTGTTTTTGTGTTTTAATTTGTGTTGATTTGAATCAATGCCTTTGGGAAGACTTGGGTGAAAGTTTATTTGATCTTGCTGAAAAACAGAAACTTTTGCGCTCACGAGATTCGTTGTCATTTTTTACAGAAGAGTGATTTTAAGTTGATTCTTTTTGAAGAGGATTAATAGACAAATTACTCACGTCCACCAATTTATTTCATAATGTTTGAACTTACATAAGTATTCGAAATTTTCAGATTGCTATAGACTGTTCTGTTTTTGACAGATTCTGTTTTCTTTGCGTTGTGTGCTTGTTTTGATGATTCTATGGTTTTCTTTGATGAGTTTTTGGCATAGAAAAGTTGAAATACAGTAGATATAATGCAAAAACAAAATAACAATAGGTTTTCTACAGTAGTTATAGTAGTGGTTTGGTTTCTTATACTAATGGATCTCACGAAGGTTTTGTTTGAGTTTTGTGTGATTGAAGTTTTTAAGTTTTGGGTTATCTTACGATGGATGAAGGAATAAGGATAAGAAAAAGGCTAAGCTTGAGGATGCCTGAGGCACCCCAAGATAATATTAAAAGTAGTAGCAAGCAACTAAGCTTGGGGATGCCCCTGAGTGGCATCCCCGCTTTCTTCTAACAACCATCGGTATTTTACTTGAAAGTATATTTTTATTCATCACATGATATGAGTTTTGCTTGGAGCGTTTTGTATAATATGAGTCTTTGCTGGTTTTGCTTTGTGTTTTAAGTTTCGAATCCTTGCTGGACACACCCTTTTTAGAAATCCAAAAAATATGCTAATTTTGCTCCTATGCTTCACTTATATTTTTAGAGCCATGGACTCGCTCTAGTACTTCACTTATATCTTTTTGAGCACAGTGTGCTTTGTTAATTTTGAAGAAATGCTCTCATGCTTCACTTATATTTATTTGAGAGTTAGTAAATTTTGAATAAATTCTCTCTTGTTTCACTTAGATTAATTTGAGAGAAAGAAAGAAAAAATTATTATGCTCATGATCTTCACTTATATTTGTTTGAGCTTACCAAAAGAAACATATGAAAATAGTTCCAAAGTGATAGATATCCAAGGAGGATATAATAAGAACTTTCATGAAGATCATTGGACAAAATAAACTTGATTCTTAGTAATGGTTTTGAGATATGACGATATGATATGTGAGTCATGTTTATGAGTAATTGTGCTTTAGTAAGAATATTGATGTTAAGGTTTGTGATTCCCTATGCAAGCACGAAAGTCAATAGTTATGAAATGAAATTTATATCCTACTTATGGTGCATTATTCGGTGTTACTTATGCTTAATGCTTGGGTACGAGATTTTTCACTTTTTGGTTGGTCGCTTCTCAATCTTTTTGCTAGCCTTCATTTTGCACTAAGTATGATCACTACTTGTGCATCCAAACCCTTTAAACCAGTTTTGCCATATGAGTCCACTATACCTACCTACATGCAGTATTTCCATGCCGTTCTAAGCAAATTTGCATGTGCCATCTCTAATATTCAAAATAAAATTTCTCTTTTGTGTGCTCTACTACTCGCGAGGCGGTAAAGGGTAGCCAATATTTTCCATGCTAGATGTGTTATTCTCACAATGAGTGTTTATTCACTTGTCATTGCACGAGAGTACGACAAAGGTATTAGGGATGCCTAGTCTCGAAATGAAAAATGAATTTACTTTATGTTGTCAAATAGTAAATTCCTTGGAAAGTGTTGGTATGGAAGGCACCCGTGGATATAGCTAGCCATGGAAAGTGAAAGTTATGGTGGAAAAAGGAATAAACTTTATTTTCTGTTTGGGAACCGCTTATGATGCATGTAGCATGGAAAGTGTTGGGATGCTCCAAGTCATTTTCGTTGGCAGGAAAAGTATGCCTCTCAAAAATAATTTTATCTCTCAATTTAAGCTTTGAGCTCTGGCACCTCTAGAAATCACTACTTCCCTCCACAAAGGGCCTTTCTTTTAGTTATGCAATTTTTATTTTGAATTTGAGTCTCCATCTTCTCTTATAAAGCTCCAACTAAGGGGCACTGTGATCGTATTTGAGCATTGGGTGTAGCTAATATTTGAGTGTGTTTCATGAATGGATCAATGATTGAGCATGATGGGATAGGGATAACTTGCTTTAGTGTTGATATTACGAAAGACATGGTTGCTTGTTGGTATGCTTGAGTATTAAAGTCTTCATGTCAAAACTAGAATATTGCTTTGAATCATATAAAAAGTCCAGATGTCCATGCTATGAAGAAAAGAATGTGATGAACATGTTAGGCAGCATTCCACATCAAAAATTCCGATTTTATCATTTACCTACTCGAGGACGAGAAAGAATTAAGCTAGGGGATGCTGATACGTCTCCAAAGTATCTATAATTTTTGATTATTCCATGCTGTTATATTATCATTCTTGGATGTTTTACAATCATTTTATAGTCATTTTATATCATTTTTTGGTACTAACCTATTGACATAGTGCCAAGTGCCAGTTGTTGTTTTATGCATGTTTTTTACATCGTAGGAAATCAATATCAAACGGAGTCCAAATGCCACGTAACTCTATGATGATTTTTGATGGACCAAAAGGAAGAAATTGGGCCCAGGTTGCACCTGAGGGGAGTCCCGAGGAGGGGACAACCCACCAGGGCGCGCCAGGAGGCCCAGGCGTGCCCTGGTGGGTTGTTCCCACCTCGGATGGCCCTGGACCGCCTCTTTGCTCTATAAATACCCCAATATTATAGAAACCCTAGAGGAGTCTGATACGTCTCCAATGTATCTATAATTTTTGATTGTTCCATGCTACTATATTACCCGTTTTGGATGTTTATGGGCTTTACTTTACACTTCTATATCATTTTTGGGACTAACCTACTAACCGGAGGCCCAGCCTGAATTGCTGTTTTTTTGCCTATTTCGGTATATATCAAAGAAAAGGAATATCAAACGGAGTCCAAACGGAATGAAACCTTCGGGAGAGATCTTTTTGGAACAAACATGATCCAGAGGACTTGGAGTGCAAGTCAAGAAACAAGCGAAGCGGCCACGAGGGTGCCCCGCATGCCCCCTAGGGATGGGCGTGCCCCCCACCCTCGTGGGCCCCTCGAGCGTCCACCGACGTACTTCTTCCTCCTATATATACCCATGTACCCCGAAACCATCAGGGGAGCCACCGAAAAACTACTTACACCAACGTAACCTTATGTATCCGTGAGATCCCATCTTGGAGCCGTCGCCAGCACTCTGCCGAAGGGGGAATCCACCATGGAGGGCCTCTACATCAAACCCAAGGCCTCTCCGATGAGTTGTGAGTAGTTTACTACAGACCTTCGGGTCCATAGTTATTAGCTAGATGGCTTCTTCTCTCTCTTTGATTCTCAATACAAAGTTCTCCTTCCTCTCCTTGGAGATCTATTTGATGTAACTCTTTTTGCGGTGTGTTTGTCGAGATTCAATGAATTGTGGGTTCATGATCAAGTTTATCTATGAGAAATATTTGAATCTCCTCTGAATTCTTTTATGTGTGATTAAGTTATCTTTGCAAGTCTCTTCGAATTATCGGTTTGCTTTGGCCTACTAGATTGATCTTTCTTGCAATGGGAGAAGTGCTTACATTTGGGTTCAATCTTGCGGTGTCCTTTCCCAGTGACAATAGGGGCAGCAAGGCATGTATTGTATTGTTGCCATCAAGGATAAAAAGCTGGGTTTTATATCATACTGCGTGAGTTTATCCCTCTACATCATGTCATCTTTCTTAAAGCGTTACTATGTTCTTCATGAACTTAATACTCTAGATGCATGCTGGATAGCGGTCGATGTGTGGAGTAATAGTAGTAGATGCAGGCAGGAGTCGGTCTACTTGTCACGGACGTGATGCCTATATACATGATCATGCCTAGATAATCTCATAATTATTCGCTTTTCTATCAATTTCTCGATAGTAATTTGTTCACCCACCTAATAATTATGCTATCATGAGAGAAGCCACTAGTGAGACCTATGGCCCCCGGGTCTATCTCTTATCATATAAGCTTTCAATCTAATTTTATTTGCATCTTTACTTTTCCAATCTATATCATAAAATACCAAAAAAAAAATATCTTATCATACTTTCTCTGTCAGATCTCACTTTCGCAAGTGGCCGTGAAGGGATTGACAACCCCTTTATCGCGTTGGTTGCGAGTTCTTTGTTTGTTTGTGTAGGTGCGTGGGACTTGTGAGCAGCCTCCTACTAGATTGATACATTGGTTCTCAAAAACTGAGGGAAATACTTAGGCTAGTGTGCTGCATCACCCTTTCCTCGTCAAGTTAAACCAATGCAAGCTCAAGACGTAGCAAGAAGGATTTCTGGCGCAGTTGCCAGGGAGGTCTTTGCTCAAGTCAAGACGTACCAAGTACCCATCACAAACTCATCTCCCTTGCATTTTCATTATTTTCCATTTGCCTCTTGTTTTCCTCTCCCCCACTTCACCCTTGCCGTTTTATTCGCCCTATCTTTCCCAATCTCCTCTCTCTTTCTCTTGCCTTTTTGTTTGCTTGTGTGTTGGATTGCTTGTCGCGATGGCGCAAGATAATACCAAATTGTGTGATTTTCCCAATACCAATAATAATGATTTCCTTAGTACTCTGATTGCTCCTCTTAATGATGTTGAGTCCTGTGAAATCAATGATGCTTTACTAAATCTTGTTATGAAAGATCAATTTTCCGGCCTTCCTAGTGAAGATGCCGCTACCCATCTAAACAACATTGTTGATTTGTGTGAGATGCAAAAGAAGAAGGATACGGATAATGATATTGTTAAGTTGAAGTTATTTCCGTTTTCACTTAGTGATCGTGCTAAAATTTGGTTCTCATATTTGCCTAAAAATACTATTGATTCATGGAATAAGTGCAAAGATGCTTTTATCTCTAAGTATTTTCCTCCCGCTAAGATCATCTCTCTTGGGAACGATATTATGAATTTTAAACAACTTGATCATGAGCATGTTTCCCAATCTTGGGAAAGAATGAAATTGATGATTCGCAATTGCCCTACTCATAGTTTGAATTTATGGATGATCATACAATATTTTTATGCCGGATTGAATTTTGCTTCTAGAAATCTTTTAGATTCGGCCGCGGGAGGCACGCTTATGGAAATCACCTTAGGAGAAGCTACCAAACTCCTTGATAATATTATGGCTAATTATTCTCAATGGCACACCGAAAGATCTACTAGCAAAAAGTGCATGCTATAGAAGAAATTAGTGTTTTGAGTGGAAAGATGGATGAACTTATGAAATTGTTTGCTACTAAGAGTGCTCCTATTGATCCCAATGATATGCCTTTGTCTACTTTGATTGAGAATAATAATGAATCTATGGATGTGAATTTTGTTGGTAGGAATAATTTTGGTAACAATGCTTATAGAGGAAACTTTAATTCTAGACCGTTCCCTAGTAATTCCTCTAATAATTATGGAAATTGCTACAATAATTCTTATGGTAATTTTAATAAGATGACCTCTGATTTTGAAAATAGTGTGAAAGAATTTATGGTCTCTCAAAAGAATTTTAATGCCTTGCTTGAAGAAAAATTGCTTAAAGTTGATGATTTGGCTAGGAACGTTGATAGACTTTCGCTTGTTGTTGATTCTCTGAAACTTAGATCAACTTCTCCTAAGCATGATATCAATGAGTCTCTCAAAGCTATGAGAATTTCCATTGATGAGTGCAAATAAAGAACCGCTAGGTTGCGTGCTAAGAAAGATTGCTTTGTTAAAGCGTATTCTTCTAGTTTCCATGAAAATAATAATGAAGATCTAAAAGTTATAGATGTGTCCCCTATTAAATCTGTGTTTTGCAATATGAATCTTGATAATTATGGAACTACAGATGAGTCAACTTTAGTTGAAAGGCATCCCATTGATTCGGAGTTTTTAGATGTTGATGCTAAATTTGGTAAAAGTGGGATTGGAGAGGTCAAGACTTTAAATAGCATTGAACCCACTATCTTGGATTTCAAAGAATTTAATTATGATAATTGTTCTTTAGTTGATTGTATTTCCTTGTTGCAATCCGTGTTGAATTCTCCTCATGCTTATAGTCAAAATAAAGCCTTTACCAAACATATTGTTGATGCCTTGATGCAATCTTATGATGAAAAACTTAATTTGTAAGTTTCTATACCTAGAAAACTTAATGATGAGTGGGAACCTACTATAAAGATTAAAATTAAAGATTATGAGTGTTATGCTTTGTGTGATTTGGGTGCTAGTGTTTCCACAATTCCAAAAACTTTATGTGATATTCTAGGTTTCCATGAATTTGATGATTGCTCTTTAAATTTTCACCTTGCGGATTACACCATTAAAAAGCCTATGGGAAGGATCAATGATGTTCTTATTATTACAAATAGGAACTATGTGCCCGTAGATTTTATCGTTCTTGACATTGATTGCAATCTTTCATGTCCTATTATTCCTTGTAGACCTTTCCTTATAACGATTGGTGCAATTATTGATATGAGGGAAGGGAATATTAGATTCCAATTTCCGTTAAGGAAATGTATGGAGCACTTTCCAAGAAAAGAAAGTCAAATTACCTTATGAATCTATCATGCGAGCTACTTATGAATCAAGTGCCAAAGATGGCACTATTTAGATCTATCCTCGCTTTTATGCCTAGCTTGGGGCGTTAAACAATAGCGCTAGTTGGGAGGCAACCCAATTTTATTTTTGTTCCTTGCCTTTTGTTCCTGTTTAGTAATAAATAATTTATTTAGTTTCTGTTTAGATGTGTTTTCTTGCTTTAATTAGTGTTTGTGCCAAGTAGAACCTATAGGATAACCTATGGTGAAAGTTAATTTGATTCTGCTGAAAAACAGAAACTTTGCGCTCACGAGAAAAAAAATTCAATAAATCACAGAAACGTGATTTTGTGTTGATTCTTTTTGCTGAAGATCAATAGACAAATTGCCTAGGACGTCCTATTTTGGTAGGATTGTTTGAGTTCCAGAAGTAACCGAAAGTTACAGATTTCTAGAGACTGTTCTGTTTTTGACAGATTCTGTTTTTCGTGTGTTGTTTGCTTATTTTGATGCATCTATGGCTAGTATGTAGGGGTATGAACCATAGAGAAGTTGGAATACAGTAGGTTTAACACCAATATAAATAAATAATGATTTCATTACAGTACATTATGTGGTGGTTTTTCTTTCTTGCACTAACGGAGCTTATGAGATTTCCTGTTGAGTTTTGTGTTGTGAAGTTTCCAAATTTTGGGTAAAGATTTGATGGACTATTGAATAAAGGGTGGTAAAAGCCTAAGCTTGGGGATGCCCATGGCACCCCAAGGCAATATTCAAGGACAACCAAAATCCTAAGCTTGGGGATGCCCCGGAAGGCATCCCCTCTTTCATCTTCGTCTATCGGTAACTTTACTTGGAGCTATATTTTTATTCGCCACATGATATGTGTTCTGCTTGGAGCGTCGTGTATGATATTAGTCTTTGATTTTTAGTTTACCACAATCATCCTTGCTGTACGCACCTATTGGGAGATAAATACTTGATTGGAAATTTATTAGAATACTCTATGTGCTTCACTTATATCTTTTGAGCTAGATAATTTTTCCTCTAGTGCTTCACTTATATCTTTTAGAGCACGGTGGTGGCTTAATTTTGTAGAAATTGTTAATATCTCATGCTTCACTTATATTATTTTGAGAGTTTCTTAGAACAGCATCGTATTTGCTATGGTTATGAAATTGGTCCTAGAATGGTGAGCATCCAAGTTGGGTATAATAAAAACTATCATAGAAAGTGCATTAAAAACTATGATCAATTTGATGCTTGATAATTGTTTTGAGATATAAAGGTAATAATGCTAGAGTCATGCTAGTTGGGTAATTATGAAATTGAGAAATACTTGTGTTGAAGTTGGCAAGTCCCGTAGCATGCACGTATGGTAAAAGTTGTGTGACAAATTTGTTGCATGGGGTGCTTGCGTAGTAGTACTTTGCTTCGAGGGCTAATAAATTTTGCAATAAGTATATGAGTTCTTTATGACTAATGTGAGTCCGTGGACATACACACACTTACCCTTCCACTTTGCTAGCCTCTATTGTGCCGCGCAAATTTTGCCGGTATTATGAACCTATTATTTACCTTCCTTAAAACAGCCACCATACCTACCTATTATGGCATTTCGATAGCCATTCTGAGATATATTGCCATGCAACTTTCCACCGTTCCGTTTATTATGACATGCTCCATCATTGTCATATTTCTCTTTGCATGATCATGTAGTTGACATCGTATTTGTGGCAAGGCCACCTTCATATTTTCATACATGTCACTCTTGATTCATTGCATATCCCGATACACCGCCTGAAGCATTCACATAGAGTCATATTTTGTTCTAAGTATTGAGTTGTAATCCTTGAGTTGTAAATCAATAAAAGTGTGATGATCTTCATTATTAGAGCTTTGTCCCAATTGAGGAAAGGATGATGAAGACTATGATTCCCCCACAAGTCGAGATGAGACTTTGGACTTTATAATAAAAAAGAGGCCAAAGAAGCCCACCAAAAATAAAAAAAAAGAAAAAAAAAGAAAAGAAAATAAGAGAAAAGAGAGAAGGGACAATGCTACTATCTTTTTCCACACATGTGCTTCATAGTAGAACCATGGTCTTCGTGATAGAGAGTCTCTTATGTTGTCACTTTCATATACTAGTGGGAATTTTTCATTATAGAACTTGGCTTGTATATTCCAATGATGGGCTTCCTCAAAACGCCCTAGGTCTTCGTGAGAAAGCAAGTTGGATGCACACCCACTTAGTTTCTTTTGTTGAGCTTTCATATATTTATAGCTCTAGTGCATCCGTTGCATGGCAATCCCTACTCACTCACATTGCTATCTATTAATGGGCATCTCCATAGCCCATTAATATGCCTAGTTGATGTGAGACTATCTTCTCCCTCCTTGTCCTCATAACCACCATATACCACACATAGTGCTATGTCCATGGCTTGCGCTCATGTATTGCGTAAGAATTGAAAAGGCTGAAGCGCGTTAATAAGTATGAACCAATTGGTCGGCTCGTCATTGGGGTTATGCATAAGGGGAGTATTTTGTGTAATAGAGATGAAGCATGGCCTAACTATATGATTTTGTAGGATGAGCTTTCTTTGGCTATGCTATTTTGATAGGACATGATTATTCGTTAGTATGCTTCAAAGTATTATTATTTTTATGTTTTATAAGCTTTTATCTTGAATCATTTGGATCTGAACAATCATGCCACAATAAAGAGAAATACATTGAGAAATATGTTAGGTAGCATTCCACATAAAAAAATCTATTTTTATCATTTACCTACTCGAGGACGAGCAGGAATTAAGCTTGGGGATGCTTGATACGTCTCCAACGTATCTATAATTTTTGATTGTTCCATGCTATTATATTACCCGTTTTGGATGTTTATGGGCTTTACTTTACACTTTTATATCATTTTTGGGAATAACCTACTAACCGGAGGCCCAGCTCGAATTGCTATTTTTTTGCCTATTTCAGTATATCGAAGAAAAGGAATATCAAACGGAGTCCAAACGGAATGAAACCTTTGGGAGCTATCTTTTTGGAACAAACATGATCCAGAGGACTTGGAGTGCAAGTCAAGAAACAAGCAAGGCGGCCACAAGGGTGCCCGGCGTGCCACTAGGGCTGGGCGCCCCCACCCTCATGGGCCCCTCGAGCGTCCACCGACGTACTTCTTCCTCCTATATATACCCATGTACACCGAAACCATCAGGGGAGCCACCAAAAAACTATTTCCACCACTGTAACCTTCTATATCCGCGAGATCCCATCTTGGAGCCATTGCCGGTGCTCTGCCGGAGGGGGAATCCACCACGGAGGGCCTCTACATCAAACCCAAGGCCTCTCCGATGAGTTGTGAGTAGTTTACCACAGACCTTCGGGTCCATAGTTATTAGCTAGATGGCTTCTTCTCTCTCTCTTTGATTCTCAATACAAAGTTCTCCTTCCTCTCCTTGGAGATCTATTCGATGTAACTCTTTTTGCGGTGTGTTTGTCGAGATCTAATGAATTGTGGGTTTATGATCAAGTTTATCTATGAGAAATATTTGAATCTCCTCTGAATTCTTTTATGTGTGATTAAGTTATCTTTGCAAGTCTCTTCGAATTATCGGTTTGGTTTGGCCTACTAGATTAATCTTTCTTGCAATGCGAGAAGTGCTTAGCTTTGGGTTCAATCTTGTGGTGTCCTTTCCCAGCGATAGCAGGGGCAGCAAGGCACGTATTGTATTGTTGCCATTAAGGATAAAAAGATGGGATTTATATCATATTGCATGAGTTTATCCCTCTACATCATGTCATCTTTCTTAAAGCGTTACTCTGTTCTTCATGAACTTAATACTCTAGATGCATGCTGGATAGCGGTCTGTGTGGAGTAATAGTAGTAGATGCAGGTAGGAGTCGGTCTACTTGTCATGGATGTGATGCCTATATACATGATCATGCCTAGATAATCTCATAATTATTTGCTTTTCTATCAATTGCTCGACAGTAGTTTGTTCACCCACCATAATAATTATGCTATCCTGAGAGAAGCCACTAGTGAAACCTATGGCCCCCGGGTCTATCTCTTATCATATAAGCTTTCAATCTACTTTTATTTGCATCTTTACTTTTCCAATCTATATCATAAAGTACCAAAAATATATTTATCTTATCATACTTTCCCTATCAGATCTCACTTTCGCAAGTGGCCGTGAAGGGATTGACAACCCTCACTACAAAAAAAAAGACACATCCGTCACATTTTGGGCCGAACAAATTTTTTTCTGTCATACATATGACACTTCTATGAGGATAATTGTGACAGAACCCGGTATCATCATAGATGTGGTGGGCTCCTACTTCTATGACAAAAAATCATGACAGAAAATGGGCTTTGCGTCCTGGGCGGGCCAGAGACGCAGCTGCATGACATTCTTTGGGCCGTCCATGACGGAAAAAACCATGGTAGAATCGAGGGCGAGGAAAATTTCGGGGAGTTCCCGGTTACTGTGGGCGGTCGGGGCCGAGCGATGCACGTTTCTCTCGTACACGTACGCGCATGTGTGCGAGGCATTGGCTCTAACTGATCCCGAGCAATTGCACTGCAGGCTATGCATTACTGAACCCGAGCGACCGACCGATGGCTGTTAACTGAACCCGATCGAGCGATTCCTTTGCTATTGCTGCTAACTGAAGCTGATCGATTGGATGAACTATGAGCGTTGCAGGGGGGTTGGATGAATAGTGAGCGGTGGGAGTGGATGAACAGGACCCGTGGCATTGCCTCTGGATGAACAGGACCCCGATCGATCGAGCTGGTTGGGTCTGGATGAACAGGACCCTGTGGAGGGCTAGATGAACATGACGACCCCGTGGAGGGCTGGATGAACAGTAGACGGTGGAGGGGTATATGAACAGTAGCCCGTGGAGGGGTGGTTGAACAGGATCTCGTGGAGAGGGGTGGTTGAACAGTAGTCGGTGGAGTAGCGCGTGGTGGAGGCTGGATGAACATGAGCCCGTGGATGAACAGTCGCAGGTGGAGGCTGGAGGAGGTCGACGGTGGATGAACAGTAGCCCGTGGAGGCTGGAGGAGGTCGACGGTGGAGATGAACAGTATCCCGTGGAGTCCTGTTTTGCGGTATGCCACACCCCTTCCGATGAACAGGACCCCCGTTTCGACCGTAGCCGTCCAACACAAGTCCGTTTCGTCAGTTTTGCGGTACGCCACACCCCTCCCGATCAACAGGACCACCATTTCGACCGTAGGAGGTCTGTTTTGTCCGTTTTGCGGTACGCCACACCCCTCCCGATCAACAGGACCCCCGTTACGACCGTAGGAGGTCCGTTTCCTCAGTTTTGCGGTACGCCAGACCCCTCCCGATGAAAAGGATCCCATTTTGAACATGGTCGGTCGAACACAAGGTCGTTTCCTCCGTTATGCCGGTACGCCAGGCCTCGTTTCCATCGCCTATTCTGTCCAAGCCCTCCCGATGAACACGACCAGCATTCCGTTCCGACCCAGCCGGTTGGCTCCCACATGTTCCGTTGCCTCCCGATGAACACGACGCATTCCGTTGCCTCCGCATGAACACGACGCATTCTGTTACCTCCCCATGAACACGACGACGATGATGTTTCTCCGTTCCGACCTAGCCATGTACACGAGCCTGGCCATATGTATGCGCGAGTAGGTGTTCGAGACCCCGTCCGTATGTACGTATGTGGCCGTATTTTCTTTCTTGCACCCAAGCCACTGTATGTACGTGTACATGCTACATGCGTGCCTCTACTACGACACGTGTGCGCCTCTACATCGACCAGTATATATGTACGTACAGTTCGCGACAAGAATGACAACGCTACGTACGCTTTGACTAGGTGGGTCCCGACTTTCAGGCACTTCCTTGCGTGCGAAGATGTAGCCGGTGGGTCCCAGCAGTCAGGGGGGCGAATCGTTTTGTTTTTCTTGCCCGGACGCACTTCCTTGCGTGCGAAGGTGTAGCTGGTGGGTCCCAACAGTCAGGGGGCGAATTGTTTTTTTGGCCGAACGCACTTCCTTGCGTGCGAAGGTGTAGCTGGTGGGTCCCAGCAGTCGGGGGGAAATGTTTTTTTCGTGAAATATGGTGGCCCGTCCGGTGGGTCCCCGCTGTCAGGTGTAGGAATAATTATTTTGCGCGTAATAAGGAGGCACTTCCTTGCAGCTGCCGTGGACCCAGCTGTTAGCCTTGCCACGTACAGCACTCTTCCGATGGAAGTCGGTCGTTGACCACATTGACCACGCCGTGCCGAGAGCACCACGGCGGTGGACGACAGCGAGGCCTAGGAAGGGACGACGCAAAGCCGGGGAAGACGCAGCAGTGGATGCGCACACGAAGAGGAGTACGAGGGTTCACTGGTTCGGCTGTGGTGTAAGGCTGCCGTTGCTGCAGAATAACAGGGGGTGTGGGTGAGTAGAGGGATGGCCAGGTCAGTAGTGGGAGTAGTAGGGGGCGGTGAGGCCTCCGCGGCATCACAGCCGGCCACAGGAGGCAGGAGCATGCGGCATGACCGACGCTGCTTTGGGCGGCTGGAGCACAAAGACCAGAGGTTGAAGAAGCACTACAGCCGTTGGATGGACATCGTATGGTCACTGGAGCTAGAATCATTCATATTGACTAAATTGACAAAGCCCTCCATCCCCGTAAACTTAGTTGGCCCACAAGTCAGCCTCCCACCAAGGTGAGTCCCAGCTAGCAGGGGGAGTATTCATTTTTTTGTGCGTAATAAGGAGGCATTTCCGGTGGGTCCGAGCTGACAGCGGGGGAAACATTTTTTTTCACGAATTACAGAGGCCCTTCCGGTGGGTCCCAGCTATCAGGTGGAGGAATCATTATTTTGCGCGTAATAAGGAGGCATTTCCCTGTGTGGGCCCCTACTATCAGCCTCTTCCGATGGTTGTTTTTTGTTGACCATGTTGACCTCAGCGCGCCGAGAGCACAAACGCAGTGGACGAGGGCGAGGCCCAGGAAGAGAACCACCCGGAGCCGGTGAAGCCACCGCAGCAGATGCCCGCGTTGAGGGGAGAACGAGCGATGACTGGTTGGCTGTGGGGTGAGGCTGACGTCGCCGGAAAATAACAGGATGCGTGGGTGGTTAGAGGGATGGCCTGGCGGCAGCACAGCCAGCCACGGGAGGAGGGAGCAGGCAGTCCTGCCGGCGCTGGTTTGGGCGGCTGGAGTAGGAAGATCAAAGATTGAAGAAGCACGGCGGCCGTTGGATGGACATCCAACAGTCACTGATGTGTGTTGACTAAGTTGACAAAGCCTTGCGTATGCATCAAAAAAATTAGGACATCATCATCGTGAACCTAGTAGGCTGAGAAGTCAACCTCCAAATCTGTGGAAAACAGCATACAACCCATTAGCCATTATTTTCAATAATTTACAGCCCATTTGCTAATTCTTAAGGATATTTGAAGCCCATATTCTTTTTATTAGCATTACAGACCATATAATCTGGGCACTGCTAAAAAATTCAACGAAATTTTGCATATTTTGGTGGGGTCCGAACTCTTATAATAACGAAATTTCGAGTCACGTTAAAAATAATTTTCAAAAAATTATACCAAAATAAAATTCAAAAAACAATTCTGTGCAAAAAAATGAATGAAATTTAGTATCTTAACTTGCAAGATGCCCGTTCGTTGCACGGAACATGAAGATGCATTTGTATGAGTAGTTTATCTTGTGGGAGAAAATATGATATTTTAATGTAATTGCCAGTTGGCTTTGGTTTTTATAAGAGTAGAGAGTAGAGAAATCCTGAAAAAATGATATTTTAATGCAATTGCCGGTTGGCTTTGGTTTAAAATTTTACAGCCCATTTATTACAACTTATAGCCCGTTTTCTGGGGAAGCCCATTTCTTACTACTTACATCCCTCCTCGTCTTGAAAGATTTGCAGCCCTGCAGGGCTGAGAAAAGCAAGTAGGCCTCGGTTTTGGTATTCTCCAAAAAAAACTGGGCTATCCAATTACAGAAAGGAAAACTATATCAACTGGGTTCGTCATGTGCTTAATAAAAGCGTACGCGTGGGCTAGACGGGCCACAGCCCCCGCACAGCGCGCAGTTGAGCTCCGTCTCTGAAAATAAAAAAACAACTCTGTCTAAAAAAAACTAAAAAACAACTGGGCGAGCTGCTGGGTCCCTGGTGTTATCCGCTTGTTGTGTAATTTTCTCGTTTTGACAATGGCGTGGGACCTAGTTGTCAAACAATTAGGAGGAAGTATTTTTTTTGGCTTGTAATAACGAGGCACCTGCTTGCGAAATGCAATGACCCTGGTGGGTCCCTACTGTCAGCCTCTCCATGTACAGTCATCTCTTGATTCCTCTTGGTTGTTGACCATGTTGACAACGCCAGACGGCGGCAGGCACAGCAAGCGAACCAAGGCGGAGAACGATGACAAGGCCTCAGACGGGAACGAACAGCAGCCATGGAAGATGCGGCAGTGTAGTGGCAGGTGGAGGGGAGTACGAGGGCAACAACATGCAAGTCAAGCATCCAAATGGTACAAAAGCCCAAGGATTAATTGTTCATCAAATTTTTAGACAAAACCCAGATTGAAGATGACAGTAACATCTAACCCAACCACTCTTTTTTGCAGTTACAAACAAATGGATCGGTCTGATCCATAAAATCAACATCCTGTGCAAAAAAAGTTATTTCACGATGTCTACAACTTATTGTAAATAGAATCCAAGCACGTTTAGAAGCCCATTTGTCCACCTGAAACTTCTTTTTTTCCTGTTCAACATGTTCATCCGTGAGAAATCTCTTGCTGTAAAAGTTAAGCCTCATGGACAATAGTAACCTCGCATTCAACAGGAAGAATGTGACAAAGCTTCTATTTCCCTAGTTGGATGCATATCGTCCCATCGTTATTGTCCTCAAATGAATGTCATGAGAACTGAGAAAATCCTTGTGCTTATTACGCCAACGATTGGTTATATGTGTTTCTCCATGTGGTTCTGCCTAAGTAGACATGAAGATTGAAAACAGTTAAGGTCTGAAAAAAGAGTATGTCGAAAGAACGACAGCTGAACAGTTAATTCTAGTACAATATATACGGGCTTTCAATGTGCATGAAATCATCACCTCTATGTATAAATTCTTCAGAGATCGAAAGCATCGCAGCAAGCCAATAATTATGTCCAGATCAAAACTATACATTCTGATATATATGATCTTGACAGAATCCAGCAACATTGATAGGCTATCAATGGACGAATTCTTCATTGAGCATATAACATAATATTAGTACCCAAAGTGTACTCCAAGATGATATAAAACTTATGTGCACAAATGAAAAATGCAGCATATGATTACAAATGTGTAGATGATAATATACGGTACCTGAAAAAGTGAGGAGCCAAACACCAACTCCTTGTGATTATTAAACGGGCCACGAATTACACCCAAGGTCTCCAGTTTGGCGCATAGACGACAGTTATTTCTTAAGGTGTATAACAATTATGAAGGAGAAACCTTTCAAGTGAAGGGGCATCTTCGATGATGAGCTGATGTCCTTCAAAACAAATTCCAATGCTTTTAAGGTGAGGCAACTTTATTTGGAGACAACTGATACCGATTTCTATTCCCAAAACAATCAGCAAGCGCTCTAGGGTAGGGCAACTAGAGTGGATGATGTTGTGCAGTGAGGCCTCCAACAGATAAACCACCACAAACGAAAGTTTTTTTAGCAGTGGGAGTCGAAGCATTTGTACTAGATCGTCTGGTAGATGGCACCGGGCGAAGGTGGCGGTGTGTGGAGAGGAGGAAAACCGCGAGATGGACTACGGCGGTGTGGGCATGAATTCTTGGTATGTTCGTGGTATGAAACTTTCGTGGTAATGGTAGAACTCAAACTGCTGGAGTTTGCCGAATTTAGGGGATGTCAGCCAAGCGCCCACCTTGCCGGGTATGGGTAGCAGGTAGCTTGTCGGGATGCAGAGGCATTGAACGGGGCCCTACTGGTGAGAAGAGACGATGGCTCTGAGGAGATCAAATTCAGGAAGGATAGATATCTGACGATAGTCGAGATTGAGGGGCGCGGTGCGCCATAGAGGGCGCCACCAAGTTGAGAGGACTTGTGTGCGGCAGCAATCCTTGGTGGGGAGAAGCGAGATGATCTCCTCAAGTATGACACCCGGGAGATTACTGATGCGGTTCACCGGAGATTCTACCGGTTCCTCAGATCCGGGTGGGGGGGGGCTTGCCGCTTCTCCCCGCGCTACCGGGTGTGGGATCTGCAACCGGTGTCGCCGCTGGCGGGAGCCTCATCTTCTTGGCGCTGGGGCTAGCTGACTCCATTTTCCTTGTGGGCGTCGCACCGAGCTCACGGGTTTGAGCAGAGTAGCCAGAGACGAGCCTAGTGGCAGTGCGAGTGGGGAAGGAGGGTTGGGGATTTCTTTAGGAGTGGAAGAAGAGGAGCAGGTGTTTTCTGTACGAGTGAGGAAGAAGGTGAGCGGGGTTTTCCGGACGAGTGAGGAAGATTGGGGAGCGGGGGGAATTGGGGGGGAGACGGAAGTGGGAGAGCAAGTTGTTCGTGTTTATAAGTCCTGCTGCACTAACTACTCGCTTTTTCCCAAGAACCGCTCTCTTCTTTTGCATTGCTGCATTGGAGCTGACGCATGGACTTGGCTACAGGATGCATGTGCCCGCCGGCCACTGCATGCGCCTGGTTTGTTTACTAGGCCTATTTAATAGGGTGATTATGGAGTAAATTAAGGAGATTTATTTTCTCTGTGTGCATCCACCAAATTAGAGGATGCGGTACTAGATGCAGACACTCACATTAAACTAACATTCAGAAGAACAAAAGTTCAGCATGTCTATGCATCTCAGTGATTCACCATACTATAACCAATACAAAGTTGTGAGAAGGTGTGGAAATAAAGAAAATCGGTCGATGCTTCTCTGAGCAAAGGGACTCCCTGCGCACGCATTAATTCCCTCAGCATGCTTGTTTCTTCTCAATGCTGCGAGCACTTTGAGCATGTTGGCAGCTCCATAGCTAGCTAGCTGCCTCATCTTGCAATTGATGCTGACACATTTGCAGCGAACACATGACGAAATAGAGATGACTCAACATGGGTCCATATTGTGCAGTTCCCCTAAAATCATATTCATTGTCCTGAATCTGAAAAGATAGGAAAACAGTAGCTATACTTAAATGGTGTTGCAAAACAGTAGCACATATCAATAGCTCGTCATGACAAAACACGATCATCTGGACGAAGGGGATACTGACCTGCCTGAGGAAGATTATATATAATTTCATAAGTCCTTGGTTGATTTCCACCTACGGCTGCACTGCTTGTTTGCTCCTCCACACATGACAGGATCGTTCCGCACTGCATTCAGAAAGTCAACATACGAATAAGCTAATTTCATCTTGCGGTGGTCATTATACCTAGTTACGAATGTAGGAATACCTGGAGCACCATGAGGTTAGCTGACAGCAGGTAGATGCAGCCATATAAATTTTGTGTGGTGCTACCAAAATTGAGGTTTTGTATCCCTTCCCGTTATGAGAATTCTTTTTGAAGTTGGTAGAATGTGATGGCTTGTTCTTTGCATCAAACTTGCCTTTCCCCTGAGATTTGTTCTTGTTGTTTTGGGGCAGCTGGTTGGGCTAGAAGTTCTTCTCGTGTACCATGTGGGCACTAGAAGCTCCCTCAGCGACCCGAGCACGTGTGTCTTTTGCTCTCGCCTTCTCCTAAAAATCAAGAGTGCTAATGAGATCCAAAACAGAAAAATCATGTCTCTTGTTTTTCAGAGAAGTGGCAAAATCGTTCCACGAAGGTGGAAGCTTGGCAATGATGGTCCCAGCAACAAATTTGTCCGGCAACACACACTTAAAGTACTCAAGTTCCTTAGAGAGTGACTGTATCTCATGAGTCTGCTGAACAACAGAGCGCTCATCAGTCATCTTGTAGTCACAGAATTGCTCCATGACGTACAACTCGTTGCCAGCGCCCGAGGGCCCAAACATGGTCTCGAGCGCAGCCCACATGTCTTTGTCGTTGTCAAACAACATATATGAATCCACAATGGAATCGTCAAGAACACTCAGTAGGGCGGCTTTGAAGAGGGTATCCATGTTGTGAAAAGCTTCCTACTGTGTAGGATTAAGATCGCCCTTAGGCTTACCCTTAGTGGCATCATAGCAGTACATGATCTGAAATCAATATACTGCTCTTGTGTGCCACCTTTTATATTGCACCCCCTTAAAAGTAGGCAGCTTCAAAAGCGCGGCAAAACCACTTGGAGTAAATTGCCTGTAATCAGGTTTTTGGATTGGATTGTTGAATATATGAGCAATTTAGTATGAGTTTTAATCTGAATCAGTAGTAAATAGATCATGACGACAATTGCAAACATCAAAGTAATGATGCGGACTAAACCAGGAGGACAGAATCACATATTGTACAGTGGGAGCAGAACCGATGTGGTTGATGTTGTCACTCATGTCGTTGATGAAGAGGTTACCGAGGTCGGGGAAGAAGGCTATCGTTGAGGAAGTCGTCGCTGGCAGCAGTCACAGGAGTGTGCTCCCCAAAAACCTGATCACCCCTCTCTCGTACAGGATCGCGAAAGGCGGGGTTTGGAGGACTGTTGTCCCTTCTCGCGGTGCACGCCAGAAGGAGGGCTGGAGAAGAATTGTGTGGCGGCTCTAAGATCTGGAACGGTGTGAAACCATATGATATAGCAGCGGCTAGGGTAGAGCATGTCAGGTCGGTCGTGCAAGTATAATAGTAGGCCTTTGGCCCCCAAACCCCACGTCCAAGTCAATAATAGCTCAAAAAAAGTCAATTATATCCCCACCAAGGTTTGTCTCAAAAAAGGGAGTAATTAAGGCGTCCGTTAGTCCCTTTAGTATAAATACTATATCATTAATAATGGCCCCATCTTTTGTCTCACAAAGTATGTTGGAGTACAACCGGCTACACGTTTACAATCCGCTTCGCTTCTCTCTCCTCTTCTCTCTCCTTCAACTAAGGCTAGCCATAGTGGGAGTAACTTAGGTAGTAACTTAAGACATCCCAAGACAATTTTGCTTATGTGGCAAGTATTTAATGAGGAAAGAGGTACTTGTGGTAACATAATACGGAGTATGTTACTGTAACATAGCGCTTCCCGAGGCAAAATGAGTCTATGAGATAATAAATGAAGCAATCTATGATACTACTACTTCCTGAGGCAAAATGTTACTTTGCACTATGGAGGTAATAACTTACACTAATGTCATACGCATGACACTAGTCTAAGTTACTCCCCACTGACCAACCTAAGCACAAATACTATATTTAAATCCTTATAGCCGGCTTATGTCATCCAATTGTAGTACTTGCTCTAAAGTTACTCTCCACTGTGTAGTCTGAAATGCCGGACGTGCAGTGGGCGGTGCCCTTGGTCGGCGCACCGCTTCAACGGCAGAAGCAGTGAGAGGTTGTGTCACCCTGACTTGTCATCAATGTGGAGCGGCGGGCTCAGCTGGCGCCGGGCGGGAAGCGTGCGCGGGAGGGGGGAGGGTTTTTTGTTGGGCCAAGAAGGTGAGAAGCCAACTTGGGATCGGTCCAGACGAGGAAATATCATGTGCTCACATACTCTGCATATGACACTAGTCTATGTTACTACTCCCTCCTTTCCGGTTTATAGAGATGTTTAGAGTAACATAGTAATATGTTACAGTATAAGTTACTCCCCACTATGACCAGCCTTGGCCTCTCCCAATGCTCCACCATGTATAGCTGCTAAGCCTGCCACGTAGGCATAAAATATGATGTGGCACCAATAAACTAAGCACCTATGCATTGAATACTTGAGTTACTAAGCCATTTAATGCACTTAGCACCTCATCTAAATAGCATGGTTAATAGTATAGCCAGCTGCTGGCTATAAGCCAGTGCCATGTCATCTACAACCCATCTTATAGTCAACATGTACAATAGTAGATCAAAAGAGTGTGGCCCACCTTTCATTCTCACAAAGTGCCTAGGAGCACGTGCTAGAGCTGGCTCTTCATGAAGAGCCTGCTTACGCTTCTCTCTCCTCTTCTCTTTCCTCCAACTAAGCAGAAATATACTACTCCCTCCGTTCCTTGATATAAGGTGTATAGATTTTTGAGAAAAATCCTGAAATATAAGGTGTATTGCGCTGCACCACTCGTTTGGATAATTTTTTTCAGGGATTTGTTTACATTTCCTTATATCACGCAAGCTCCTCTATTTTCTCATGTCAATTAGTCATGTGTAATGTCGCCCAAAACTTGTGAAATTTTCCCTCCATGTGTGTTCTTTAATTTCCGTGTCAAAAACTATACACCCTATATTTAGGAATGGAGGGAGTAGTTTATTCCTTATAGCCCGCTAACTCAGCTCTATTGTACTTGCTCTAAGCACATCTAAGCACTTACTAGCACCCCCTTGACCGTGGACCTTGACGGTGTATGTCACCTTGTGTCTCATAAGTTTCCCCGTCATCATGTGAGTCCTAGAAGGTCTCACCCACATCATCATTAGCATGCAGCCGCCTTGATAGACAACGTGCACAGAAGGAGTAGAGGCGATTGGGGACGCACCACCACCATGTCGTGGGCACAACGTATGTGCTCGTGTGCGTGCAGCGTGCATGTTTTATCCATCGGTGCTAGCTCTAAGGCCGAGGCTGCGGTCGTCTTCGTCTCCGACTAGTAGTTGAGCAATGACGGCAAAGAGGTGATGCAAGAGATGCGTATGTGCCGTTGCGTGCGAGCTTCGTTGTAGCATGACGAACCGGACATCGCCGCGGATGGTGCACCCCTCCATGCAGCCGAGTGTGTGCGCATGCATGTGTTATTCACGTGCATTCTGTGGCCGAGCGTGTGTGCATGCATGTCTTGTGTACGTGCGTTGTGTGCTCCATGTTGTGCTCGTATGTGCATGAGTTGGATCGGATGGAGTTAGTGCGTTGGCTTGTGTACATGCGTGGCTGCATGCGTCTCGTACATGTGTGGACTGTTGTGTGGTTATCAATAATTCAATATAAAGTACTCCCTCTGTTCCTAAATATAAGTCTTTCTAGCCATTTCAAATAGACTACAACATACGGATGTATGTAGACATATTATAGAGTGTAGATTCACTCATTTTGTTTTGTATGTAGTCCCTTATTGAAATCTCTAAAAAGACTTATATTTGGGAACGGAGGGAGTATGAAACATCTTCAACTTAGCACCCTGATGTACCATTTCTAGTGGTTAGCGAAAAGTTCATGTTCTTTTATTTGTTTATAGGTGGGAGGCGGCAAAAAACAGGGGAAAATGCACAAGGTTCCTTGCAGACGCTCCACCGCGAGGTTCCTTGCTCCTTCTCGGTCGTCGGGAATCTATGCTCTTCAACTCTTTTCTTTTACGTGAGCTTTGTTCATCCTTTTCCCAACACGCGAGACATCTAGCATCAAGGTGCACGTGTCATGCAAGAAAATGGAGATAATCAGATAAGCAGTGCGTAAGTGAGTCGTGCGGGGGGAAAAGCGGGGGGAAACCCTTTTTCGTAATTGAGTCGTGCACTTCGATGGCACCTACGCAATATTTTTTCTCCTCGATGGCACGTGAATAGTGCACGTACTCAACGACGGAGCACGGGATGGTAGCAATGACATGACAAGGTCAGCCCTTTTTTGGAGAGAGTACGTACTACTAGTAAATAACTTTGATGTGTCCCATCAACTCGCAGAACGACGAGAAGCTTGATTACGCATTCTCCCTCGCCAACGCGTGCGCGGTGGCTCGCAGCACGAGGTGAAACTTTTGCTTACAAGCGGCGGACGTGCATCAGTTCATTTGGTGTCAGATTGCCAGAAGCACTACTGTAGAACCATCGACTTCCGAAAGAGGCGAAGAGCCAAGCGCAAGGTCACCTACTAACCTTAGGCTAGGCGTAGTGGGAGTAACATAAGTAGGGGTACCTCCTTTTTTTATTCTAGAAACAACCACACGCGAATATCAAGGTGCTGGTTACGTAGAACAAATTTCCTGGAGTCCGTGCTCAGCCCTCCTCTATCTCTCTTCTCAGCCAGCCAGCGGACGCGCGGAGCCCATCGTCTGTTTGCTCACATGCGGTCCCACATGTCAGTGAAAATGCAAGAGGACCCACTAAACCTGCACATCTTTCACCTCGACATGCTGGTGATGAAAAACAAATCCAATAAAGATCTTCGGTGGCCGCTTTTGGAGTTACTCAAGAGTAGTAAGATTCTATTTACAGTTTAACCCAAGATGCACATCACGTGGCTTCAACTACCACTCTATTTTCTTGCATGACACGACCTGGATGCTGGATGTCGCATGTGTCAGCAAAAGGAGGAAGAACCCGACCAAATCTTCGGTTGTGCTCTCGGATTAGACTAGTTGTGCTAACTTAAAAAATTTATTGTGTACTCCCTCTGTTCCAAAATACTTGACAAATGGATGTACCTATATACTAAAACATGTCTAGATACATCTATATTTTTGACAAATAGAAGGCATGTACTATTGTGGAACGGAGGGAGTAGAATGGATGCAAGTTTTGGTATTGGGAAGAAGAGTACATCGATATATTGATAGAGCGCAATTTACTAGATGTTCTAGCACTTTTAGCTAGCACAGAGGCTAGAGATGAGACCAGTGCACTTGTTGATACTCCTACTAGAGGCTAGACATGAGACTAGGATGTGAGGAAGCAACGTCTACTTCTTTACACTCGAAGAAGAAAGAAGCACGCAAGATCGACCCTCCGCAGATCAACAATGAATGCATCGAGAAGGCACTAAGGGCATCCACAGTGCTTAGAGGCTAGCTTGCCTCTAAGCTAGACCCCACAGCGCTGCCTCCAAACAATCAAAACCATGCAGTGTATAACATTTTGCTTCAGCCTCTATTGTGGGCCCATGATAGATTAAACAAAGGCATGGTAATCTGAATGGAGGAGAACTTTGGCGCATCACATGCATTGTTGGGAGCACAAACAGACTGACGGGTGGGGCTGCGTGATTATTTAAATCACAAGAGGCAGCCTCCAAGCTAAGAGGCGATGCTAGAGATTTTTTGCTTAGAGACGTGAAATGCAGTGTATAGAGGCGACCTCTAAGAAGAGAGAGAGAGTGCTTAGAAGTAGTGAAAAATGCACACTGTGGATGCTCTAATCCAACTTAAAGGAGTACTAAAATGTATTCTTGTGGTTCTTATTTTCTTTGGTCTTGCTTGTCTAGTCAAAATTATCGTTGGAGTTCGTGCAAAACGAAGGTCCGTTTGGGGTCATGCGTTGAAGTTGGCCTTACAAGTGGGACCGCAGTTGAGGAAACCGACTATCGGCAAACCCCACCTCGCCCGCCGCGCGATGGCTGAAGTTAGAGAAACGACGAGGTTGAAGAGATTGCTCTAGCACAGACTCGAGGAAATAATATGGTGTCAGATGGATGTCGTGGTGGTGGCGTGTGCCGTACTCCTGGATGTGAATGCTTGTTCTGGACCATGCCACCCTACTACTCCTACTACTTATATAGTACTCCTAATAGTAGTATCGAGGATTCGAGGTGCTGGTTACTTACAGCGAACACATTAACATAATGCTACAGTAAAAACACCCGCACGACATGCGAAGCATGTGAAGCTAGTACAAATAGTGTACTACTATTGTTGATTGGCCTCATCCAATAACCTGTTGCAATGCACGTACAATTATGTATTCGGAAAATATTTTTTTGCCTTGTCGCACCACTCACTCAGAGAAGCGACTCAAAAGCCATTCATAAATTTAGTAAGTTTACCACAGGCATATCATTTTATTACATACAATAGGTCATCAACCCACATCGACAACGAGGATACATTATAAATACTAAAGTTTTCACCACACAACAAATAACAAGCAATGAAATGAATTTCAACTCAACCATTCCTCAGCGCTGGAAATGCTTGCTTTGAACCACAAGTGATTCTCTGGGATGGGCCATCTATTGTCGATCTCGAGACCAACGCAGGACTGATCATCTAGGCTGAAGCGGCCTACTATATCAGTACCAGGGTAGGGAACCACCCAAATGTCCGAGGTATAGACACAGTTGCTTCTCTTAAATGGTAGTAACATTGTGTCAACAGCAGTTAGATCGCCTTTCACCATCATTGGATAGTTTTGTCCAAGGAAGAGCGAGTTTTCTCCAAGACTATCAATTCTGTACCAGTGAGAAGGAGTTGGCGCTAGCACACTAGTATCCATCTCGAATACCATGCAACGGGTGTTGGAATAGGTCCGGAGAGTGTGACCATGGGAGACTACACTTGCTTCCTTAGTAGTAACATCATCAGTGGGCTGTATACACACAGGAAGAGGTGATCCATCGGAATTAGTTGCCAGGCGCAAAAAGTATATGGGCGCTGCTCGTCCTCATGCTCGTGATCATCACCATCGTCATCTCCCCCTTGGTTGATTTTCAAGTATGGGTGGTGGAATGTTCACAGGACCTTGGAAACACAAGAATAAGGTTAATTAGTAAAGGGAAACTTGCTAACCCGCATGCATGTGGATGAAACAATTATAATTACAGTGGAAGACAAACGTACCGAAAGCATAAGGATTCCATGCAAAAACAATGCCACAAGTGGTGGCTGCAAACACAAGGCCCTCGTATTGAATTGCATCACAGTACTCATCCGTGTACAGAAACTGGTTTTTGAGCAATATCCATCCAGTCAAACCACGAAGGACGGCAACAAGCTTGTCGAAGATAGCAACAACTTCATAGTTGTTGTAATTCTATTTCGGCATGTTGTCGACGAGTGTGGGCTTGGCCCTTTATGTATTGGTTTTTGCCTGGTTTTTCACTAATTAACTGGGCAACTCTCTTCTGCTTAACTAATTGATGAGGCAAAACTTTTGCCTCCGTTTCGGAAAAAAAAATAGTTGTTGTAATTCCAAGAGCGGTTGGGAACTGGACAAATTGCTATCTTCCATAGAAGATAGTCACCATGGTCGTATTTGAACATGCGTACAATACCGGTGTGCTCAACCTCTGGGCAGTATGCTGGGATTTTTGGAAGTGGAACCCGGTCACGAGTCTACACATTCACAAGTTCCCACTCGCAGTTGGACCCAATGTAAACAACCCAATCTCCAGTTGCACCTGCCTAAGCCTTACCCTCAAGCGATGGCATCTTAACATCATACATATCATTATCAGGCGGCATCAACTTACACAGGGTGAGGCCTCCGTCGTCCCGGCGCCAGTCATCAGGGTCACGGCGAAGAAGATAGGGGAGATCAAACCGCTCCTTGACTCTTGGGTTCCTTGTAATGATGTTATTAGTTGAGTCGAGAATGGGCTTGAACGAACCTGCCATGCTAGCCGAGGTGATGACGTCGCACTGATCAATGAGTTCCTCCACCACGTCATCTTTCAGATCGGGGCAAGAATAACGGGGTTGTTTCCGGCCTGTTCCCTCCATGGAGAAGACGATCAAACAATGGCAGAAGAAAGGGTGAAGTGAAGGAAATATGCCCTAGAGGCAATAATAAAGTTATTATTTATTTCCTTATATCATGATAAAAATGTTTATTATTCATGCTAGAATTGTATTAACCGGAAACATAATACATGTGTGAATACATAGACAAACAGAGTGTCACTAGTATGCCTCTACTTGACTAGCTCGTTAATCAAAGATGGTTATGTTTCCTGACCATGAACAATGAGTTGTTATTTGATTAACGAGGTCACATCATTAGTTGAATGATCTGATTGACATGACCCATTCCATTAACTTAGCACCTGATCGTTTAGTATGTTGCTATTGCTTTCTTCATGACTTATACATGTTCCTATGACTATGAGATTATGCAACTCCCGTTTGCCGGAGGAACACTTTGGGTGCTACCAAACGTCACAACGTAACTGGGTGATTATAAAGGAGCATTACAGGTGTCTCCAAAGGTAGATGTTGGGTTGGCGTATTTCGAGATTAGGATTTGTCACTCCGATTGTCGGAGAGGTATCTCTGGGCCCTCTCGGTAATGCACATCACATAAGCCTTGCAAGCACTGCAACTAATATGTTAGTTGTGAGATGATGTATTACGGAACGAGTAAAGAGACTTGCCGGTAACGAGATTGAACTAGGTATTGGATACCGACGATCAAATCTCGGGCAAGTAACATACCGATGACAAAGGGAACAACGTATGTCGTTATGCGGTCTGACCGATAAAGATCTTCGTAGAATATGTAGGAGCCAATATGGGCATCCAGGTCCCGCTATTGGTTATTGACCAGAGACGTGTCTCGGTCATGTCTACATTGTTCTCGAACCCGTAGGGTCCGCACGCTTAAGGTTACGATGACAGTTATATTATGAGTTTATGCATTTTGATGTACCGAAGGTTGTTCGGAGTCCCGGATGTGATCACGGACATGACGAGGAGTCTCGAAATGGTCGAGACATAAAGATTGATATATTGGAAGTCTATGTTTGGACATCGGAAGTGTTCCGGGTGAAATCGGGATTTTACCGGGTTACCGGGAGGTTACCGGAACCCCCCGGGAGCCATATGGGCCATCATGGGCCTTAGTGGAAAGGAGAAAGGGGCAGCCCAAGGGGGCTGCGCGCCTCCCCCCTTCCCCTAGTCCTATTAGGACTAGGAGAGGTGGCCGGCCACCCCTCTCCCTCATTCCCCCTTGGGAATCCTAGTTGGAATAGGATTGGGGGGGGAGTCCTACTCCCGGTAGGAGTAGGACTCCTCCTGCGCCTCTCCCTCTTGGCCGGCGCCCCCTTCCCCCTTGGCTCCTTTATATACGGAGGCAGGGGCACCTCTAAACACACAAGTTGACACAAGTTGATCCTCGTGATCGATTCCTTAGCTGTGTGCGGTGCCCCCTGCCACCATATTCCTCGATAATACTGTAGCGGAGTTTAGGCGAAGCCCTGCTGCTGTAGTTCATCAAGATCGTCACCACGCCGTCGTGCTGACGAAACTCTTCCCCGACACTTTGCTGGATCGGAGTCCGGGGATCGTCATCGAGCTGAACGTGTGCTCGAACTCGGAGGTGCCGTAGTTTCGGTGCTTGATCGGTTGGATCGTGAAGACGTACGACTACTTCCTCTACGTCGTGTCATCGCTTCCGCAGTCGGTCTGCGTTGGGTACGTAGACAACACTCTCCTCTCGTTGCTATGCATCACATGATCCTGTGTGCGCGTAGGAAAATTTTTGAAATTACTACGAAACCCAACAGTGGCATCCGAGCCTAGGTTATTTATGTTGATGTTATATGCACGAGTAGAACACAAGTGAGTTGTGGACGATACAAGTCATACTGCCTACCAGCATGTCATACTTTGGTTCGGCGGTATTGTTGGACGAGACGACCCGGACCAACCTTACGCGTACGCTTACGCGAGACCGGTTCCCTCGACGTGCTTTGCACAGAGATGGCTTGCGGGCGACTGCCTCTCCAACTTTAGTTGAACCAAGTATGGCTACGCCCGGTCCTTGCGAAGGTTAAAACGGAGTCTATTTGACAAACTATCGTTGTAGTTTTGATGCGTAGGTGAGATTGGTTCTTACTTTAAGCCCGTAGCAGCCACGTAAAACATGCAACAACAAAGTAGAGGACGTCTAACTTGTTTTTGGAGGGCATGTTGTGATGTGATATGGTCAAGGCATGATGCTGAATTTAATTGTATGAGATGATCATGTTTTGTAACCAAGTTATCGGCAACTGGCAGGAGCCATATGGTTGTCGCTTTATTGTATGCAATGCAATCGCGATGTAATGCTTTACTTTATTACTACGGTAGTGATAGTCGTGAAAGCATAAGATTGGCGAGACGACAACGATGCTACGATGGAGATCAAGGTGTCGCGCCGGTGACGATGGTGATCATGACGGTGCTTCGGAGATGGAGATCACAAGCACAAGATGATGATGGCCATATCATATCACTTATATTGATTGCATGTGATGTTTATCTTTTTATGCATCTTATCTTGCTTTGATTGACGGTAGCATTATAAGATGATCTCTCACTAAATTATCAAGAAGTGTTCTCCCTGAGTATGCACCGTTGCGAAAGTTCTTCGTGCTGAGACACCACGTGATGATCGGGTGTGATAGGCTCTACGTTCAAATACAACGGGTGCAAAACAGTTGCGCACGCAGAATACTCAGGTTAAACTTGACGAGCCTAGCATATGCAGATATGGCCTCGGAACACGGAGACCGAAAGGTCGAGCGTGAATCATATAGTAGATATGATCAACATAATGATGTTCATCGATGAAACTACTCCATCTCACGTGATGATCGGACATGGTTTAGTTGATTTGGATCACGTGATCACTTAGAGGATTAGAGGGATGTCTATCTAAGTGGGAGTTCTTAAGTAATATGATTAAATTGAACTTAAATTTATCATGAACTTAGTCCTGGTAGTATTTTGCAAATCATGTTGTAGATCAATAGCTCGCGTTGTTGCTTCCCTGTGTTTATTTTGATATGTTCCTAGAGAAAATTGTGTTGAAAAATGTTAGTAGCAATGTTGCGGATTTGATCCGTGATCTGAGGTTAAATCCTCATTACTGCACAGAAGAATTATGTCCTTAATGCACCGCTAGGTGACAGACCTATTGCAGGAGCAGATGCAGAAGTTATGAACGTCTGGCTAGCTCAATATGATGACTACTTGATAGTTTAGTGCACCATGCTTAACGGCTTAGAATCGGGACTTCAAAGACGTTTTGAACGTCATGGACCATATGAGATGTTCCAGGAATTGAAGTTAATATTTCAAGAAAATACCCGAGTTGAGAGATATGAAGTCTCCAACAAGTTCTATAGCTAAAAGATGGAGGAGAATCGCTCAACTAGTGAGCATGTGCTCAGATTGTCTGGGTACTTCAATCGCTTGAATCAAGTGGGAGTTAATCTTCCAGATAAGATAGTGATTGACAGAATTCTCTAGTCACCATCACCAAGTTAGTAGAACTTCGTGATGAACTATAGTATGCAAGGGATGATGAAAATGATTCCCGAGCTCTTCGTGATGTTGAAATCAACGAAAGGTAGAAATCAAGAAAGAGCATCAAGTGTTGATGGTTGACAAGATCACTAGTTTCAAGAAAAGGGCAAAGGGAAAGAAAGGGGAACTTCAAGTAGATTGACAAGCAAGTTGTCACTCCCACGAAGAAGCCCAAAGCTGAACCAAAGCCTGAAACTGAGTGCTTACACTTCAAAGGAAATGGTCACTGGAAGCGGAGCTACCCTCAATATTTGGTGGATAAGAAGGATGGCAAAGTGAAAAAGGGTATATTTGATATACAGGTGTTTGATGTGTGCTTTACTAGTGTTTATAGCAACCCCTCGGTATTTGGTACTGGTTCAGTTGCTAAGAGTAGTAACTTGAAACGGGAGTTGCAGAATAAACAGAAACTAGTTAAGGGTGAAGTGATGATATGTGTTGAAAGTAGTTTCAAGATTGATATGATCATCATCGCACACTCCCTATTCTTTCGGGATTAGTGTTGAACCTAAATAAATGTTATTTGGTGTTTGCGTTGAGCATGAATATGATTTGATCATGTTTATTGCAATACGGTTATTCATTTAAGTAAGAGAATAAACTGTTGTTCTATTTACATGAATAAAACCTTATATGGTTACACACCCAATGAAAATGGTTCATTGGATCTCGATCGTAGTGATACACATATTCATAATATTGATGCCAAAAGATGCAAAGTTAATAATGATAGTGCAACTTATTTGTGGCACTGCCGTTTGGGTCATATCGGTGTAAAGCGCATGAAGAAACTCCATAAAGATGGAATTTCGGAATCACTTGGTTATGAATCATTTGATGCTTGCGAACCGTGCCTTTTGGGCAAGATGACTAAAACTCCGTTCTTTGGAACAATGGAACGAGTTACTGACTTGTTGGAAATAATACATACCGATGTATGCGATCCAATGAGTGCTGTTGCTCGTGGCAAGCATCGTTGTTTTCTGACCTTCACAAAGATGATTTGAGCAGATATGGGTATATCTACTTGATGAAACATAAGTCTGAAATAGTTGAAAGGTTCAAAGAATTTCAGAGTGAAGTGGAAAAATCATCGTAACAAGAAAATAAAGTTTCTACGATCTGATCGCGGAGACAAATATTTGAGTTACGAGTTTGGTCTTCAATTAAAACAATGTGGAATAGTTTCACAGCTCACGCCACCTGGAACACCACATCGTTATGGTGTGTCCGAACGTCGTAACCGCACTTTATTTGATATGGTGCGATCTATGATATCTCTTTACCACTATCGTTTTGGGGTTATGCATTAGAGACAGCTGCATTCACGTTTTAAAATAGGGCACCATCTAAATCCGTTGAGACGACACTGTATGAACTATGGTTTAGCAGTAAACCTAACCTGTTGTTTCTTAAAGTTTGGGGCTGCGATGCTTATGTGAAAAAGTTTCATCCTGATAAGCTCGAACCCAAATCGGAGAAGTGCGTCTTCATACCCAAAGGAAATTGTTGGGAACACCTTCTATCACAGATCCGAAGGCAAGACATTCGTTGCTAAAATGGATCCTTTCCAGAGAAGGAGTTTCTCTCGAAAGAAGTGAGTGGGAGGAGAGTAGAACTTGATGAGGTAATTATACCTTCTCCCTTATTGGAAAGTAGTTCATCACAGAAATCAGTTCCAGTGATTCCTACACCAATAAGTGAGGAAGTTAATGATGATGATCATCAAACTTCAGATCAAGTTACTACCAAACCTCGTAGGTCTTCCAGAGTAAGATCCGCACCAGAGTGGTACGGTAATCATGTTCTGGAAGTCATGTTACTAGACCATGATGAACCTACGAACTATGAGGAAGCAATGATGAGCCCAGATTCCGCGAAATGGTTTGAGGCCATGAAATCTGAGATATGATCCATGTATGAGAACAAAGTTTGGACTTTGGTTGACTTGCCCGATGATCAGCAAGCAATTGAGAATAAATGGATCTTCAAGAGGAAGACGGACGCTGATAGTAGTGTTACTATCTACAAAGCTAGAATTGTCGCAAAAAGGTTTTCGACAAGTTCAAGGTGTTGACTACGATGAGATTTTCTCACTTGTATCTATGCTTAAGTCTGTCCGAATCATGTTAGCAATTGCCGCATTTTATGAAATCTGGCAAATGGATAAACAAAACTGCATTCCTTAATGGATTTATTAAAGAAGAGTTGTATATGATGCAACCAGAAGGTTTTGTCAATCCTAAAGGTACTAACAAAATGTGCAAGCTCCAGCGATCCATCTATGGACTGGTGCAAGCCTCTCGGAGTTGGAATATACGCTTTGATGAGTTGATCAAAGCATATGGTTTTATACAGACTTTTTGAGAAGCCTGTATTTACAAAAAGGTGAGTGGGAGCACTACAGCCTTTCTGATTAGTATATGTGAGTGACATATTGTTGATCAGAAATGATGTAGAATTTTTCTGCAAAGCATAAAGGAGTGTTTTAAAGGAGTTCTTTAAAAGGAAAAGACCTCAGTAAAAGCTACTTACATATTAAGCATCAAGATCTATTGAGATAGATCAAGACGCTTGATAAGATTTTCAATGAGTACATACCTTGGCAAGATTTTGAAATAGTTCAAAATGGAACAGTCAAAGAAGGAGTTCTTACCTGTGTTGCAAGGTGTTAAGTTGAGTAAGACTCAAAGCCTGACCACGGCAGAAAATAGAAAGAGAATGAAAGTCATTCCCTATGCCTCAGTCATAGGTTCTATAAAGTATGCCATGCTGTATACCAGATCTATTGTATGCCATACCACTGAGTTTGGCAAGGGAGTACAATAGTGATCTAGGAGTAGATCACTGGAGAGCGGTCAAAATTGTCCTTAGTGGAAAAAGGATATGTTTCTCGATTATGGAAAAAGGTTCGACGTAAAAGGTTACGCCGATGCAAGTTTGACACTAATCTAGATGACTCTAAGTCTTGATCTAGATACATATTGAAAGTGGGAGCAATTAGCTAGAGTAGCTCCGTGCAGAGCATTATAGACATAGAATTCGCAAAATACTTACGGATCTGTATATGACATACCCGTTGGCTAAGATTCTCTCACAAGCAAAACATGATCACACCTTAGTACTCCTTGGGTGTTAATCACATAGCGATGTGAACTAGATTACTGAATCTAGTAAACCCTTTGGGTGTTGGTCACATAGCGATGTGAACTATGGGTGTTAATCACATGGTGATGTGAACTATTGCTGTTAAATCACATGGCGATGTGAACTAGATTATTGACTCTAGTGCAAGTGGGAGACTGAAGGAAATATGCCCTAGAGGCAATAATAAAGTTATTATTTATTTCCTTATATCATGATAAAAATGTTTATTATTCATGCTAGAATTGTATTAACCGGAAACATAATACATGTGTGAATACATAGACAAACAGAGTGTCACTAGTATGCCTCTACTTGACTAGCTCGTTAATCAAAGATGGTTATGTTTCCTGACCATGAACAATGAGTTGTTATTTGATTAACGAGGTCACATCATTAGTTGAATGATCTGATTGACATGACCCATTCCATTAACTTAGCACCTGATCGTTTAGTATGTTGCTATTGCTTTCTTCATGACTTATACATGTTCCTATGACTATGAGATTATGCAACTCCCGTTTGCCGGAGGAACACTTTGGGTGCTACCAAACGTCACAACGTAACTGGGTGATTATAAAGGAGCATTACAGGTGTCTCCAAAGGTAGATGTTGGGTTGGCGTATTTCGAGATTAGGATTTGTCACTCCGATTGTCGGAGAGGTATCTCTGGGCCCTCTCGGTAATGCACATCACATAAGCCTTGCAAGCACTGAAACTAATATGTTAGTTGTGAGATGATGTATTACGGAACGAGTAAAGAGACTTGCCGGTAACGAGATTGAACTAGGTATTGGATACCGACGATCAAATCTCGGGCAAGTAACATACCGATGACAAAGGGAACAACGTATGTCGTTATGCGGTCTGACCGATAAAGATCTTCGTAGAATATGTAGGAGCCAATATGGGCATCCAGGTCCCGCTATTGGTTATTGACCGGAAACGTGTCTTGGTCATGTCTACATTGTTCTCGAACCCGTAGGGTCCGCACGCTTAAGGTTTCGATGACAGTTATATTATGAGTTTATGAGTTTTGATGTACCGAAGGAGTTCGGAGTCCCGGATGAGATCGGGAACATGACGAGGAGTCTCGAAATGGTCGAGACGTAAAGATCGATATATTGGACGACTATATTCGGAGTTCGGAAAGGTTCCGAGTGATTCGGGTATTTTCCGGAGTACCGGGGGGTTACGGGAATACGGGGAAGAGTATTGGGCCTTGATGGGCTTTAGTGGGAAGAGGAGAAAAAGGCTGCGCCCCCCCTCCCCTCTAGTCCGAATTGGACTAGGGAAAAGGGGGCCGGCCACCTCTCCTTCTCCTCCTATTCCTTCTCCCTTCCTCCCCTCTTGGTGGACTCCTACTAGGACTTGGAGTCCTAGTAGGACTCCCTATCCTGGCCGCACCTTTGCCTTGGCCGGCCTCCTCCTCCTCCATCCTTTATATACAGGGGCAGGGGGCACCCCATAGACACAAGTTGATCCACGTGATCTATTCCTTAGCCGTGTGCGGTGCCCCCTGCCACCATATACCTCGATAATACTGTAGCGGAGTTTAGGCGAAGCCCTGCTACTGTAGTTCATCAAGATCGTCACCACGCCGTCGTGCTGACGAAACTCTTCCCCGACACTTTGCTGGATCGGAGTCCGGGGATCGTCATCGAGCTGAACGTGTGCTCGAACTCGGAGGTGCCGTAGTTTCGGTGCTTGATCGGTTGGATCGTGAAGACGTACGACTACTTCCTCTACGTCGTGTCATTGCTTCCACAGTCGGTCTGTGTTGGGTACGTAGACAACACTCTTCTCTCGTTGCTATGCATCACATGATCCTGTGTGCGCGTAGGAAAAATTTTGAAATTACTACGAAACCCAACATGAAGGGCTGAAGGAAAATGGAGGAGGGAGAGGAAGAGTGTGCGACAATAGTTCCAAATCGAGAGGGAAAGGCGAAGAGTCGGTGGACGGTTGCCAGTTTGCCACGGTTCACGAAGAGGCGCCCCGGCCTACATGTTTGTTCGGAAATACTACTACTCGCCGTCGTCTCACTGATATGTTGGAACGGGACCACACGTCAACGAAACATGGTGTGTAATTTCTCGTGCAAAATGCGATCTGGCCACGTTGGCCCGAGGTGCCGCATTTGATTTTTTTTTGAAACTTTGCCGCATTATTTATCGACCTTTATTTTTTTTAACATGCAATCTGAATGGATAGCTCCTGTGGTCATCACACGTGAGCGGATATAGTGATGGTTGATTCGCCCGAGCAACTTATTACTGTGGGAATATGGGAGTAGCAGCGGATTCAAGGAACAGAGAAATGATGGTTGCTTCGTCCGAGCAACTTACTGTGGCAAAGGTGGGGCTCTGTGATTTGACTGCTCACTAGTCATTACTACTGCGGTGCAACGACCGGGGTGAATCTTTCCCTGAAGTTGTGTTGTGCACTCAATATTGCTGCATGGCAGGTGGAGTCGGATGAAGGATGTCCAACATGTCGGCGAAACAAAGTTGAATTGTTTCTGGCATTGCTATCAATCCTTCAGGATTTGTCTATATGTATGCATAATTTTGATGAAATTGTACTGTGATGCTATGAAGGTTTCAACTTTGGTTCCCGCAGGAAAAAGAAGGTTTCAACTTAGGATTCATGTGTCTTGCCTCGAGATTATCTCGTTACAACATTCCATCAAATACAAATGAAACTACCATGGCTAATGCATCTCAATGATTCGCAGATCAGCGCCAATATTCACATCACGACTAAAGACAAAGTTGTGAGAAGGTGTACAAATAAAGAAAAAAATATAATTGATCGTTGCTGTTCGTAGGCATGGCTCCATTTCCTTGGCACAGTGTTCATTGCTTGGCAGCTAGTTTCACCCAACTCTATAGACAAAAAAGAGGTGTATGAACGACACCACAATCCGATCATTTTGTGCAGCTCCACTAAAATCAAGCAGACCATCCCTGTTTGCAAAGATATCCAGTCAGTGTGATTAAAATAATAGTGGAACTAGATGATGAAACATAACACACATAAATAGAAGCCGATCACCTCTATGATCTCTCTTTAGGACTAACTTCTTTTTGGAGAAGATTAGGCGCGGAGTTGGATGAAAAGGATAGCAAAACCAATCTCCCTTTCCGCAGTCCCATAGAAATGTAAAAACGTTGCCCGTGTGACATTTTGGCGGAACTGCACAAAACACTCTTCAGAAAAGTGATTTGTGCAGTTCACCAAAAGGTCGCAATAGCAACGAGGTGAAAATGGATAGCCCTGTTTGCAAAAGGAGGCCGAAAGGAAACAATTACTGCCCAATAACACGAGTTGAAGACACATACGCCGACAAAAAAGAAGCATGTTCCATGTAATAAGGGACAGATAGCACATGGTGGTTTATCAAAAATGGTTTGAGGAGGAGATTGCAAGATGGAAAGTACGCCGGCCGAGATACAATTTAAGCAAACAACTAAAGAAGATCCACATGCAGCAACGTGGGAAGATGGGCAGTGGAGCAAGGCCAGAGCAAGCTGTACCTGAGGGTCGTCAGGATGTTACTAGGAGGGCGCCGGCGGCCGGGATCTGCCCATACTGCGGCAGCGAGCAAGTGGCGAAGGCCCTACCGCGCCGGAGCTTGGTCAGAGAGAACGGTGGGTACCGCAGATCGGGACGTGCTGCCTCAACGCCGTCGAACGGAGAGACGATGCACATCCTCCCTTTCTGCCGGCGGACGGGATGCGGCCAGATCACTGACCAACGCTGAGAGAGAGAGGCCACAGCGGCCTTGTGTGAGATGGTGTGACAAGAGACAAACCCATTTTTCCATTTTTCCCACGGCAATCGTTTTATATTCTGTGCGTGCCATTGAGGAATATATAACTTTATTTAATGCTAACGCGTTAAGTCGAACTTTGTTCCGTCTAGGCGTGGTACCCGACCCTCCTTCGAGTAAACAACCACTACACGCGTCAAATTATCACGTGGGTTGCCTTTTCATATGGAAACAAACTCCACCGTGTACCCGCGCAGGTGTGGCCGGGAACAAGACGTGAGTACGTGCGTCCTGCATGCACTTCTTCTTTAGGTGCAGGTACGTGCGTGGGTGGGTGTGAGAGAGATGGTTTGTGCGAAATAGAGGCAATGTGTTGATGATATCTCAATCAGAAAAACATAACATATGCAATGTGTGTGAAATGGAGTCATGGACGTGAGATATCGATAGAATTGAGAACAGGGATGAAGTGTGTGGCTGCGCAATCGATAAAGAGTGCCATCGAATTTGTGTTTGCCCACGTCAAAGATACAGGACGGCTGGCCTACTGGAATTTGAGAGGGCAGAGGTGCAGTTTTTCTCCGTGGCATGGATACCTACCTACAACTGACTATCGGTGTGTGTGGAGGGGGGGTAGAGACCGATCGACTAGTATATGTGTGGGGAAGGAGAGAGACCTAGCTATGTATTGAGGGAGATCGATCGACATCCATGGATATGTGTAGCAGAGGAATAAGGTTGGGAAAAAGACAAAGGTAGAGTGTCAGAGGGTTGGTGGTGGAGTGGCGTCTCACGAATGGTGGGAGAGGCCTGCTAGACAAATGAAGGGTATGAGTGCAATATCAATAAGAGAGGGCGGGGGATGTCCGTCTGTCTATGCACGTGCGTGTGAGATACGGGTCGGGAGGTATTCAAGGATGATGAGGGGAGAAGATATGGTTGTGGTAAGCATACGTAACTACATAGGAAGATCAACCGTCGTGTGTCCGAGAAAAGGAGAGACATAACTAGCGAGGTAAGTATATCGGTGCTTGGTGAAAACAAATTATAGTCGGCCTGGCTATATGTAGGGAGATCAGTTCATATACACGCCTGCATGTGTTAGAAGCAAATAAGGTCCGGAGAGGCAGACAGGGGGAGAGGGTGTGGCTAGGAGGTGGTGCGAGAGGCCTACCATGTCGAGGGGGAGGAGTGTGCGAGTATGTGATCAATGAAAAGAGGGGCGGGAGTGTGCACCTGCGTGGAATCGTATTGGACATAGGGGGCATGGACAGTGAGAAGAGAAGAGGGGAAGTATATATGTGTTTGTTGTAGGCACACTTGGCTAGAGAGGTATATCGACCGGTGTGTGCCAGAAAGAAGGAGTCGGGGGCCTACACACACCGCTGGTGGACGACCTAAAGACAAATAATGAACATGCGCGATGGAGGGGACGCTAAGGGTGTGTGAGAGGGGGGCGGGCTTGTGCATGCATGATAGAAAGTTAGCACTAGCTAGCTACAAATAGAAGAGGATCGTGAAGGTGTAAAAGACGAACAAAGATCATAATTCATTTTAAAAAAGTGGATACGGATACTTGAAGAAGATATCATAATGTAGAACATTTATTATAATTTGGGCTAATGTGTGGCTTTTGCAGCTCAGGCCTAAATACTTGTCATAATGTAGGGGGCGGGGCACTATACTTTGTGTGATAAACACGGTGTACGTATGGAACATGGTTTAGATTATGAATATATAGTTAGTACATCAAATGTACTATTATTTGGAATCAACATCAAGTGTATTCAAAAAATAGAATTAGAGTTCATGTAGTACACATAGTTAATATCTATCTCTATAGTAATCATGTGGTGTGTTATTAAGGTAATACACGAATGATTGTTGAAGTTGGCAACAATCATGATTGTAGATTCTTATTGAAATAGAGAAACGAATTCAAATTTAGTTCGAATTGCAGCGGTAGTATAGACATTTGGAATGCACTAAAATTTAGGTATGAGTAGGTTACATGCATTATACAGCAAGCGAAAAAAATTAATTGGATATAACATGGATTCATACTCCCTCCTTCCATCTATATAGGGCGTAATGAGTTTTTAAAGACCGCCTTTGACTATTGACAAGCTTAATAGTACATGACATGCACAATGTGTGAAAATTATATCATTGAAAGAACCTTTCACAGACGAATTTAACGGTGTGCTTTGTGTAAGTTGCATGTCATATATTATTGCTCTAATATTTGGTTAGAGTTAGCATCGAAAAACGCATTAGGCCCTATAATAGATGGAAAGAAGGAGTAGCTTTGAATAGCATTTGTATAGTAAAACGGGGCAAGACTCTCTCTTTGTGTGGTGTGAATAGTTTAAATTTTTTTCGTTTCTTTTTGGTCGAGGGAAGTGCGAATTGATTTGGTACGTAGAACTACAATATTACTACATGTTAGGCTTGTCCCTAAAATTCAACCCGCGTCTTGTTATATCCCGAAAATTCAGATACGTGCTCTCAAAACTGGCGCCTTCACAACCCGCGCCTTGCTATCCTAAAATTACAACGCGCGCGAAAACTCCCTCCAGCTGCCAAATCCCGACACGCGAAATCCCCCTTCTAACCCTGAGCCGAAAGGGCCGCTAGTTCAAATTGGTGGGGGGTACTTTTGTAACACACCCTACATTTTGGACAAGCGCATCCCTAAGTCATGCTTCACCCCCTCCCATCGCCCCCTTTTCGCCATTAGAAATCTTAGGCCACCATAACCTCTCCGCTCCAGCCGCGAAACCCCATCCTCGTCCGTCCGCCACCTAACCGCTGCCCAGCCGGAGCCTCTTCCCCAACAATGTCGTCCACCACAATAGCTCGACGTCCCTCGTCCACCTCCCTGGATGAGGATCCGTCGTCCATCTCACCGTCCCGCCGGTTCAGTCGCCCCGTCCTCTACCTCCAAGGAGCTGCTCCGACGATCGCCTCGTTTATCGCGGCTGCTCCATCCCCACAGCGCTGCCTTAACCTGCTCCACCGGAACCGCAGCATCCTCACCGACTCCTCGGATGAAGCCGAGGCCTACTCGGCGCCACCAAAGAGGTTGTACACTCATTGCATTGCACCTTCTCCTTAACTCGACCTCCCGGCACCAACGATGCTCCATCCCGCACCCCTATGGAGTGGCTACCTTGAAGCCGGCGCCGCGGGCGACATCTCCATGGCGGCTCTCCCCCAGTGCGAGGCCCCTTCAGTGGCGGCGTCCATACCAGCCGGATCTGCTATTCCTGCTCCGGCTCTCGCTCGCTCGCTTGCGCTGCTGCTGCTGCTCCGGATCTTGCTCGATCGCTCGCTCGCCCAGCTGCTGCTGCTCCGGCTCTCGCTCGCTCGCTCGTGCTGCTATTGCAGCTCTCTCCCTCGCTCATCGGAGTTAAGGAAGAACCACCCGTAGCAGGGACGGGGGCTCGCCGGAGAGGTATCCCGCTATCTATCTTAGGGTTCAGGGTGGGGGGCCTAGAGGGCTGGCCGGGGCGGCGGTCGGGAGTTGTTTCGGGGCGGTGAGGCGGTGCTGGGGCCGGCGGTTCGGCCGGTGGTGGCTGGTGTCGGTGTCAAAACCGGCGGATCTCGGGTAGGGGGTCCCAATCTGTGCGTCTTAGGCTGATGGTAACAGGAAGCAAGGGACACAATCTTTACCCAGGTTCGGGCCCTCTCGATGGAGGTAAAACCCTACTTCCTTCTTGATTAATATTGAAGATATGAGTAGTACAAGAGTAGATCTACCACGAGATCGTAGAGGCTAAACCCTAAGAGCAAGCCTATGATGGTATGATTGTAATTGTGATCGGCCTTCTAAGGACCATCCTCTCTGGTTTATATAGACACCGGAGAGCTAGGGTTTACATGGAGTCAGTTACAAGGAAGGAAACATAATATCTGGATCGCCAAGCTTATCTTCCACGCAAAGGAGAGTGCCATCCGGACACGAGCCGAAGTCTTGAGTCTTGTATCTTGATGCTTCTATAGTCCGTACGATGAATATAGTCCGGCTGCCCGGATGCCCCCTTATCCAGGACTCCCTCAGTAGCCCCTGAACCATGCTTCAATGACGAAGAGTCCGACACGCAGTCTTGTCTTTGGCATTGCAAGGCGGGTTCCTCCTTCTGAATACTCCAATGTTCCCATCATGATGAACAGTGTCCGGCATCTTCATCAATGTTGTACTCCTCGGCTTCAGTGCTTCAATAATGACCATTTCCACGTGTCGAGCGAATGCGAGGAGTCAAGGCATTTTTGCATTTGCCACCCTCGGTCCTTCGGGCTAGCCGTCTATTTGAAGAGACGGGGATTCCCAGATCCAAACCTCACTCTCCCTCCTTGAGCAAGCATCCAACAGAGTGCCCAGAAAAAACCATTCAAACATGGACGGTCGTCGCAGCTCTTCTGCTCGCTCCCCTTGCCCCAAGCCGGGGGACTAGGGAGAGTGTTCAGTTCCCCATAGCCGTTTGGTAAAGTTACAAACCCAAGGGATCCTCCCGACAGCGTTCATGGTCCCTGTCCGAGCCGGAGTGGCCACCTATAACGACAGAGAACAAGCGGAGAGATCCCCCAATCCATCTCCAGAGGAGCGGATATGCTTAATTCCGCATCTGTTAAGGGGCGTCGGGTTTCCTATTCACTTGTTCCTTCATGGGCTTCTGGAGTTCTATGGCCTCCAGTTGCACAACTTTACCCCAGCCTCCTTACTGCATATAGCAGGGTACGTCGCCCTTTGTGAGCTATTTCTAGGCTGCGAGGCTCATTTCGGATTGTGGAAGAAGCTGTTCTGCCTTGTCCCCCGCAACCAGGGAGAATCCCTATGTCAAGTGGGCGGGGCCGAAGTATGGCATATCGCTAAGACTGGATACCTATCCGGTACTCCCAAGAAGGCACCAGATTACTGGACTTCAGAGTGGTTTTACATTGACGATGCTCCCCTTCCGGATCCAGTCCGGACAGGACTCCCCAAGTTCAGTAACACCCCGCCGAGGGCACGTCTAAGCTGGCGCCCCCGAGAAGAGCATCCCAGGGCAGTACATTTCCTGATGAGCAGGATAAAGTTACTGGCCAAATCCTGATTGACGATAGTCGAGGTGATGGCAATATGCATAATGCAGGGAGTGCAACCGCTTCAATACCGAAGCAATCCCATGTGGCACTACAACGGGACAGACGATGCCACCCGCTGTGGCCGTAAGGGTCCGGACTCCCCCACCGCTCTGGCAAGGATACTGTCCGACCTGTAAAAAGGAGAAGAGGAAGAATTCCTTCATATCAAACCACAGGACGGATTCTCCATGTACAATCCCCCAAACTGGGTAAGTCGTCATTTATTTCATCGCTTCACTTATTGTGGCGTTCTTTGCTAAAGTTACCTGCATCGATATTTCTGAGCAGGAACTGAGGAGGGACGTGGAAGGAATCTCCACCCTTCCCCGCAGCCAGAGGACACCGAAAGGGCCCTGGATCCGGGACTCGAAGAAGACCCAGATGCGGCCGTGGAGCTTGTCGATGGGATATTTTATCGAGCGAGCCTTGACGGCACCCTGGTAGCTATCACCGCTGATTATCCTGGACTGTTACGTTCGTCGCGTTTAAGCCAAGCCGAAAACTCGATCCTCCAAAGAGGATTCTTTCCTGATGTCACACCTTATCCCTGATATGTCGTGCTTTTGCAAAAGGGACATTCGGAGCGCAGGGCCAAGCCCCTAGGGACCCGTCAGCCACAGGCGTCCGGATTGGGTAGGCTCAAGAGGAAGGCGATTAGAACCGACACGCCTCTACAGAGGTAAGAAAACAACATGTCATGTAATTTGTTGTCGTTTGAAGTATAACAGTGCTCTTTGTACATCTTGGCAGGAAGAGGAGTATCTGGACTGTATCCGGAGATCCTGCCAACCACGCCTCCACCAGTCGGGCTCCGGGACCAACTTCGAGAGAGGAGGCGGATGTAGGGCCGACGCCGCATAGTCCTCCAACAGAGGACGCATACATGCTCTCTACCACAAATTTGGAAGTAGAGAGCGCCATGCATCATCGACGTCGACGGGCCGTGCTTCGCAACAACATCTTTTTTGAAGAGGCATTTAATGCCTTCAATTCGGGAGACGCATACATCCGAGCCGCTCAAAGAGGACTCGCCCGGGCGACAGTCCAGTATACCAAAGATATACGGGTAAGAAAGTTTGATGAGCATGTATAGTAGTATCCCCTGAGACTTGAAACGGTTGAAACAACAGTTTTAAGTATCAATTTATCCGTAGGTTCTTGTAGATAAGAATGAGCAATTGTCTCGAGAGCTAGATGAGTGCTAGACCCAACTGAGGGCCACAGTTGCCAAGCTAGAGGAAGGGCTGGAGATTTATCGTAATTATATGAAAATGCACCAGTTGGCAACTGGCTGGTATGACAAATTTAACAGAAAGTTCTCTAGACAACCCCGGAGTAAATCCGGAGGGCGGGGGAGACGACGAGTCACATCTCCAGAGGAAACTAAAGGCCGATGAGAGCATTCTTACGCAAGTGAAGCATGATAAGAATATGCTCCAAGATGCCAATGTTCAGTTGGACATGGAATTAAAAGATGTCCGCGCGCAGCTGGCGGACTCCGTGAAGGAGAACAGAAGGCTTCGCCGCAGCATTTATCGTAAGTGCCTAAGCGAACTGTAGCATAGTTCAGCGAGGAAGCATATTGAGAAAGTTGTGTTTGTAGGAATGCTGACGGGTCGCCTTGAGGAGGAGATGCCCGCTTCTGCAGGTGATGTACTGCAGGACCTCTCACAACTGCACGATCGAGCTCGGCAGGTGGTGCAGGGCATTGCGCAGTCTTTGTGGCCATCAAGTGTCCTGCCAAATGGCATGGGGGGGGGGGGCTTGTGGACATGCTTCAAGGAGCACGGCGGCGCTTCCGTTTGTGGAAGATATCAGCCTTCCGGCAAGGTGCAAGAGAAGCATGGGCGATGGTGAAGACGCGCTACACCAAGCTGGACCCAAACCATATGGCCGAAGTTGGACCGGCTGGGCCAGATGGGCAAGAAATTCCCGTGAGTCTGGTATATGACCAGGTGGCGTTAGCCGCAAAGTATTCTCAACAGGATTGTAAGCAAGATAGCTTGTTGGATGGTATAGAGGATGAATATAATCAGTCCAAATGACTGTGTAATTCGACGGACATAAGTAGCCCCTAGCCGGATTAAAATTGTTTGTCTTGGCGAACCTTTTCGCTTCAGCCCCCGGATAATAAAGTCCGGGGTGTGTCCGAGTACCCGCTCGGTTATACAAAACCGGAGTATGCGTGGAGACCAGGCGTAGGGGTCATAAGTGCTTGAACAGACAAGTACCCAACTAGTTATGTTATATTACATGGTTAGTAAGAAACATCTTCCAGAGAGAATAGTTCCGTTAAGGGTTCCTTTCCCTAGGTAAGCATGTGTCAAGGCACATGTCCGGACTGTGAACCAAAGCGCGGGATACAAAACTTCTGGGGATTAATGTTATAATAAACAAAGACATCTTTTGTTCACCGACCGAATATTCTCTTAAGTAAACTAGCTTTCGGCTTCACCCAGTCTGAGGTACACATCCGGCTCAACCGGCAGTAACAATCGCAGAGGTGCTCCCCTTATGCCCTAGTCGAATTAACGGGAACGTAGGGCATAAACACAGGAGCCAGGCAACCCAGCTTGGCCACGTCTTAAGTCATATCGATGCATATAATGGTGAAGAAAAGGCACACATGGAAAAAGAAACGCATGTGCGACGGGCAAGAAGCCCTTAAAGTAATTTATATTTAGCTTCCGTATAGGAAGCCCCCAGGTAAAGCTTACTCACATAGTGCGGCCGGAGTAATCCGCTAGTCCGTATTGTATTAAATACTATGTGAAAAGAAAAAGATCGAGAAAGGAAAAGGGAGGCAGCATAATTGAAAAAGGAGGGTTAAGGAGATGAACACTGAGTTCGGCGCTAGGCGTAGAATCTCCGAAGTCTGGCCGCGTTCCATGGGTTCGGCTCGAGTCTGTTATCGGACGCATTACGTAAGCGGTACACTCCTCCGGTGAGAACTTTGTCGATAATGAAGGAGCCTTCCCACTTGGGTTTGAGCTTGTCCTTCTTCTTCTCCGGTAAGCGCAGAACGAGTTCGCCAATATTATAAGTTTTGGCCGCACTTCTCTGCTTTGGTATCGTCGAGCATGTTGCTGATAGAATGCGGAACGGGCCTTAGCAACATCGCGCTCCTCCTCCAGGGCATCCAAATTATCCTGCCGATCTAACTCGGCTTCCTTCTCTTCGTACATGCGTACGCGTGGCGAATCATGTATTATGTCGCAAGGTAGTACTGCTTCCGCGCCGTACACCATAAAAAAATGGTGTATATCCGGTGGTGCGATTCGGCGTGGTCCGCGGCCCCTAGAGTACGGAGTCGAGCTCCTCGACCCACTGAGTATCCGACTCTGTCAAGGATCGCACTAGTCTGGGTTTGATGCTGCTCATAATAAGACCGTTTTTCCCGTTCGACCTGGCCATTTGTTTGAGGATGGTAGACGGAAGCATAGTCGAGCTTAATGCCCATTTTGCCGCACCAAGATTTCACCTCATCGGCCGTGAAATTTGAGCCATTATCGGTGATGATGCTGTGGGGGACACCGTATCGGTGTACGACCCCGGATATAAAGTCTATTATTGGTCCAGATTCAGCCGTTTTCACTGGTTTGGCTTCTATCCATTTGGTGAACTTGTCAACCATGACCAATAAGTATTTTTTCTTATGGCTTCCCCCTTTAAGGGGTCCAACCATATCCAACCCCCAGACCACGAAGGGCCAAGTTATGGGGATTGTTTGGAGAGCGGTAGGGGGCATATGACTCTGATTGGCAAAGAGCTGGCAACCTACGTAGTGCTGGAAAAGGTCCTGTGCGTCTGCTCGGGCTGTTGACCAATAGAAACCTGTACGGAAGGCCTTGTTGACTAATGTTTGAGCCGCAGCGTGGTGCCCGCCAAGTCCGGCATGGATTTCAGCCAAGAGCTGCCGCCCTTCCTCTTCAGAGATGCACCTTTGGAGCACTCCAGTGGCACTTTTCTTATAGAGTTCCCCTTCATGGACTTTGTAAGCTTTAGAACGCCGGACAATGCAATGTGCTTCATTCTGGTCGTCGGGGAGCTCCTGCCTATTTAGGTAGGCCAAGAAAGGCTCGGTCCATGGGGCGATGACAGCCATTATTTCGTGGGCTGACGATGTTATTTCGGTGGTAGAACCTCTGATTATATCTGATAGTTCGGACTCTGGGGATGTATCCGGATCCGTGCTGGTATTGCCGGACTCCCCTTCCCATACCACAGATGGCTTGAACAGCCTTTCCAGGAATATGTTAGGTGGGACGGGGTCGCGTTTAGCGCCGATGCGGGCAAGGACATCTGCCGCTTGATTGTTTTCTCGAGCCACATGGTGGAATTCGAGCCCCTCGAACCGAGCTGACATTTTAAGGATGGCATTGCGATAGGCCGCCATTTTCGGATCCTTGGCGTCAAAGTCTCCGTTTATTTGTGATATTGCAAGGTTTGAATCCCCGCGCACTTCTAGGCGTTGAATGCCCATAGAGACTGCCATCCGAAGACCGTGCAACGGAGCCTCATATTCGGCTGCATTGTTGGAGTCTGTGTATAATATTTGGAGCACGTATTGGACCGTGTCTCCAGTGGGAGAAGTCAGGACTACGCCTGCTCCCAAACCGGCCAGCATTTTAGAGCCATCAAAGTGCATGATCCAGTTGGAGTACGCGGCGTACTCTTTAGGGAGTTCGGCTTCCGTCCATTGGGCAACGAAGTCGGCTAATACTTGCGACTTGATAGCCCACCGAGGCATGTATGTTATGTCAAACGGAAGGAGCTTGATGGCCCATTTAGCAATCCAGCACGTGGCATCGCGGTTATTTCTTATATCGTTTAGTGGCACTTCGGAGGCCACCATAATCGAACACTCTTGAAAGTAGTGTCGTAGTTTTCGGGATGACATGAAGACCGCGTATGCTATTTTTTGATAGTGTGGGTATCGGGATTTGCATGGGGTGAGGACCGTGGATACGTAATAAACCGGCTTCTGTAGCGGGAATTTGTATCCGTCAACCTCTCGTTCGATGACGAGTACTGCGCTTACAACTTGATGAGTTGCAGCTATGTACAGCAGCATAGGTTCGCCGATATTTGGCACTGTTAGGACTGGATTTTTGGCCAATAAGGTATTTATTTCATCGAGTCCGGCCGTGGCCGCATCTGTCCACACTAAGTGTTCGGTACGCCGAAGAAGGCGGTAAAGAGGCAATGCCTTTTCTCCTAGCCTGGAGATAAAGGGGCTTAAAGCAGCCACACATCCAGCTAGTTTCTGGATATGTTTGAGGTCTGTTGGTATAGCCAACTGCAACAAAGCTCGGATTTTTGCCGGATTAGCTTCGATTTCTCTATTGGAAACGATGAAGCCCAGAAATTTTCCGGAGGGGATGCCGAAAACGCATTTTTCTGGATTTAGCTTGATGTCGTATGTTCGTAGGTTGTCGAACGTTAGCCTCAAGTCATCTATTAGGGTTTCGACGTGTCTTGTTTTTATGACTACGTCGTCCACGTATGCCTCCACTGGTTTGCCGATTTGCTTTTCCAGGCATGTTTGAATCATGCGTTGATAGGTTGCTCCGGCATTCTTAAGCCCGAAAGGCATAGTGTTGAAGCAGAAAGGGCCATATGGCATTATGAAAGCTGTTGCAGCTTGGTCGGACTCTGCCATCTTTATTTGATGGTATCCAGAGTATGCGTCGAGGAAACACAGCGAGTCGTGTCCAGCTGTGGCATCGATGATTTGATCGATGCGAGGGAGGGGAAAGGGATCCTTGGGGCAAGCCTTGTTAAGGTCTTTGAAGTCGATGCACAGGCGCCAGGATTTGTACTTCTTTGGTACTATTACCAAGTTCGCTAGCCAATCCGGATGTTTGATATCTTTGATGAATCCGATCTCAAGTAGCTTGGCTAGCTCCTCCCCCATGGCTTGCCGTTTGGGCTCCCAAAATCGCCTTAGGGTGTGTTTAACAGGTTTGTATCCCTTCGGTATGTTAAGGCTGTGTTCGGCCAATTCACGGGGGATGCCCGGCATGTCCGATGGGTGCCAGGCGAAGATATCGCAATTCTCGCATAAGAAGTCGCGCAGTGCGGCGTCCATAGCGGGGTTCAACTGTGTCCCGATGGAAGTTGTCTTCATGGGGTCCGTTGGGTGGACTTGGAATTTGATTATCTCATCTGCGGGTTTGAATGAGGTGGACTTGGGTCGCTTGTCGAGTATCACGTCGTCCCTGTCCACGATGGCGCGCAGCATTGTTAATTCTTCTGCCGCTAGGGCTTTGGATAGTGCTTCCAAGGCTAGTGTTGCGGTTTTGTTTTCAGCACGGAGTGAGACGTCCGGATCACTAGCTAGAGTGATGATTCCATTGGGTCCGGGCATTTTAAGCTTCATATACCCGTAATGGGGTATGGCCTGAAAGCTTGTAAACGCGTCCCACCCTAGAAGGGCGTGGTATCCGCTGTTGAAAGGAGCCACTTGGAAGGTGATTTCTTCGGACCTGTAATTCTCTGGGGTGCCGAATACCACATCGAGTGTGATTTTTCCCGCACACCGTGCCTCCCGACTAGGGATAATTCCCCTGAAGGTTGTGCCACTTTGTTCAATGCGGCCTTTGTCAATCTCCATCTTCTTGAGTGTTTCTTCGTAGATTAGGTTTAATCCACTTCCACCGTCCATGAGTACTTTAGTGAGCTGAAAGCCGTCCACTATTGGGCTGAGGACCAGAGCGGCCGGCGCCTGGACGGACTGGAATTGGGGTTCGTCACTGGCATTGAAGGTTATAGCAGTGTCGCTCCACGGATTTACTTTTGCCACATGGCAAATTTCAGCGGAGCTTCGATGCGCTCGCTTGCGCCTATTATTTGAGGCAAAGGTCTCGAAGACTGTCAGTACTGTATTGTGTTCCTTGGCGGGACGTGATTCTGCTTTATGGCTCTCGAGGAGATCCTCGCCACTCTTGGCTACCTGCCGGAGTATCCAACATGCTCTAAGGCTATGGGTCGGCGTTGCATCCGGTGTGCTGTGAAGCTTACACGGCCCGTTGAGCCATTCTTCCAATACGGTTCCACACCCTGGGGCGGTTTTTGGTTTCTGGGGAGTTGAGTTGGTCGACTTACGAGAGTTCGGCCGTTTAGTTCAGATAAAGGTTCTGGTGAGGGTCGTACTATCCCAAAATTCTGTTTGGATCTTCCAGGCACTTTCCATCGCGTAGTACTTCTGTACTATGGTTGCCAAGTCCGTAAAGTGCGCTATGTCACGGCGACTTATAGCATTAAGGAGTCCTTTGTTAGTGCAGTTTCTGCAGAAAAGAGAGACTATGTCCTCCTTGTGGCAGTCCTTGACTTTACTAAGAGCAAGGAGAAATCTGGCCCAGTAACGGTGTACCGTATCCTGGGGCTCTTGCCTGATACGGGAGAGACGGTTTAAGTTCAAGCGGGCGTCGTTGGCTGAATCAGGATTCTGATCCGATCTGACGCTCGGGGGCAGGGGAAGTACCAAGCCCGACAGTTCGGGATCTAGAGTATTACCTAATCACTTCGGCCCAACGCCCGATTCTAAGTCCGGGACCTAGGTCATGTCTTCCTTTAGGTGGGTGATCCGGACATAATTCGTCCTCAAAGTTGAGGGGCAACCCATGTGTGGTTCCTCCACTACTGCTATCTCATGGGTGGTCGGCGGGAATCTAATGTCCCTCTGGTCGGGTTTAAGCCCAATCCGGTCGTAGTTCGTAGCGACTCCCAAAGCGGCGATGCGATCCAAGAGCTCGTTAAGATAGGAGAGCTCCATTCGATCCATCTGTTCGGCAAGCTCTGAATCGATGCGAAGGTTATGCGTGATGACCCGAGAGGCCATCGTCGGCACGACAGCCGATGGGGCAGTCATAATGAAGCCGCCAAGCCGGAGAGTCTGGCCTACAGCCAGCGCTCCCCCAGAGGTGATGTCGTCCTTGACAACGAGACGAGCCATCGAGCCTTTGCAGCGGCGACACAGAGGAACTCTCAATGAAAGCACCAATGTCGGTGTCAAAACCAGCGGATCTCGGGTAGGGGGTCCTGATCTGTGCATCTTAGGCTGATGGTAACAGGAAGCAAGGGACACAATGTTTACCCAGGTTCGGGCCCTCTCGATGGAGGTAAAACCCTACTTCCTGCTTGATTAATATTGAAGATATGAGTAGTACAAGAGTAGATCTACCACGAGATCGTAGAGGCTAAACCCTAAGAGCTAGCCTATGATGGTATGATTGTAATTGTGATCGGCCTTCTAAGGACCATCCTCTCCGGTTTATATAGACACCGGAGAGCTAGGATTTACATGGAGTCGGTTACAAGGAAGGAAACATAATATCCGGATCACCAAGCTTGTCTTCCACGCAAAGGAGAGTCCCATCCGGACACGAGCCAAAGTCTTGAGTCTTGTATCTTGACGCTTCTATAGTCCGGACGATGAATATAGTCCGGCTGCCCGGATACCCCCTTATCCAGGACTCCCTCAGCTGGCGGCTCAGGGGGGTGCAGGTTGAAGATGAACTGCAGGCCCTCCCTAAACTACATGTCAAGCGCCTCTCTGCTACCATTGCGTTCAGTTTCGACAGTAGCATTCAGATTCCACAGTAAATTTCAGTTTCGACAGTTAAGTTCAGAGTCAACAGTTTTTATCTCATATGTTGTAGTCAGGTGGTTTTTGATGATGTAAATTTTACATCATCTATTGGAGATGCTATTAAAATCCCACTTGAGATTGACGATATCTATCTTATTCTACTTCAGCCTTGACGTCTTACGGCTCACCGGAGCTGCTCCAACGACAAAACGATCCATCACAACAGAGCAGTGCCCTGGACGCCGTCTACAGATTCCGCAGATCTTCCTCCACACGTCCGACAGCCACCTCTGCCTCAACTGCTTCAGCGACCAACCCAGTGATGCTGAGGTCGACACGGCTACGGTAAAGAGGTTGTACACTTGTTGCATCACTTATTACTATACATTAACATCGATCCATGAGGGCTATTTTGGTTCAACGAAAAAACATAGCAATAGGGAATTTTCCAATGGCACTCTACTATTCAATTATTCATGCATTTTGTTGAAAGGAATGAAGCAAAACATCCACCTGGACCTACTTTTCAAAATTCTATGCATGAAAACAAGACCAAGTGCATTAGTGCCAGAATAACATTCTAAATGTACACGATTTCATATGGTTTCACTTTATTTTGGCCATGTTTCTTTGCATTCCTCTGCTTTTCCAATTCCTGTAAACCAAACACCCAAGTTGACAAAAATCCTGTGTTTACAAATGCTCTGTTTACCATGTGCATTTTCCTATCCCATTCCGGTGTTTTTCCTATCCCTGCGTTTTAAGACTCATGCAAGCCAAATGAGCCCTTACAGAATTACTTCAGTTACAGGTACGTGTCGAAGGGAACTTTGTGTGATTTGTCCTGCTCCTGCCACGACGTCGTCCACTTCACCTGAGCTGCTCCATCGATAGAAGCATCCACCAAACCAGACATCACAACTCCTGATCATCTTTCGCCGCCTCAGATCTCCTTCCCTGCCGCCGGCACCAACCGCAATGGCAATCGACTCAGCAGATGAACCTGAGGAGTACACGGGTCCACAAGAGAGGTCGCACTCTTTTGTTTCTGCTTATGTTATGTATTGCTTAAACTTACCTGCTACTTTATCGTCATGTTCAGCTCTTGGACTCCCAAGTCAGGTCCAAATTAATGTTCAAACTTGAGTTCTAAATTAGTTGTGGGGCACATATCGAGGCAGCAATGAATAGTATGTCTGTCTAATATCTGGTTCACCTAGGGTATACCTATGTTATTCATCTTGGGTGGGAAACAAATAGTAAAGCAATCATCATCTGTCTTTTTATTAACTAGCAAAGTGGCCCGCTCGATGCGCGGGCTAGAAATTTATGATGGTTTTTTACTTAGCAATATATTTCCCATCATAGATCCATTTATATTAATATTGAATTGGTGTTGTTTTTCAGAACAATTTTGAAAACTCAAATATGTCACCAAAAATGGCTATTCAGTCTCTCAAAAGAAGCATGTTCAGGAAATTTGTCAAATGTGGTTGCAACGAGAAAGGAAAACTATTACTAAAGATGTAACAATTTAGTTTGATTGTCCATAGTAGAGAAAATATATAATTTTTTCTTTTGAATTCCAATAAAAATATAAAATTATACCATCAAATCATTAAATCCATCTGCATTTGTAAGTTATATGTGAGTGTAAGCTTAACCAAACACTTCGAAGACATTTGCCACATGTATTATCTAGCATTCTCGTGCATTCCGTTCATCATCTTACTTGTGTGTGAATAATAATTAAAGCAGGCACCATCTCCAAATGTTAGTCAACCTATGTCGACGATATATTTACATTCTCTAAAATCTATGTGGATAGGCAAGTACCATAAACTCTCGATTAATATATGAACATGTATCTTGTAGGTAAAAGGACTGTGCACAACGAATATAATGGGCTTGATCCTTCCCGAGATGCATCTCTACAGCCTGCCCCTCTCTAACATATATACAAAGACTCCAACTGGAGTATGTATAGCATGCAAGAAAACATGTTCATGCCAAAAAATAAATGAATGAAATCTCCAAAAGTAAAAAGTAAATGAATGAAAGCTCCAAATTAAATGAATTATAAGAATTTATAAGCATAAAATAATCTTGTAAGTCGACCATAACTTGTCATGTTTAGCAAGCACCGCTAAATTATAGGCTTCGCTAGAAGTACTTTCACAGAGTTTATCTTATGCCTGATGAGATGTTCATGCAATTGCTTTATCAGTTAATCTGTACTGATAATATCGTACATAATGTGGGAGTTCCCAAGAAAAGTGCAAACGAAGTCAAAACTGCGCTCACAAGAAATTATTAGGCTTTCTTAAAAACTTGGGATAAGCTATTCAATATAACCACATATGCACAACACACGCGTAGCTGACATGAAGTTATAGGAACCATCTAAACTGGATGTCAGTAGTAGTGCAGAATCCTACTACTTCGTATGACCATATGAGCTGCAACTGATTAGATAATATAGAAGTTTAGAATGCTATCTAGGATGGATTATTATTAATAACTACAGTAAGTTATAAAGGGAATCCAAAGAATACAGTTTGCTTACAGACAGAGAAATGCATTTTGACTCCTAGGAGCACCTAGTCCTAGAGAGAATAACATAATTTGTAGAGAAAAACACACTTCACTTACAACATCAACTATTCCAAAATAAATATCACTCGTGCGCATTCGAGTATTAGTTTTTCATGCAAAGAGAAGACATTTTGTTTTCAGGAAAAATATAAGTACTCTCAAAACGTAATTTCTGTTGCTAAACAATTTGTTTTTTGTAAACCCTAAAATACATATATGTTTGCATCAAGAGTTACTTGTACTATCAAGGCTTGTATAGTGACTTATATTATACTTCTGCAATTATTTGACAATGAGAAAATGTATTCTTTTTCACCCAGGAGCATTCCCATGGATACAACTTCGAATTTCCGCCAACATACACACACATCCGTGAATACGTGTGCACCTTCGAATTTCCGACCACGTACACATCCATCTGGGATGATCATTAAATTCTGAAATAAATAATTAAAACTCACCTGTGCACCTTTGAATTTCTGCCCGCGTGAACATACATCCAGATCTATGATCGGTGAAATCTGAAAAAGAAATGCCTATATTTTTTCATGCAAAACTAACGCATATATTATTGCATTAGCATTTACTTTCACCGCAAAGCCATGAATATTAACTTATATTTTTATTTATTAATTATTTTATATTGTTTTTTTCCACTTTGGAGCGTGTGTATGGAGGTACCTTCAAATTTCCTTATACATACACATACATCCGGGACGAACGGTAAAACCTGAGAAACACATAATTGCCACTCACCGTTGCACCTTCAAGTTCCCCGCGCGTACACATACATCAAGTGACCAGCAAAATCCAAACTTTTTTTAACACAGTATAAATGCAAGCACTCATAAACTTATAAATGTCAAAATAATAATTGAAAAACACATAAGTACTTGACCGAAAGAAATACCTGCTTTTGTATGAATGGTAATAACCTAGCCTAATCATAATTATGGTAACATATTACAATATAGGCAGTGTACTCAGCTAGCCATAGCTCACCAATGTACACCCTTGAGTCTACAGAAAAAAAGTTAGGTTTTAAGACATTTTGAGACATTGGCTACCATGAACGGTTTATGTTATTCTGTTCATCTGTTTGAAGACCAAAGATAATAGGGTCCTAATTTTCAATGAGCATAGAAATTTTAAGCTATTGGCTGTAGAGATGAATCAGAACTTTGGTCAACCTAAGCTAGCTTTCTACATACCTGTCACACATAAGGATTAGATTCCATCTACATAATCTATCGGCGGCCGTCTTGGCAATCGCCAAATTTGCTCGCGGGCTTCTGTAGTGTTTCCAGCCGGCGGCAAGAATCAATCAAGACACGGCTGTTGTGTACATGCATCTGTTGTAATCTTTACTGAAGCTAGTTAGATTTTCCTAATAACATGAGTTTCAGGAGTGGATCAATCAGATCTTTGCTTAATCGAGTTAGCTTTGCACGTACCTAGCATGCATGAGGATTAGGTCCGATCATCGATTGAACATAATCTACCAGTCGGCCGCCGTGTAGCGATTGGACGGAGAGTGAGCAAGCATGGACTATTGAAGGAACCGTGCTCCTCTTGCCGGCCAATCATACGTCATACCTGCTAATGGAATCGCTTGGCCGCCTAGGTAAGAGAGAATTGCCGGCGTCAGGATGGGCAACATCGGGCAATTGGTATTTTTTTTAACAGTTGATTTTTTTTTGCTAGGGGAGATTGTATTTACATGAAAGAGTACTTGGCGGTGGCATAGTGGGTAATTTCTTTTAACTTCGACTATGAAAGGTTATTTTTATGATCCATTGGACGTGATTTATTAATTTACTAAATTAACGGCTAGATATTTCTAATTTTTGTGAGATTTTCTAGCATATTTCTCTTAATTCTGGTTAACCCGTTAATTACTTTTTATATATAATTGATTTAAAGCAATCATCAGCCTGCTTATCATTATTTTTGGATCCATTCATTGGTTGTTACCATCACTTTAAATTTCTGCATGCTCTCCTTACATAATCTCATCATATTTTTTTCATATGCATGTCAGATATTGTACACAGTCATACTGAACATGTAGAGAAAAAAAGAAGAGTTTTGCACGGCAATACAATGTCATGCAGATATCGCTCCATGATGAATTCAATGTCAAACCCTCCCCACCCCTCTCCAGATTGTAATCCAAAGGAAGATATCTGTTCTGAGGCGGATTCAGACGCCGCTGACCACTCCTATTTACCCCCCAAGGTGTTTGCTCTACCTTGGCATGATGATGTTAGTCATATCATGCATATGTGCCTTACAGTGCCTACTTTTGACATCATATATGTCATCTGCTTAGTTTTGATATGTTCTGTAATGCCAACTGTTTAGTTTTTATATCATATATAGGAATTATGCAATCTCATATCTTTTAGCCAGCCATAATATATGTGAAATATGCAATGCCATCATGTTTAACCAGGCATCATATATTTGAATGATATCTTGCCCATCATTTTCTTCATTACATTTCCATTTGTCGACAATGTTTGTACATTAAACTACTCTTCCTGTGAATCAGCCATTTGGGTGGGAGATGGAAAAATCTGGAGTGAAAATAAGGCCTTCAGAGCAGACAGTGCTATATGTCGAAGCAGATCTCTTGTTGGGTCTCGATAGCTCCTCAGAGATGGATTCGGAGACAGATGACCAGTCATATTCCCCCACTGAGGTGTATGATCTAACTTGGCATGGTTATACTGCTCATATCATGCATATGGTGTCTTGCATTGCATAGTTTAGACATCATATACACAATATTCAACACCATGTTCTTAGTTCAGACATCATATCGAATGCCCTCTGTTTAGCATATAAATCACATATGTGAATTAAATGATGTGATCCTGATTACTTAGATAACATGTAGGTGAATTATGTCATGCGATCCTGTTTAGTTATTCATCATATCTTTGAATTATGTTATGCTATGCTATCCAGTTTAGATAGACATCATATATGTGAAATTATGTCATGCTATCCGTTTTAGTTAAACAATATATATGTCAACTATTTCATGCCCTCTTTTTTCCACACTATCTATTGCATCTGTCTCTCATACAATGTCTGTACATTCAACTATGTTTCCTGTTTATCAGCCATTTGAATTGGAGCGGGTGATGCCAGTATCGAGCGGACTAAAAACACGGTCTTCAAATAAAACAGTGCTACCTCTTGGTGGAGATAGCACCCAGGTTGTACACGCACAAGAATCAGCCCTACCACACATAACCCAAACTCTCGCAGATTGTATCCCTACTACGATGGATAGAGAACCAGCTTCATCCAATCTAACCCCAACCCCAGCCGATAGTAACCCAGTTCATGTTGACACAACATCATCTCCACCATAGAGCTCCCAAACAAGAGCAGTTAGTAAGGCAGCTCCAGCGCCCAAAGGGCCAGTACTATCGCGTCAAACCCCAACTCCACCAGTTAGTACGCCTATTCCTGTGAAGGAAGCACAACCAGCTAGTCGTAATTTAGCATCTATCACATTTGATGTTGTTAAATCATATGTGCGTATCTTCCCATCTTGAAAATATTATACTGAAGATGAAAGAAAATGCCAGTTGCAGGTGTTTGTCCAGGAGTTATGTGTAAGTAATGTTATTCATGGCAATTACTTTGCTTCGTCCCATACATCCTACCTCCATGATGGTTATAATACAACAAATTTTCCCATTTTTCTCTATAGAGAAGGACCGATTTGGAAACTCGGGATGAGGTAACCTATGCTAATACCTCTGCTATCTTCAAGAATGCTTGGTGGCAGTATCGGAATTACCTGAAGAAAACGTACTTCACCGGCAAAGAAACTCATCAAATTCCCTTACGTTCTCCTGAGACACATTTACTGGACGATGACTGGGAACGCCTTGTTCTGTACTGGTCCCGAACCAAGAATGTGGTAAGGTCTATGAGCTCATTTTCTATTTTTAAGTATTATATTTTTGCGTCTTACTGTACTCTGTTCATGTAGAACAAGTGCCTAAACCTGAATAATAATTGTTCTAATTTAAGATTTCATTGTTATCATAGTTCAAAAAAGCCTTAGGCGTTAATTGTGCGTTTTGCCACCGTCTTGCGCTTTACTGACCAAAGTGCATGCTTATGCGCAGTTATGCACAGATTAAGCATACTATGCGCAATGCATTTTGCCAACGCCTAGAGCCTAGGCACGCTTAAGCACTCGCTTAGGCGCACCTTTTCTAATTATGATTGTTTTGCTCTTGTATCACTGTATTTACTCATACAAACTAATTTTTAAATTGAAGAATCCAGACGAAACTCCAATGGCATAGCAGGTATGTTCACGCATGTTTCTTTAATAGGTTTGCTCTTATCAATAGCTCTGTTGATTTCAATTTCAATTGTGTATACAGTTGACTTGCATATCATGCACATTACTAGCATCACAACAGAGCCAATAGTGTTGTTGTACATGTAGACCCGTGGTACCCATCTGAAATCTTGTTGTGCCGTGTAGTTTCCCACGCTTTGTATTCTTTCACTACTGCTTTGTCTTGAACTGATATGATTTGAACCATGTCTCTATTTTGATTTGGCAAGACAATTCAGTGACCATAGGACATAGATATATGTTTGTTTGATGCTTTTATTATGTACTAGTACTTGGCAGTAGAAGACTTGGTAGTTTAATCCTGTCCACCTTACTAATGAACTGGTTCACTGAAATGAGTTTCATATACTAGTACATGCTAAACTTGTTATGTGTCTTCTTGTTTCTTCTTTTAGAATGCTGATAGAATATTGGGGAAGAGTGCCTTATTAAGCAATGGTAAAGGAAGTAATGCAGATAAGGTTCAGGATAGTGACACATCCTTGTTGGTCTCCAACAAAGCTGATAAAACAGCTAAGGAAGACTATCTTGAAGACAGCGAGACAACCCCAAAGTCCTGTCTTGGTTTAGTGTTCGAGTTACTGGCCACTACCGCTTGCACAAGCTATTCAAACTCACTGTCTGAATCAGTTCAGTTTCTTGAGTCTCAACTACAAGATGAAAGACATCGATCAGCTATGCTGCGACAAGAAGCGGAAGGACTGCGGAAGTCCCTAGAGCATTCAGATGCATACTTTCTGGTGCAACAGCAAGCGTTGGAGGATTTTAGCACCAAACAGGACAAAGCTAATAAGCTTGCTAAGCTTATTGCCAGCATGGTGGATACCCAGGATAACGTTTCTTGAGCTCTTCTGAAGTTGTTTCAGTTATGCTCTTGTTTTGCTGTCATGTTTATTTGCACCGGTGGCCAATTTTGACGGCCAGTGTATGTAATACGCTGCTTTGTTCCCTATATTTGCACTGGTGGCGAACTTGATGCCCAGTGGATGTAATATGTGTAATAGTGGTAATAGGCTAGCGTTTATTGCTTGCTTATTTATTTCCTTATTGTCTTGTTTAGTTGTTTGCTTGTAGTCACTGCAGTTCTTTTTCTGTGTTTTTCTAGTGGCCACAATAGCCTATTTTTGGTAACTAGGCCAAAATAATCATGACAACACATGGACTGTTGTAACCATGGGCCTCCTGCAGGCCGTATGATCCATGGGCCTTCTTCCGGCCGTAGGATCCATTGGCCTTCTATACGGGCCGTAGGATTCATGGGCCTTCTACGAGCCGTAGGGTCCATGGGCCTTCTACGGGCCTTACTATTCATGGGCCTCATACGGGCCGTAGGATCCATGGGCCTTCTACAGGGCGTATCATCATTTCGCCAATCATGGGCCATACTATTCATGGACCATAATGGGCCGTTAATAGGCCGTATTTGATAACTCTATGAAAACAGCCCAACAGGTTTTTTTGACATGAAAATGGCCCAACGTATTAATGGTCCACAAACGGGCCGACTGTAACGACGAGCTAAATTTGGCCCATAAGTAGAAAATGGCAGTAACGAGCCGTATGTAACTGAATGCTGCAAATGAGCCCAAAAATCAATGGGCCCTAAAAAGGACGAAAGATAACTTGGGCTAGAAACGGCCCAATAGAATAATGGGTCATTAATGGGTATAAAGTGATACACTGTTCATTACAGGCCAGTTTTACCACGGGCCTTTAATGGGCCAAGAGTTACAAAGGGCCTCATATGGGCCGAAAAGAAGTCATGGGTCACACATGGGCCGAAAGTTAAAATGGGTTGGAATCATATTGGACGGCCCAGATGACGCTACTAGGTCTAATTCGGATAGGGCATAACGGGCCCTGGGTTAGCGGGCTGTAAATGGGCTATATGCGAACAGGCCGTTAACAGGCTTTTCGTGGGACGGCCCGCCACCTTTTGACCAAGTCAAACGGGCCGGCCTTTTCACAGGAATGGGCCTCTGTTGGGCCGTGCCACGTGTCGCCGTATCATAGGCGCCTTCTGTCCAATGAGCGGATGACATCTGTCCCAACGGTGAGCCGACACGTGTTTCCTCCAGCCAATGATGATTTTACACGTGGAAAATCCCCATTGGTCGGGGCTGTTAACGGGTTATCGGATCCAAAACCTGACCCGATAGCTTAACGGCATTCCGTTATGGTGGATGCCACGTGTCGGTCACCCTTGACGAAAGCACTTCTGTGACACGCGATTTATCATCATGGAAGTGAACACTTCTATGATGATAATTTTGGTAATGTCATGGAACACTTCTATGATAGCACAGGTATGACTATCTTGATCTGTCATAAAATCGTCATGGATGTACATGCATGACAAAAAACGCGACCTACTGTGACAAACCCGTATCATCACGGAAGTGTATTTCTTTTGTAGTGCCTTTATCACGTTGGTTCCGAGTTCTTTGTTTGTTTTTGTAGGTGCGTGGGACTTGTGAGGAGCCTCCTACTGGATTGATACCTTGGTTCTCAAAAACTGAGGGAAATACTTACGCTACTGTGCTGCATCACCCTTTCCTTTTTAAGGAAAACCAGCGCAAGCTCAAGACATAGTAGAGTCGACGAAATATTCATCCAGCCGCCTAGAGTCCAGAACCACCAGATCAAATCTAGACACCATCACGGAGGGGTTCACCACTTCCATTGGTGCCTCTCCAATGATGCGTGAGTAGTTCTTTGTAGACCTACGGGTCCGTAGTTAGTAGCTAGATGGCTTCCTCTCCCTCTCTCTCTTGATTATCACTCTCTCTCTCTCTTGATTATCAATACAATGGTCTCTTGGAGATCCAAATGATGTAAGTATTTTGGCGGTGTGTTTGTTGGGATCCGATGAAATTTGAGTTTATGATCAGATCTATGTTTTTATCCATGAAAGTTATTTCAGTCTTCTTTGATCTCTTATATGCATGATTGCTTATAGACTCGTATTTCTCCGATATTTGGGTTTTCTTTGGCCAACTTGGTCTATTTATCTTGCAATGGGAAGAGGTTCCCGGTAGTGTGTTCGATCTTATGGTGCTTGATCCCAGTGACAGAAAGAGAACAGACACGTATGTATCGTTGCTAAAAGGATAAAAAGATGGGATCCATATCTGCCGCAATAGATAAATGGATCTTGTCTACATCATGTCATCGTTCTTATTGCATTACTCTATTTTCTCATGAACTTAATACACTGGATGCATGCTGGATAGCGGTCGATGTGTGGAGTAATAGTAGTAGATGCAGGCAGGAGTTGGTCTACTAATCTTGGACGTGATGCCGATGTAATGATCATTGCCTGGACATCGTCATGATTATTTGAAGTTCTATCAATTGCCCAACAGTAATTGTTTTTCCACCGTTTGCTATTTTTCTCGAGAGAAGCCACTAGTAAAACCTATGGCCCCCGGGTCTCTTTTCATCATATTTTCCTTAGCGTTCTCTTGCATTTATTTTCAGATCTATTAAACCAAAAATACAAAAATACCTTGCTGCAATTTATTTGTTCCGTGATCTATTTATCCTATCTACAAATTTACCTCACGTCCTTTGCCTATCTTGAAGTGCCGTACCCCGAAAGGGATTGACAACCCCTTTAACACGTCGGGTTGCGAGGTGTTATTATTTGTGTGCAGGGGTTGTTTACGTTGTGTTGCTTGGTTCTCATACTGGTTCAATAACCTTGGTTTCATATCTGAGGGAAAAGTTCTTCCCCTCTGACGGTGTCCTGGACTAGGGGGTACTCACCACGTCGTCTCCTGATCAGTTAAATTGGGTCGAGGACCCCCATGGTTGTATACTCATGGGACAGTTCGGACAGTTGCCGCATACAAGGAAGATTCCACAAGACTTGGTGATCAAGACAAGGACTCCTCCCTACCGGCGTATTCGGCTAGGACTCTTGTTATCCTAGGCCTCTGGTACATTATATAAACCGAGGCCAGGATAGTCGATAGATTATGACATTACTGATCATACCTTTAGGGTTTAGACCACAACATATGATCTCAGGGTAGATCACTCTTGTAACCCCTATACTCATTATAGTCAATCAAGCAGCATGTAGGGTATTATCTCATCAATAGAGCCCGAAGCTGGGTAAAATCCCGTGTTCATGTTACCATTGATCCTAAGACGCACAGCTTGGGACCCCCTACCCGAGATCCGCCGGTTTTGATACCGACATTGGTGCTTTCATTGGGAGTTCCGCTGTGTGATCGATGAAAGGATCAATGGCTCGACTGCAAGTCAACTGCAACGTCGGTTTCTTCGTCACCAGCTCGACTGATCACCTTGGCTTGACCGAGGACTGTGCCCTACCTCCGATCGTCATGTTCGGATGAGGGCCTTCATCAACATCAACTCCGATCTCTATCAAGATCATGGAGGAGTCATCCATGGAGCTCGGGGGCTCAACATCAACATTGCCCTCGGGCGACCGTGCTGTTTTTCTGGACAGCAAACTCGTATCCGCCGCCACCGCCTCCTTGAGTGTCGCCTAACCGATTGCTTTAGTGTAATTATGCGGAATTAAGTCTACAACAACCCTGCAAAAATTTCATCGAGTTTCGATGGAAGAATCTCCGGCAATCTTCGATATACCGGAGCCCTGTTGAATCTGGACGAGAATCCGGACAAGTTTGGAGCGGGATGTCCAGCATCTAGCTCGGACGTCCTTTGGAAGATCCAACCGTTGAACGGCTGCGGAATTCTGATATCTACCAACTACCAACAATTCAGCTCGATCCGACCGTCCAAACTCCGGGAACATTCCGATTAGTGCATCACTTTTCGGATCTGTTTTCTGCGCGAGAATGAATCCGACCCGAGTTCATCTTCTTTATGAACGGGATTTCGGACATCCTTTTTGAAAGAAGTTTTTGTATGGGGTAATGTGTTTTATTCTCAAACACATCCTGTTAATATTAAAAGTATTGTCACAATACGATTTTCACCATCGCGTCGGTGTCAAACCGGCTCGAGAACATCACTCCACAGCGGCCGACCTGCGCTAGATACGTCGTTGCTTTGTTGAGCCGAGCTCAACTTCTTCGGATCATCATCTCGGCTAACCGGACAATAGTTCGGCATCGTGAAGGATAAATCGTCACCAACATCGCCGCCCCACGGATTACACGGAGCGGGCACACCGGCATCACCACATGGTCACTTCATCAAGCCAGCATTGATCACGTCACAAGCTACGACCTGCATCGGCATGGCCGAACTGTTGCTTCATCGAGCCGATGTCCATCACGCCGAACTACTTCAACACCTCGGCTAAGACATATCCTCACCGACCTGCTCCGTCTCCTCGGCTAGACCGAGGACTTCGCCATCTCTTCACCAACTTACTTCGGAGACTTCGGCGTCACCAGCCGACCAGCTTCATCACATTAGCTAGACCACGGGCTTTGCCTCGGCGAGCCAGCCTTTGCCAGCATCGTCATGCCTTCGCTTCATCACCCATCAGGCAATAGGTGTGCGGATCGAGTCCCAATTTTGGGAGTAACCTTTCTGCGGACCGCTACAACAAACAAACCAGGTGCTATCAATCCTAACAATTTTTTGTTTGTTGGGTTTATTTTTCTTAAGGAATTATTACTCTGGCTTGTTCCATCATCTATACGCAGGCCTATCAAATGGTGACCGCATTAACGATGGTCGCGTGGTGGTTCGGTTAGTTTCCGTACATAATTCGGCGAACGCCGTATCCGGAACTCAAACCAACCTGTGAATTCGGGCTTTGTCACGCCTTCACTGCATCACGCCGACGCCCTGCATCGACATTGACCTCGACACTCAAGCCACATCTCTTTCATTATTTCCTTCACTTGCATTAAATAAGTAGAAGATTTTTTTTAATATACATTATTATCTTTATTTTTCATTACCTTTGGTTTGCGCTATTTTATCTGTACAGCCAATCGACTCAGACTGAGCCGCGTTGTTGCCTTGGCGCGCCGACCTGCTCCATTACTGCGGCTGGACTGAGGGCTTCATCTTCTTGAGGTGCCGAACTCTCTACTCTGCCACCTGGGGACCAGACTGAGAGGCTGGAACCTTGTCCCGCATCAAGCTCGGACTGCGTCATCAATGTCGAACACATTAACCATCTAAGTCGCTCTTATGCTCAAAAACTTCCAGTTTAAATTTTTGTTCGGCTTGACCAAGCATTATAACTTTTTTGGCAAAAAGTTGTTTGCGAAAAAAATTCCTTGTCATAACTTTATTTGTGACACACATATTCAAATACCCCATTTATTTGGGGGCTCCCTTGATGGAGCTTTTCCTCTTGCATATGATTGTACTTGTACGGCTTCGTTCCTTGTTCGTGTATTACGCCACAATATGCACCATGTTGAGTTAAGCAATTCACAAGCTGGGTTGCCTGGCTCCTATGCTTACCCCTACGTTCCCGATTATTCGGCTAGGGAGTAAAGGGAGCACCTCTGCGATTGTCACGACCGGTTCATCCGAGTTCGGACCTCAGACTGGGTGAAGCCGAAAGCTAGCGCCCTTATTGTTTTCAACAATGGTCGACACACAACGGAACTCATTAGTACAAAAAACCTGTTGCACAAGTCTCATAGTGAGCAACCGAAGAAAGGTATCGGTGGGGGTACTATTTTCTTCGAAGATGCTTCTTACACTTCGGCGGTAATATAGCATACGTTCCTTGAGCGCGCTTTGTCTGTTACAGCCTTATGGCCTGATTGCCTGGTTATCGGAAACACCGTCGATATTCTCGACAGGTGGAGTACATAACACTTTTTGGTCCTTGACCGAAGAGGGAGAAGCTGACGGTCGGTTAAGACGCGTATAAAGTTTGGGTGAACACAAGTATGATCTAAGTACTTTGGTACATAGATTCATTATACATAAAATTCTTTTACCCAAGTAACTTGGGGGCTCTTAAATTTATGTGAGCTGTTTTATAATAAGTGTTCTTCTTCCTAGTCGTTGTAAAGTTTTCTTTCTAGCACCCCTTTTTTCGACGCAAGTGTGTGGTCAATAGCCGGATTTCCCTCTCAAAGCCACTAAAGTTTGCTAAACTGGCCTTGCGAAGAGTACTCCGCCTTCGGGATAGGAGATTGAAGCCGTAGGCTGACCCACTTGAAGTCTTGAGATAGGATGTGTCATGTTAAAGCACGACAGAAGCACAACAATTTTTTTTCTAAGACCAATTTTCTGATTGGCACCGAACAATTCATCTAGTTCGGATCGAGTTTTTACTGACGTTTTTTTAGTTTTCCAATCCTATGGCACTTTTCAACTATTTGTGTGTTTTCCGCATAAGTCTCGTAGTGCAACGCCGGACACCTTTAGAGATTCGGCAAAAATTCTCGGATATTGCTATATATGCATCGGTTTCAAATTGTGTCTTTGGTCAATAGTTGGGTTGCCCGACTCCTGTGCTTGCCTCCTACATTCCGCTTTGTTCGGTTAGGTGTGCAAAAGGAGAACCACTGCGATTGTGCTTCCAGCTCGCATGGTTAAGCACCTCGGTGGAGAAAGCCGAAAACTGACTGTCACAATAAAGCATAAACCAGTCAGTGATTCTATGACTATATTAAATGACGGGCCGTTCATAACATTGGTCAAAGTGTTTATGGCTTGACCTCGGCTGTCGCCGAACACTAAGCGGGGGGCTACTTGCTGGCCTCCGAACTTTAAGCTCCTATGACTAAGTGAAAGTTATAAAGCCTGCATATCTGATTGCCTCGTTTCCGCCAACACAACCGCCCTCGGGCACCGAGACGTCGGCTAAGGGTTGTTTTGTTATTTCGGAAACACCCTGCGTAGCATCTACAAGGGGGTAGAAGTCGACGATGGGCCACTTTCAGATTATAAACGGTCGCAACGGAAGTGAAATTTGGGTTCATTCATACCATAGAGTTCGAAACTTTCCTCGAACTAAATCCTTAGTATTTTCCTCCCACGTTGATCGGAGCTGAGGTTTCATGATCATGCTTAGCATGACAACCCAAAGAAAGGAACCAATAGCGGGACTATTTTCTTTGGATGGTGTTTATAAAATAATATAAAACTTTGTCTCTCCGCGTACCTTTGTTTATAAAACCATATGCCGTAAATCTTTGCCCTCATAAAGGATTTATAAAGTGAGACAAACACTCCCCGGCTACTGGCTGAGGAGGTTGAAGCCGATGGACGGTCAATAAAGTTTTGTACAATGCGGATCCGAGTATTGATGATGTAAAGTACTTGGATACATATAATCATTACACATAATTTGTGATTTTACTTTGGATGCCGATCCTTAATTCGGCCACCTGTGCCCACATTAAGGCTCGGGGGATACTGGGCTTCGTGCTTATTATTTACAAATATTAAAGGGGTACATTGATCCCCTGATCTGATGTTGCCACCCGACCAGTGTCTCGGGGGCTACTGCATTGGCAATCCAATGCAGAAAATTTAAAGTGCAATATAGTTTTCGAGGAGATTATTATCCTCAGGTTGGTCAGCCGCACCCAACCTGAGTCTCGAGGACTTTCCACACCGCGTTTCTATTCCTATGTATGCTGCCGAGCTAGGAGTTGATCCTCAGGCCGATTTCGCGCATCGACCTAAGTCTCAGGGGCTACAAAGATCAGCGGTTTCATGTTTTCCTTCTGGTGCATCTCGGGTTTTAGACCGATGCACACACCTTGAGGGCTACTGGCTATATATCTCGACAGAGAATAAATGAATAAATTGCACCACCTCGGAAGCAGTCCGGCATAAAGCTCAGGCGCTAGTGGCTGGCTCCATAGAGGGCATTCCCGGCATTAAGCTCAGCTAAACTCCTTCAACCTTTTTGAAGCAAGGTGATCCATGACACCTCGGATACAGTCCGGCGTTGGAGCTTGGACATAGTCCGACGGGGGAGCTTGGACATAGTCCGGCGTTGGAGCTCGGATACATTCCGGCATTGGAGCTCGAAAGCAATTCGGCGTTAGAGCTTGGATACATTCCAGCATTGGAGCTCGGACGCAAGAGGACACTACCGCCCGGGAATAAACTTCAAACCCGAGGTGTGGCATAAAAATAACAAGGCATTGATAAAGGTCGTAAACTTAAAGGGGATCCTCGGATACCCGACGTATAAACTCTTCGGATGCACTTTGGCGATCCTCAAGATCGAAGATAAGGAGATTTTTTGAACATGTTTTCAAGACCGACGACCAAAGATGAAGAACAGTTCGGAAGAATCGAGGAGCGTCCCCAACTTGAAGATCGGTTCAGGGGGCTACTGACAGTGTCCTGGACTAGGGGGTACTCACCACGTCGTCTCCCAATCAGTTAGATTGGGCCGAGGACCCCCATGGCCGTATACTCATGGGCCAGTTCGGACAGTTGCCGCATATAAGGAAGATTCCACAAGACTTGGTGATCAAGACAAGGACTCCTCCCCACCGGCGTATTCGGCTAGGACTCTTATTATCCTAGGCCTCTGGTACATTATATAAACCGAGGCCAGGCTAGTCGATAGATTATGACATTACTGATCATACCTTTAGGGTTTAGACCACAACATATGATCTCAGGGTAGATCAACTCTTGTAACCCCTATACTCATTATAGTCAATCAAGCAGCATGTAGGGTATTATATCATCAAGAGAGCCCGAAGCTGGGTAAAACCCCGTGTTCATGTTACCATTGATCCTAAGACGCACAGCTTGGGACCCCCTACCCGAGATCTGCCGGTTTTGACACCGACACCCTCCTCCTAGCGCTCCTGTCTCCTCCTGCCACCGGTGGCCACTCCAGCCACGGCGTCCACTCCTCTCCGTCGTTGTGCCATCCGGCCACGGCGTCCACCTCCTCCATGGCTTCGGGCTCACGCAGCCCGGCGTCTGTTTCCCAGGCGCCCCGTGGGGAGCGCCCGATTGTGTCGGGGTTGGGGCTTTCAGCCTCGCCCGGATCTGCGGGATCCTCATCGGTGGGTGCGGCCAGACAGGAGCGGGAGGCGCCGGCCACTGGCGAGGGCTAGCATCGACCTGGCCCTTCCCGCAAAGCCATGTGGCGCCACCGCCGTGCGGTGCGTCGCCAGCTGGAGGGCGACCGGCCGGTGTCTGTCATGTCGTCGGAAAGGCGCTTGATTCCGCTGGATCTATTCGGCCTCTACTTCCGCTACTTTGAGGAAGGCCATCATCGTCAAGAGTGTTCCAATGATCCTCTCTGCATCAGGTGCGGCCTCTCGTGGCATGTCTCCTCTCAGTGCCTGATGTTGCGTAGCCCAATCTTGGTGGAGGAGCTCCGGCGTGCAGTGATTGCGAAGGCGGCTAGGGCAAGGCAAGTGCCACAGGGTGGGCGGGGCATGGGGCGGAGACTGTTGGAGCCCACGCAGAGCGCGCCAGGGGCGACGCTCTTGCCGGTTGCGCCCAATCTCTCTCCCATGCCGGCTTGGCCTGTCCCGGTGACTTCGCCGAATGTCTGCATCCTGCAGTGTTCGGATGGCATGGAAGACTTGGAGTGTTGCCTCCAATTGGCAGTGGTGGCATATGTGGGTGGTGGCAGGCCTCCGGTTTCGTGTGATGGGGCAGCTGTGTTGATCTCGTCCCGTCTTGGCATCCCAGGCATCGTTTTTCAGTTCACAAGTTCCTCCCGGAAGATTTTTTTTGGTGGTTTTCTCTGCTCATCAGTTCCGAAACTTGGCCCTGGCAAATCCGGTTCTGGTGCATCAGGGCATTCAACTGCACATCAAGCCTTGGCAGCGTCAGGCCCATGCAACATCGAAGATCATGAGCGTTCAAGTGGACCTGTTGATTGAGGGAGTGCCTTCGCATGCTTGGACTAAGGACACGGCGGCAGAGCTGCTCGGCACTTCGTGTCTGATTGACAGCCTTGCACCAGAGACTGTGACCAGGGAGGACTTGTCTCTTTTCAAGCTTAGAGCTTGGTGTGTTGATCCTGATGAAGTTCCAGTGAGCAGGAGGCTTTGGGTGCCGGAGCCGGAGCTGGGCAGGGAGGATCAGGTGGCGCGTCGCCCTTCGTTTCTCCAGTTGTTGGAGTACCCAATGCTCATTCACATTGGGCGGATGCGGGACTACACCATGCCGGAGTTGTGGCATCGGGGATCTAGATTGGATAATAACAGTGGTCAGACTGGTTTGCCAGACAGTTCTCTTGGCTCCTTCCCTGGAGGGGACTGGGTTGTCCAGCCGTGAACGAGTGGCGTCTGTGACAACAGGGGAGTTGGCCGGAGCAATTTGGGTCAGGCCGGCGGCGGCGACGGCACAGGACGCAGCTACCGCCAAGTGCTGGAAGTACGAGTGGGGCCTTTGGATTGGTGCCTCCCGCCGATGTCATTTTCCACGCATGCATCATAGTCTTGAAGTGGGGGCAGTTAGGCCATGCTGCGACTACCAATGGTGAGTTGGGTCGCCCGGCTTCTAATTCAAATGGTGAGACGACAGCTGGCGGGGTGGTGACCAAAAAGCTATGGAGCCGGTGGAGATAAGGACCAATGACCTTGCTATCCGGATCGCGATAGAGCAGGTGGGGTCGCCAGAATTGCCTTTGGGTGCACAGGCGCATGTGACTAATGTTCAAATCATTAGGCTTGGCATTCCATTGGGAGAGACACGATCGGATGCCTTGGTGGATGAGCCTTGCATGGAGGCTGCAGTGGGCCAGGGGACATGATTGCTGGTTCTGGCTAGGGAGACCAGGCTAGGGGATCTGGTGCGGCCACTCCCCCTCTCCCCTGTGGTGAGTCCGGCGTAGGTTGAGGATGTGTGTCCAGTTGTGGCACAGAGGATCCAGGATGCGATAGGTGGGACTTGTTTAGTGAAGGTAGTAATTTCAAAAAAAATCCTACGCACACGGAAGATCATGGTGATGCATAGCAACGAGCGGGGAGAGTGTGTCCACGTACCCTTGTAGACCGAAAGCGGAAGCGTTAGAACAATGCGGTTGATGTAGTCGTACGTCTTCACGGCCTGACCGATCAAGCACCGAAACTACGGCACCTCCGAGTTCTAGCACACGTTTAGCTCAATGACGTCCCTCGAACTCCGATCCAGCCGAGTGTCGAGGGAGAGTTCCGTCAGCACGACGCCGTGGTGATGATCTTGATGTTCTACTGTCGCATGGCTTTCGCCTAAGCATCGCTACAATATTATCGAGGAGGACTATGGTGGAGGGGGGCACCGCACACGGCTAAGAGATCCAAGGATCAATTGTTGTGTCTAGAGGTGCCCCCTGTCCCCGTATATAAAGGAGCAACGGGGAGGGGCGGTCGGCCAGGGAGGAGGCGCGCCAAGGGGAGTCCTACTCCCACCGGGAGTAGGACTCCCTCCTTTCCTTGTCCAAGTAGGACAGGGGGGAAGGAAGGGAGAGAGGGGAGGAAGCAAAAGGGGGGCGCCCCCCCCCCTCCTTGTCCAATTCGAACTAGAGGGGGAGGGGCGCGCGGCCTGCCCTGGCCGCCCCTCCTCTTCTCCACTTTGGGCCCAAGTGGCCCATTAACCCCCTGGGGGGGTTCCGGTAACCCCCCCGGTACTCCGATATATATCCGATAACCTCTGAAACTTATTCCGGTGTCCGAATATAGTCTTCCAATATACCAATCTTCATGTGTCAACCATTTCGAGACTCGTCGTCATGTCCGTAATCACATTCGGGACTGCGAACAAACTTCGGTACATCAAAACTCATAAACTCATAATATAACTGTCATCGAAACCTTAAGCGTGCGGACCCTACGGGTTCGAGAACTATGTAGACATGACCGAGAACCATTTCCGGTCAATAACCAATAGCGGAACCTGGATGCTCATATTGGCTCCTACATATTCTATGAAGATCTTTATCGGTCAAACCACATAACAACATACGTTGTTCCCTTTGTTATTGGTATGTTACTTGCCCGAGATTTGATCCTCGGTATCTCAATACCTAGTTCAATCTCGTTACCGGCAAGTCTCTTTGCTCGTTATGTAATGCATCACTCTGTAACTAACTCATTAGCTACATTGCTTGCAAGGCTTATAGTGATGTGCATTACCGAGAGGGCCCAGAGATACCTCTCCGACAATCGGAGTGACAAATCCTAATCTCGAAATATGACAACCCAACATGTACCTTCGGAGACACCTGTAGAGCTCCTTTATAATCACCCAGTTATGTTGTGACGTTTGGTAGCACACAAGGTGTTCCTCCGGTAAACGGGAGTTGCATAATCTCATAGTTGTAGGAACATGTATAAGTCATGAAGAAAGTAATAGCAATATACTAAACGATCAAGTGCTAAGCTAATGGAATGGGTCAAGTCAATCACATCATTCTCCTAATGATGTGATCCCGTTAATCAAATGACAACTCATGTCTATGGTTAGGAAACATGACCATCTTTGATTAATGAGCTAGTCAAGTAGAGGCATACTAGTGACTTTAAGTTTGTCTATGTATTCACACATGTATTATGTTTCCGATTAATACAATTATAGCATGAATAATAAACATTTATCATGATATGAGGAAATAAATAATAACTTTATTATTGCCTCTAGGGCATATTTCCTTCAGTCTCCCACTTGCACTAGAGTCAATAATCTAGATTACACAGTAATGATTCTAACACCCATGGAGTCTTGGTGCTGATCATGTTTTGCTCGTGGAAGAGGCTTAGTCAACGGTTCTGCAACATTCAGATCTGTATGTATCTTGCAAATCTCTATGTCTCCCACCTGGACTTGGTCCCGGATGGAATTGAAGCGTCTCTTGATGTGCTTGGTCCTCTTGTGAAATCTGGATTCCTTTGCCAAGGCAATTGCACCAGTATTGTCACAGAAGATCTTCATTGGTCCCGATGCACTAGGTATGACACCTAGATCGGTAATGAACTCCTTCATCCAGACTCCTTCATTTGTTGCTTCCGAAGCACCTATGTACTCCGCTTCGCATGTAGATCCCTCCACGATGCTTTGTATAGAACTGCACCAACTGACAGCTCAACCGTTCAATATAAACACGTATCCAGTTTGCGATTTAGAATCGTCCGGATCAGTGTTAAAGCTTGCATCGACATAACCATTTACGACTAGATCTTTGTCACCTCCATAAACGAGAAACATATCCTTAGTCCTTTTCAGGTATTTCAGGATGTGCTTGACCGCTGTCCAGTGATCCACTCCTGGATTACTTTGGTACCTCCCTGCCAAACTTATTGCTAAGCATACGTCAGGTCTGGTACAGGCAAGAACCCTTTCTTTGCCTGATCCAGTTTGAACTTTTTCAAAACTTTATCAAGGTATGTGCTTTGTGAAAGTCCAATTAAGCGCCTTGATCTATCTCTATAGATCTTGATGCCCAATATGTAAGCAGCTTCACTGAGGTCTTTCATTGAAAAACTTTTATTCAAGTATCCCTTTATGCTATCCATAAATTCTATATCATTTCCAATTAACAATATGCCGTCTACATATAATATCAGAAATGCTATAGAGCTCCCACTCACTTTCTTGTAAATACAGGCTTCTCCAAAAGTCTGTATAAAATCATATGCTTTAATTACACTATCAAAGCACTTATTCCAACTCCGAGAGGCTTGCACCAGTCCATAAATGGATCGCTGGAGCTTGCACACTTTGTTAGCACCTTTTGGATCGACAAAACCTTCTGGTTGCATCATATACAACTCTTCTTATAGAAATCCATTCAGGAACGCAGTTTTGACATCCATTTGCCATATTTCATAATCATAAAATGCGGCAATCGCTAACATGATTCGGACAGACTTAAGCATCGCTACGGGTGAGAAAGTCTCATCGTAGTCAACCCCTTGAACTTGTCGAAAACCTTTTGCAACAAGTCAAGCTTTGTAGACAGTTACATTACCATCAGCGTCAGTCTTCTTCTTGAAAATCCATTTATTCTCGATGGCTTGCCGATCATCGGGCAAGTCAACCAAAGTCCATACTTTGTTCTCATACATGGATCCCATCTCAGATTTCATGGTCTCAAGCCATTTTGCGGAATCTGGGCTCATCATCGCTTCCTCTTAATTCATAGGTTCGTCATAGTCAAGTAACATGACTTCCAGAATAGGATTACCGTACCACTCTGGTGCGGATCTTACTCTGGTTGACCTACGAGGTTCGGTAGTAACTTGATCTGAAGTTTCATGATCAATATCATTAGCTTCCTCACTGATTGGTGTAGTTGTCACAGGAACGGTTTCTTGTGATGAACTACTTTCCAATAAGGGAGGAGGTACAGTTACCTCATCAAGTTCTACTTTCCTCCCACTCACTTCTTTCGAGAGAAACTCCTTCTCTAGAAAGGATCCGAATTTAGCAACAAAAATCTTTCCCTCAGACCTGTGATAGAAGGTGTACCCAATAGTCTCTTTTGGGTATCCTATGAAGACACATTTCTCCGATTTGGGTTTGAGCTTATCTGGTTGAAGTTTCTTCACATAAGCATCGCAGCCCCAAACTTTAAGAAACGACAACTTTGGTTTCTTGCCAAACCACAGTTCATAAGGCGTCGTCTCAACGGATTTTGATGGTGCCCTATTTAACGTGAATGTGGCCGTCTCTAAAGCATAACGTCAAAACGATAGCGGTAAATCAGTAAGAGACATCATAGATCACACCATATCTAGTAAAGTATGATTACGACGTTCGGACACACCATTTCGTTGTGGTGTTCCTGGTGGCGTGAGTTGCGAAACTATTCCGCATTGCTTCAAATGTAAACCAAACTTGTAACTCAAATATTCTCCTCCATGATCAGATCGTAGAAATTTTATTTTCTTGTTACGATGATTTTCCACTTCACTCTGAAATTCCTTGAACTTTTTAAATGTTTCAGACTTGTGTTTCATCAAGTAGATATACCCATATCTTCTCAAATCATCTGTGAAGGTGAGAAAATAACGATACCCGCCGCGAGCCTCAATATTCATTGGACCACATACATCGGTACGTATGATTTCCAAAAAATCAGTTGCTTGCTCCATAGTTCCGGAGAACGGCGTTTTAGTCATCTTGCCCATGAGGCACGGTTCGCAAGTACCAAGTGATTCATAATCAAGTGATTCCAGAAGTCCATCAGTATGGAGTTTCTTCATGCGCTTTACACCAATATGACCTAAACGGCAGTGCCACAAATAAGTTGCACTATCATTATCAACTCTGCATCTTTTGGCTTCAACATTATGAATATGTGTATCACTACTATCGAGATTTAATAAAAATAGACCACTCTTCAAGGGTGCATGACCATAAAAGATATTACTCATATAAATAGAACAACCATTATTCTCTGATTTAAATGAATAACCATCTCGCATCAAACAAGATCCAGATATAATGTTCATGCTCAACGCTGGCACCAAATAACAATTATTCAGGTCTAAAACTAATCTCGAAGGTAGATGTAGAGGTAGCGTGCCGACCGCGATCACATCGACTTTGGAACCATTTCCCACGCGCATCGTCACCTCGTCCTTAGCCAATCTTCGCTTAATCCGTAGTCCCTGTTTCGAGTTGCAAATATTAGCAACAGAACCAGTATCAAATACCCAGGTGCTACTGCGAGCATTAGTAAGGTACACATCAATAACATGTATATCACATATACCTTTGTTTACCTTGCCATCCTTCTTATCCGCCAAATACTTGGGGCAGTTCCGCTTCCAGTGACCAGTCTATTTGCAGTAGAAGCACTCAGTCTCAGGCTTAGGTCCAGACTTGGGTTTCTTCTCTTGAGCAGCAACTTGTTTGTTGTTCTTCTTGAAGTTCCCCTTCTTCTTCCCTTTACCCTTTTTCTTGAAACTAGTGCTCTTATTGACCATCAACACTTGATGCTCCTTCTTGATTTCTACCTCCGCAGCCTTTAGCATTGCGAAGAGCTCGGGAATAGTCTTGTCCATCCCTTGCATATTATAGTTCATCACGAAGCTCTTGTAGCTTGGTGGCAGTGATTGAAGAATTTGGTCAATGACACTATCATCAGGAAGATTAACTCCCAGTTGAATCAAGTGATTATTATACCTAGACATTTTGAGTATGTGTTCACTGACAGAACTATTCTCCTCCATCTTGCAGCTATAGAACTTATTGGAGACTTCATATCTCTCAATCCGGGCATTTGCTTGAAATATTAACTTCAACTCCTGGAACATCTCATATGCTCCATGATGTTCAAAACGTCGTTGAAGTCCCGGTTCTAAGCCGTAAAGCATGGCACATTGAACTATCGAGTAATCATCAGCTTTGCTCTGCCAAACGTTCACAACGTCCGTAGTTGCATCTGCAGCAGGCCTGGCACCCAGTGGTGCTTCCAGGACGTAATTCTTTTGTGCAGTAATGAGGATAATCCTCAAGTTACGGACCTAGTCCGTGTAATTGCTACCATCATCTTTCAACTTTTCTTTCTCAAGGAACGCATTAAAATTCAACGGAACAACGGCATGAGCCATCTATCTACAACAAAGATAGTCATGCAAAATACTATCAGGTACTAAGTTCATGATAAATTTAAGTTCAATTAATCATATTACTAAAGAACTCCCACTTAGACAGACATCTCTCTAGTCATCTAAGTGATCACGTGATCCAAATCAACTAAACCATGTCCGATCATCACGTGAGATGGAGTAGTTTTCAATGGTGAACATCACTATGTTGATCATATCTACTATATGATTCACGTTCGACCTTTTGGTCTCCGTGTTCCGAGGCCATATATGTATATGCTAGGCTCGTCAAGTTTAACCTGAGTATTCCACGTGTGCAACTATTTTGCACCTGTTGTATTTGAACGTAGAGCCTATCACACCCGATCATCACGTGGTGTCTCAGCACGAAGAACTTTTGCAACGGTGCATACTCAAGGAGAACACTTCTTGATAATTAGTGAGAGATCATCTTAAAATGCTATCGTCAATCAAAGCAAGATAAGATGCATAAAGGATAAACATCACATGCAATCAATATAAGTGATATGATATGACCATCATCATCTTGTGCTTGTGATCTCCATCTCTGAAGCACCGTCGTGATCACCATCATCACCGGCGCGACACCCTGATCTCCATCGTAGCATCGTTGTCATTTCGCCATTTATTGCTTCTACGACTATCGCTACCGCTTAGTGATAAAGTAAAGCAATTACAGGGCGCTTGCATTTCATACAATAAAGCGACAACCATATGGCTACTGCTAGTTGTTGATAACTCGGTTACAAAATATGATCATCTCATACAATAAAATGTAGCATCACGTCTTGACCATATCACATCACAATATGCCCTGCAAAAACAAGTTAGACGTCCTCTACTTTGTTGTTGCAAATTTTACGTGGCTGCTACGGGCTGAGCAAGAACCGTTCTTACCTACGCATCAAAACCACAACGATAGTTCATCAAATTAGTGTTGTTTTAACCTTCTCAAGGACCGGGCATAGCCACACTCGGTTCAAATAAAGTTGGAGAAACTGAAACCCGCCAGCCACCTGTGTGCAAAGCACGTCGGTAGAACCAGTCTCGCGTAAGAGTACGCGTAATGTCGATCCGGGCCGCTTCATCCAACAATACCGCTGAACCAAAGTATGACATGCTGGTAAGCAGTATGACTTGTATCGCCCACAACTCACTTGTGTTCTACTCGTGCACATAACATCAACGCATAAAACCTAGGCTCGGATGCCACTGTTTGGGGAACATAGTAATTTCAAAAAAATTCCTACGCACACGGAAGATCATGGTGATGCATAGCAACGAGCGGGGAGAGTGTGTCCACGTACCCTTGTAGACCGAAAGCGCAAGCGTTAGAACAACGCGGTTGATGTAGTCGTACGTCTTCACGGCCTGAGCGATCAAGCACCGAAACTACGGCACCTCCGAGTTCTAGCACACGTTCAGCTCGATGACGTCCCTCGAACTCCGATCCAGGCGAGTGTCGAGGGAGAGTTCCATCAGAATGACAGCGTGGTGATGATCTTGATGTTCTACTGTCACATGGCTTTCGCCTAAGCACCGCTACAATATTATCGAGGAGGACTATGGTGGAGGGGGCACCGCACACGGCTAAGAGATCCAAGGATCAATTGTTGTGTCTAGAGGTGCCCCCAGCCCCCGTATATAAAGGAGCAAGGGGGAGGGGGCGGCCGGCCAGGGAGGAGGCGCGCCAAGGGGAGTCCTACTCCCATCGGGAGTAGGACTCCCTCCTTTCCTTGTCCAAGTAGGAGAGGGGGAAGGAAGGGAGAGAGGGGAGGAAGGAAAAGGGGGGCGCCCCCCCCCCTCCTTGTCCAATTCGGACTAGAGGGGGAGGGGCGCGCGGCCTGCCCTGGCCGCCCCTCCTCTTCTCCACTTTGGGCCCAAGTGGCCCATTAACCCCCCGGGGGGTTCCGGTAACCCCCCGGTACTCCGATATATATCCGATAACCTCCGAAACTTATTCCGGTGTCCAAATATAGTCTTCCAATATACCAATCTTCATGTCTCAACCATTTTGAGACTCCTCGTCATGTCTGTAATCACATTCGGGACTCTGAACAAACTTCGGTACATCAAAACTCATAAACTCATAATATAACTGTCATCGAAACCTTAAGCGTGCGGACCCTACGGGTTCGAGAACTATGTAGACATGACCGAGAACCGTTTCCGGTCAATAACCAATAGCGGAACCTGGATGCTCATATTGGCTCCTACATATTCTACGAAGATCTTTATTGGTCAAACCGCATAACAACATACGTTGTTCCCTTTGTCATCGGTATGTTACTTGCCCGAGATTTGATCGTCGGTATCTCAATACCTAGTTCAATCTCATTACTGACAAGTTTCTTTACTCATTACGTAATGCATCATTCTGTAACTAGCTCATTAGCTACATTGCTTGCAAGGCTTATAGTGATGTGCATTACTGAGAGGGCCCAAAGATACCTCTCTGACAATCGGAGTGACAAATCCTAATCTCGAAATACGCCAACCCAACATGTACCTTCGGAGACACCTGTAGAGCTCCTTTATAATCACCCAGTTACGTTGTGACATTTGGTAGCACACAAAGTGTTCCTCCGGTAAACGGGAGTTGCATAATCTCATAGTTGTAGGAACATGTATAAGTCATGAAGAAAGCAATAGCAACACACTAAACCATCAAGTGCTAAGCTAACGGAATGGGTCAAATCAATCACATCATTCTCCTAATGATGTGATCCCGTTAATCAAATGATAACTCATGTCTATGGTTAGGAAACATAACCATCTTTGATTAATGAGCTAGTCAAGTAGAGGCATACTAGTGACTTTAAGTTTGTCTATGTATTAACACGTGTATTATGTTTCCGGTTAATACAATTATAGCATGAATAATAAACATTTGTAATGATATGAGGAAATAAATAATAACTTTATTATTGCCTCTAGGGCATATTTCCTTCAGGACTGCTTCCCCCAACACATATGCTCTGGCAGATGGGTGGGCGCCAATCACGGAACTGGGGGTGGCAATCATTTAGCCCAAACCGTGTGATCCTATCGTGGCACCCCAGGTTGGAAGTGTGGATCCTCCAATGCATACGGATGATGTGACCACGTCCATGTTGGGTGCATGTGAGGGGCTGGGAAATCAAGACGACACGTTGGTGGTGCATGGCATGCAAGACTCGCTCGATCTCAGGAATAACGTGACAGCCAAGGAGCGGGGGGCGCTGGATAACATCAAGTCCTTTTGTGCGGGTCTTTTGAAGAAGCCGCACCTCATCTTCTGCGTGAAATCGAGGGGGCACGTGGCGTGCGTCCTGGCCAGGATCCTTTCACTCCTAGGAGAACTACATGCTCGGCAGGTGGTGCGGTTGGAGGAGCGAGAAAATCTAGAGCCACAGCGGCTGAGTCCATTCTTCTTAAAACACTTGGGATTGTGGGTGATGATCTGGCAGTCTCTGATGATGCGCTAGGTCTACTTCGATCGGTGTTTGACTCCCCACTCCAGGAACAGTAACTTCGTGCCATTGCAACCATCTTCGGGAAGATGGTTCCCATCAACCTGGCTAAGGAATTGGAGGCGGTGGCTATGGTAGCTTATCTACCTTTGGTACTGACATGGGACGCCATCTTTCCCAATGTCGTATAGCAGGATGGAGCTGATATGTTGGAACGTTAGAGGTCTCAATAGTCCAGCTAGGAAAAAAGCTTTGAGAGAATTTTTCGATTCGGTGCGTGTTGCGATCATATGTATTGTTGAATCCAAAATGGAGAGAGTGGACCAGTATGTTATAATGCAATGTTTGGGGCCATCATATGATGGTTTTGCTTACCTCCCGGCGTCGGAGACTAGAGGTGGAATTCTGGTAGGATGGGACTCCTCGTGTGTCCAGATCTCAAACTATGCTTTTGACACTTTTAACATCACGGGTTACGTGGCACCGCAAGATGGGCCATCATGGTGGCTTACGGTCGTTTATGGGCCTCAAGAAGACGATCAAAAGATCTTTTTTCTTCAAGAGTTAGCTGATAGGAGATTACTTAGCCAGGGCCCTTGGCTGGTTATCGGAGATTTCAACCTCATCCTCCATGTAGTGGATAAAAACTACACACTTCTAGATTGTAGGATGATGGGGAGGTTTAGGAGATTTGTGGATGACACAACTCTTAAAGAGCTTTTTCTACACGGTCGTAAATACACCTGGAGTAATGAACGAGAAAGTCCCACCCTTACGAAGATTGATCGGGATTTTGTGCCAGTCGATTGGGAGTTGGATCACCTCGATTGCTTGTTGCAAGCTCTCTCGACTGCCATGTCTGATCATTGCCCGCTCTTCCTCTCTCTTGAAGAACACCTTATGCCCCAGAAAGGATTCCGGTTTGAATTGTTTCGGGTGAAGCTTGAGGGCTTCCTCGACGCAGTGCAGGAGGCTTCGGTGTGCGACCCTGCAATTGTAGAGCCTTTTCATTGGTTTGATGTCCTGTTGAGGAACACTGCGTGAGCTCTTACTGCTTGGGGCCAAAAGAAAATTGGTAATATAAAGCTCCAAATTGCTGTAGCTAAGCTGGTGATTATGAGATTTGATTGTGCTAAAGAAGTCAGGTTGTTGTCGGTAGAGGAAAGATGGCTTAGAGCCATGCTCAAGCATCTAGTCTTGGGACTTGCATCCCTTGAGAGGACGATTGCTAGACATCGATCCCATATTCGATGGCTGTCGGAAGGAGATGCAAATTCTCAATTGTTTCACTTGGTGGCTAATGGTAGAAAATCCAAGAATTTCATCCCTGCAATTCTAGTGAATGGCCAAACTATTACGGACCAGAGAAGGAAAGAAGAGGCTTTTTTTCAAGCTTTCAAGGAAAGGCTAGGAAAGGATGGTGCCCGGGATTGCACTCTTGATTTGGAAGGTCCAAACATGGACACGGTGGATCTCTCTGAGCAGGATATCCCATTTTCTGAGGAAGAAATTTGGAATGTCATTAAGGACATGCCGGCTGACAGAGCCCCGGGTCCGGACGGCTTTATTGGGATTTTCTTTCAAAAGGCTTGGGATACCATTGAACAGGATGTGACCGCGGCTATTCACAAGATTTTCTTGAATAATGGCCATGGTTTTGGGAGACTAAACCAAGCACTCATCACCCTAATCCCTAAGAACCCGGAGGCTAACAGTATTGATGAGTTCAGGCCGATCGGTCTTGTTCATAGCTTCCCCAAGTTAGCATCCAAATTAATGGCAAACAAATTGAGGCCTAGGATGGGAGAGCTGGTATGCATTAACCAATCTGCGTTCATAAAGGGAAGAAATCTTCATGACAACTTCCTCCTTGTGAGACAGATGGCCAGACGTCTGCATTGCAGGAAAGCCAAAGGAGTTCTGCTGAAGTTGGATATTTCTCGAGCATTTGACTCTCTCTCATGGCCATTCCTATTTGAAATCCTTCGGGCGAAAGGTTTTCTGAAAGATGGTTGTCCTGGCTAGCTACCTTACTTACCATGGCTAGCTCTTAGGTATTGGTTAATGGGTGTGCTATAGAAAAATTTATGCATGCTTGTGGATTGCGCCAAGGAGATTCCATATCCCCACTTATTTTTGTTATCGCCATGGATGCCCTCACGGCCATTGTGACCAAGGCGCATGAGCTCAACATGTTTCAATAGATCAATGGTTATCGTTCCATGCAAAGGTTGTCGCTTTATGCGGATGACGTAGTGCTTTTTATCAAGCCTTCCTTAGCCAACATCCATCTAGTTATGGAGATTCTGCAGATCTTTGGTAGGGTATCGGGACTGCGGGTAAATTTTGCCAAATCCTCAGCCATTCTCATTCGAGCTGAGGAGGAAGATGTGGAGCTGGTTCGGAATGCTTTACCCTGGAAGATTGGATGTTTCCCATGAAAGTATCTGGGACTCCAATTAGGCATTAAACAGCTCACCCGTTCGGAGTGGCAGTATATGGTGGATGCGACACTGAAAATTCTCCCAGGGTGGCAGCAAGGCATGATCACAAGGCCAGGAAGGTTGATCCTAGTTAACCAGGTTATGCGAGCGAGGCCGACTCACCACTTAATAGTGGCAGAAGCGCTAAAATGGGTGCTAGAAAGAATTGATAAAGGATGTAGGGCCTTCTTTTGGGCTGGATCCGAGGAGATCAATGGGGGAAAGTGTGTAGTCTCTTGGCAACGTGTTTGCAGACCTAAGTATCTGGGTGGCCGGTCTAGGTGTGATGGATCTAAACAAGCATGGTCTGGCCCTTCGGCTGCGCTGGGAATGGTTGAGAAGGACAGATGACTTGAGGCCCTGGCAAGGGCTAAATCTGGCTCCGGACAAGCAGGTCAAGACGGCCTTCGATAACCTGGTGCAATGGCAGGTGGGGAATGGCGACCGGATTCTCTTCTGGAAGGACAGATGGCTGTTTGGCTCAAATATTGCTGAAATTGCGCCTGCACTTTTTGCAAAGGTGAAGACCAGGATTGTGAATAAGAGGTCGGCTAAGGATGGTCTGAATGAGCACGCTTGGACTAATGATATTTTGGGAGAGCTTAGTACAGAGGAACTGACACAGTTTATTCACCATTGGGAGCTGCTAATTGAGATTCAGCTGATGCCGAACAATGAAGATAAGGCCATTTGGGCATGGAATGATGTTGGGCAGTACACAGCGGCGTCCGCTTATAAGATGCTCTAGGAAGGAGGGATCAGATTTCAGGCCAATGCCGTGATCTGGAAGAGTTGGGCCCCGCTTTCATGCAAGATATTCATGTGGCTAACGATTCAATATAGGCTTTGAACTTCGGACCGGAGACTTTGCCATGGATTACAAGATGAAACTTCACCCTGTTTCCTTTGTGAGCAAGAGGAAGACACTGTGGATCATCTCCTGCTACAATGCGTCTTTGCGGGGCATGTTTGGTACTTATGCTTCTCCAAGGTGGACATTGATCTAGGCATGATTCCTTCTCATCAGGACAGGCTTCAAGATTGGTAGACAAATAGACGCAAGCAAATCCAAAAGGAGGAAAGGAAGGGCTTTGATTCCTTTGTCATGCTCATTAGTTGGACATTATGGAAACAAAGGAACAATAGGGTTTTTCATGCTGGTAACATTTGTAGTGTGCTTGCTACGGTTGAGCTTATATTTGCCGAAATCGGGCAATGGGCTCTTGCAGGAGGGAGAGGAGTTCACCGATATTGTGAGTAGTCGCATGAGTTAAGCCAGAGTGGAGGGGTGTGGGATCGCCGGTTTGTGGTGATCTCGCCGTTGCAATCTCTAGTACATATATTCTCTCTTCTTCTATAAAGCTAAGGTATGACTTTGGGGTACTCTCAAAAAAAAATCTGAGGGAAATACCTACCGCCGGTGTGCTGCATCATCCCTTCCTCTTTGGAGAAATACCGGCGTAGCTTCAAGCGACATCAAAAGGATTTCTGGCACCGTTGCCGGGGAAGATCAAGTCAAGATAGTCTCTCGTCAACTTACCAGCTCCCTGTCGACAACCTCCATGGCGGACACCACGCCGGCAGATGTTCGGTCAAATGCCATGGAGTTTATTTTCAAAATGCTATGTCGTTTTAAGAGTACGTGGGATGGTCAACTACTCGACCATGGGTTATTGTGTGATGCGTGGTTGGCTGTATCCACAGATTTCGTAGGCAGGAGTAGAGGGAAGCCCTTTCTGGGAGCAAGTGCATAAAAAGTTTCATGGACAAAAGCACATTGCGCCCTACGACATGTACATCGTTCAACCATGCCACGTGGCGTCATTGTCGTATCTCTGGCACGCTAACCAGATCAGTATCACCAAGTTTTGCGACGTGGTTCGTCAGCTCGAGGCAAGGTGGTCATTGCACGCAGCAGAGGACGAGATCATGAGTTTTTATTCCTCTTGCTCAACTTATTGATTGATTCATTCACTCAATGTTGGTCTACACGTTATATGTAGCCCGCGCTGTTGTGGTGTACCACAAGATAAAGGGGCGGCCATTTACGTGCACACACTGTTGGATGAAACTGAAGGGGGGGTGCGTGTGGGACGACATGATCCGTTCATGAAAAACTTGTTGGACATCCACGATCTAGTCGAATTGAAGACCTTGTTGTACTAGACTTAATTTGCATGGTATGTATGCATGATTTATGCTATTTTCTCTCCGAACTTTGATGAATATCGCCCAGTTTGCATGAATTTCATCCGATTTGTCAAAATGCGGGTTAAAATGTATGCGGCTAGCGTTGGATGACGTTCTCCCATATCCATGTCTGCAGATTGGTCCGCCTTATTTGCGGATGGATGCGGGAGAAATTTGCGGGTTACCGTCGGAGACGCCCTTATTTTAAATAGCTGCTATTATTCGAATTCTTCTTTTTGCTAGTGTACGTCACTACGTACTAGCTAAGCAAGTTTATGCCCCTACTAGTTGTTTGAAAATTCTACTTTTAATCGCAGGGGAGATTGGAATTTCACTTTAAAATCTAAAGGTTGGTTCCGTAGAGTTTGTAGACTTGGCATGGTTTGTGTGTCCACGGAAAATAATTTCTAAAAGTTGCTCCCTCCCTTGCCTCATCGTCCGGGCCTCCGGGGCACATGCACCGATGCGCGCACCGAACTTCCCCGGAGCAGCGTATCTTTATCTTTTCATGTGCGTGACTTCGACAACGACGTAACCAGCGTCGCGTACATGGCAGACCAGAATGTATATGTACGTGGGAGTTCCTCAAGTATACCAACTCCACTTAAAAAGAAGAAGTGTATGAGCTCTCTCCAGTCCAATCATCAAGGGCCTGTTTGTTTGGACTAGACAATCCTTCCCAGCTGATAAATAACCATGGTTGCAACGAGACAAACGGGTGGTTTCTCCCTCTCTCTTGATTGAGGGAGGAGATAAACGGGTGGTTAACCAAGCGGCCGCCACCATTACATTCCATGACACCAGCGCTAACGAAGGCGCCAAGCAGCAGCGACACGGTTTGACCGCCCTTTTCCCCGTAGCGGAAAGACGCGATGAGACGACGGCGACGTCAATCAGACGAGGAGTCCGTCGGTAGCTAGCCACCCGCTCCTCCACGCATGCGCCGGCCGAGCACGCAATGATCGCGGGGTAGCCGCCGGCCAGCTGAAGCTGATGGTGCGAGCTGGCGTCCGTGCGCCGTCCTCCTCTACCTGCCTCCTCCCGTGCGCGTGATCTGGTCGTCGACGCATTGCGTTCGCGCTCGCGCCCCGTCTCGTCATCGTCGTCGTCGGTATTTGGGGGTGGCGGCAGCGGCAGCGGCAGCGGGCGACCGGGCGGACGACGTTTCTCGGCTTGTTGGGTGACCGCTTTTCCGAATCGGACGAAAAGGTTGCGTGGACTGAACATGGTCTCGTACCGGTGCAACGCTTTTCCAGACGGTGGATGCGTATCCTTTTCCTGGATTATTATGCTGTTCTCCCCCGATATTCGCGCGTCTTTTAGCTTTCGTCTTCTCGCTTTGCTTGCTTGCGGACTCAGAAGGCGACGGGTCAACGTCTAGGTACCTGCTGCCCTCGACTTTCATGCTTTTGGGCGGTGTACATACTACATGGACCGGTCTGCTTGTACAAGGTGGTCAATCACGATGTGATTTCTTGCCTTGTTTCGTCTAATCGCCTTATTCAAGTTTCGCTCTGGTTATTATGTTATTTCCTGTGAAAATACAAGTTCCATTCGTCAAGCTTTGTCCATTTGAGAAAATTGTTACTACATCGTTCACCAAGCGGACTAAGATAAAGTTAGGGGGCCTCATCGTCCCAGATACATGAAAAATCAGATAAAAACCTATACGTACTTAGCTAACCCATGAGCCACCATATTGGCCTCGACCGTTATTGATCTTGCCATCATCGACAGAAGCACGCCAACATTCAGAAAAGGAGTGAAAACAACGCTGCT